>NC_056735.1:1404098451-1404208451 GCF_019279795.1 Protopterus annectens
GATATCAGTTATGTTCCAATACATTGTGAATATCAGCAGATGGGTGCATAATAACTGGCATTTTATATAAAATGTAAACTCTGTGGGAACAGGAAGTCCACAGATGGGGACTGCCATATGGATTAGATTAATGGTCAGGAACATGGAGAATCAGTCAGGGAGTGGACTGAGTACTGCCTCTTCTGGGTCTTGGGAGGGAGAAGAGGATTTGTGTATATTTTTCTCCTCCATGCTACCCCCCACCCCTGTTTATCAATCCAGCCCTTTCACATCTCTGTTCTATCAGCCACTCCGCTACAGTGGGAGTGGAAGCCTGCCACCACAGGACTGTATGTCAAGAGGATCTTTACACTCCACTCCCCACCCCTTGTGACAGGACATCACTCATACTGCAGTGCGTACCTCTACATGTGGCAGAACAGAGCTAAACACTGTTTGGTACATCAGTGTTCTGTTTTAGTGGCAGTCTTACACCAATAACATCTTCTAACAGGCAGGGCTCAACAGAGGTGTGTCATTGCAACTCTCCTCTTTGACAGGTAAGCCGCATTAGTCATTCACTCCCCCACCCACCAAATGCCTGGGCTTGTGATTTACATGTGGGTGGTATGGGGTTCATTCAGGGTTTTACACCCCCCCCCCCCATGCAACAGAATCAAAAGGCTGAAGGTGCTACTGCACAGCTGTCTCCTTACAGTGTGTGGGTAACATAACCCAATCAAAGATTAGCATAGAGACACCTACAAAGTAGTCTGCATGTGTCTAAGTGCAAATACTGCAAACTCACATAGAAATGATGCATAGTGTGTAATAACAGGTAAACCAGCTATATCACGGAAACCAAGCAGCACAACACTCTACTACCTAAGCCAGAATGTACAATTTCTTACCCTCCAACCTGAAAAAACTTGGGTCAAACTCTAAAAATAACTATTGATAAAAACCTAAAATCAGGATCACTTTATAAATATGGACAGTACCTACTCAGAAATTTAACAAAATATGAAAATGTGTGCTATTTGTCTTCTAAAACCTGTGAAGACTGCAACATGAATGCATACTGTTATTCAGTGACTGTAACTACATGTACTACCTCACAAAAATATAGATTTGTGAAGGACTTTTTTTTAAATAAAATCAGCAACATCTTTTAAAGTCAGAAACAACTATCATGGACAATTTGCAGGTGACCTGTTAATTCCTACAAAACCAGAATGACACATCCAGTCAGGAGTCATTCTGTCCTTATCAACAGACAACAACTGAAAGCTGTTCAGGACAGGACTTCAGTGTCAGCATGGCACAATGATTAAGGTGTAGATTTATAAAGCACAGATTACTGTGGTTCAAGTCCCATCAACTACTACTACTACTGTCCTGCACAACATTCAATCAGCTTGTTATGTTCAACACTGACTACAAATGGGGAACCCTCTCTTCAAAAAAGAGTGAATCAATGGCTAAGGCTTTCACACAAATGTTATCTTTACAACTGTGTCCATATTTTTAAACTGTAGCTACTATGCTGCTACTGTTTAACTAGAAAATGCAAATGTCTGTCCTCTACCACTGCCTGACAAACAAAATTTTCACAGTTCAGTTGTGAGGAACTTGTGACTGCTGTTTACTTTTAAGAACCAAGTCTGGTTTCATTACTAGTTTCATCAGCCTCTCAGTTTCAGCTACTATCACAAGAAATGAAAAGATAATACAAGTCTCCCAGATGACATTTCTGACTATATTTAAGGACAATTTAGTATTATTTGACATTTGTTTACAGGTAAAGTCTGACTGGGCCAAAAATGCCCGTTTTCAGCTAAGGCCCAGGTAGAAAAGCTCCACAATCCATCAAAAATCAGCTACAGATATTTAAAATCACAAATTATCATGTAACACTGCAAAACACAGAAAAACTGTTGTAATGAGAAAAGCACAGAACATGTTTCATAGTACAGTGCAATGAAAATTAGCAACAGAAGTTGCAGAAAATGTGATAAAAAACTCATTAGTCAACTACTTGTTTACGTAGATTAGTATGCAATAAATGAGACTTGAGACAATTCTAATAAGATATTTAAAAGAGATATTAGAGATTACATGATTAGAGACAGTGAGAGGAAATTGAGTGATGTCTTAGTAGGAGACAGGGTGTTCATGGTTATAGAAGGAAGTAAAGATGGAGAGAAGGAGATTATAAGAAGAGTGCAATGTAGGTTGCCTTCGGGTAGCTTAAGTGAGTATAGGGAGGAAAGAGATAGAGGAAAGGTATGCACACAAAATTGGTTATGGTAAGGTAGTAGGAAAAAGAAAAGAAAGAGTGGAGTAATGAATTGGAGAGAGTTGCAAGGTGTGATTTGGGTTGAAGGGGGGTGAGTAAAGCATGGTGAGTAAATTCAGATACTCCTGCCTTGTTTGCGGATTGCAAAATCAAAAGATTATCAATTGATTTACTCAGTCAGAAATACTCTGTCTAGGGATCTAAGCATCTTCGCCAGCATTAACAGAATGGTTTTGGACGGACAGATCTACCTCACAGAGGACACTACTGCTTTAGTACTCTCATCTGAATAAAATAAAGTTCACCCTGTCTGTATTCAAGCACAACTTGGATCTATTGAAGGGAAACAGAAAATTTACACCAGGACTACCCCCTGTACTACTAATGGACAGAGGCTGCTCCTAAATGCTTCATCCCAGTCATGAATACCCCATCAAATTATCCATGGTATGATCCCAGTTATTCTCATTAGTAGTAATATATAATTATCTAACAAGGGATGGGTAAGACCAATTTCTAACCAAATGGGATTGGTTAATTCGCACATAAAAAGGGATGGTGGCTAGACTTGAAATGGCCTGCAAGAGCAGCTAGCCTAGTGCTTACCTATGAACCCATGATTTATTGATATGGAATGGTTTATTTTTTTGAGAAAAGTAACTGTGGGACACAAACATAGAACAGACATGCTGACTACTAACAAGTCATTGTTGAGAAATCAAAGTCTGCCTTTATAGTTCCAAGTTTAAACCAAAGAGATTTCAAGAACATTAATATATCCGCTAACATTTTAAATGCAATTTACTTTAAACAATTTAATATTTAGTATCAGGCCGAGCCACCTGGAATTAGTACAGTTATGCTGCTGTACACTCATTGGTTGCTTAGGATGTCTTACCCAGAAGCTTACACTGCAGCATATCATCTCCAATGCCTTGCTCATCCAGAAAAATCTAGTTCCCTGCAATACTAGGTTGTAATTCCTTCATATATGCACCCAGAGATTTCAAGTAAAACACAGTTCTCTGGTTACAGTTAAACGATAACACACTGCAAGCATCATCTCTCATGATCTAGAGTGGCAATTTAGGCCACAAAAAATGAACATACATACAAATAAAAATTATCTCAAGAGAGGACAATACCATGTAGTCAGTAAAAGCATTCAAATGGATTTTAAATGCACCTTTCATTTTCTTTTGCATATTTTTTTTTTTTTGCAAATTACTCCATGTGCTAAGAATTTAACAGCCATGGTAATTACATTTTCTAGAAACAGTGGTCTGCCCTAGAGAGATGGAAGTTTGTGATTATATGTATCATGATTACATTACGAAAAAAAAAATATGTACTACTGCCCTTTAAAACATTCACACAGCAGAGACTGCACATTTTCATGGAAACTATGCTGTGTGTGTGGGTGTTTTTTTTTTAATAAACCATTTGATGCTTCTGATGAGTTTTTTAACAGAATACAATAGAAAAATGTAATGGACAAGGTACAGAAAATAACTCGTTTTTTGGTAGTAGTATAGCATAACACTCTATACTATTTGCTGCCTTTAAAACTGACTAATTATCAGTGTTTATTAAAATGCACATTATTTAGTTATCTTTTTAACTGGGTTAAGTAGGCTGGTCCAGTGACCCTTTTCAGCCATAAACCAGACCAGAAGGACAAGTGTAAATACATACCATGTATAATTTACTGTATCCAGAGAATTAACATGCTTTGAGGAGGTGAATGGAAACATAAGTTTATGGAAAAATACAGAGACCGAAGTAATGTTCTGCTGCTGCAAATACAGTCATAGTTGTCAGTGGCACAAGAGACAGCATGCTCAGTTTTAGTGCAGAAGGCTGTGGGTTCTACTCACACACATGGTAGTCTGTTTGCTGACAATACAGTGCAGCATAAAGGGGGAGAGGAGTACTGCACTCCTGCGTGTGACATCCTTCAGATGAGACATTAAACTGAGGCCCTATCTTTACTTGATGGTAGCTCAGGTGGATGTAAAGATCCCATGGCACCTACTGAAAAGAGCAGGGGAAGTTCTATGATATCCTGGCCAAATTTCCCCTAATATTACAAATACCACCTTGGGTCTCCTCTTCCACTAGTAGCATAAATACTACATCAGGTCTCCTCTGAAAAGAGGCCACTAATCTCGTAGGGCTAATCCAGCTAACAAAGGATGAATACAGAGATAGACAGATAAAAATAAATAAAATAAACACAGTAACTGGAGGTAAGAATTGAACCCTGGACCTGTGATGCATAGATTTAACCACTGAGCAACCATGCTGCACATTTCACTATACCAGTTAAAATGCAATTCAGAGTTCAGGAATCTGAAAATGTTAATCCTGCTATTGATTAATATTTTTAATTTAACATTCCTGAACTGGATCTGTGTGTTGAGCATCTCACATCAGGTTAAAAATCTGCACTACATTTTAAATGGGTAGATAATATACACGCTAAGGGGCATATGTGTTCTAAGCCCTAAGTTATGAAAAAGAAGTGTAGCGGTTTAATGTATTATAGTAACAACTGCAAAATTCATAAACAAAACAATCTCAGCTAAAAGAATGCACAGTACTGAACCTTACTTTATGAATAAAGTGAAAAGTAAAACACATTGCACTGTTACCACCTGCTAAGTTTTACAAACAAGACATTACTGTGCAACGGAATTACAGGTGTCATGCATCTGAGTGATCTTTTGTGCTGGTTTGGGATTGACTTAACAGTAGAGTGAGCCTGTCTCTTGCCTCTAAGATAGCAGATGATTAAGGTCGGCCTCCACTTAAGAGGAAAAATTCACTTCCTAGTTCAAAATGGCATAATGCTGAGCACAATATGAACTACTGGGATTTTCAAGGTAAAAAATTAACTGAATTTATTGTTTAATATTTGAAGCTAAAGATAACATGATTTAACATACCTCGCGGGACAAAGTGTAAAATAATGGGGGGAATGGCCCAGAAATAGGTACAGATTTTAAATCTTGCTCTTAGAATCTTAGAAAGTTGCTAGAATAACAGGAATTGTGTTAGCAAGCATTTTATGAAGGATCTAATTGTTACTGGTCCTACCACCAAGTGCCCCATGTCCACAGTGGGTCTACCAGCTACTCTCCTATTCCCTGGACTTATTCCAGCTTGCTGGGACAACTTGTGGATCCTAAAGGCATCCGGGAGCTCAGCTCATCTGAGAGTCTGTCTTGGGGGAGATTTTTTTTGTTTGTTTATTCCCTATCCACTCACTTTCTCGCCCCCCCCCCCGAGGTTCATTAATTACTTCTGAGGGAAGTTCCTCTCTTTGGACCATGCCTCCCCCTTAGGGAGCATATAAACAAGCATCCGCCCACCTAGGATAGGCACACACCTCCCTTGCCACTCCATCAGTCGACTGAACCACTAATTGAACCCAAATCTGCTAAGCCATAGTCAGGGCTTTATCCTTCCACACCACTGGAATGGCTTGAAAAAATATTTTAATCCATCAAATAGAGCTTGGAAATATGCAAAGGAAAGAAATGCTACTACAGTTAAAAGCCAATGCCACAGTCTTCCACAGTCTCCCCAGCCCAAAATAGTAAGGCATAATGTAGCTTTACAAATATACAAAGTTTTCTAAAACACAGTTGAGATACCAAGGAGCAGCCTGTGTTCATGGTGAACAGATATGCAATGACACTTTTGAGAGACTGGCAAAATTTACTCTGGCTCTAGGAAGAGTCAGTCTTATAATGTTTGGTGAAGGTATGAAAAGAAGACCAAGTAACTGCTTCTAGAATAAATCTAGAGTCCGCTGCTTTCAAAAACTGTTAGAATTTGCCAAAGCTCTGGTAGAATAAGCTTTGGTTTTCTGAAAGAGGTACTTACCATGGTAGGAATACCAAAAAATGGATGGACTGGGATAAACATCTGGAAATTCAATGTGTTTAATACCTAGACAGGCCTACAAAGTGTTGCCTGTGGACATCTAAAGTATGAAAAATCCCCCCCCCCCTCCCCATTTTTTTGGCATCATGGAAACAGCACAGGGAAATTAATGCCTTGATTTAAAGTAAATTCTGAAACAACTTTAGCCATAAAGCAATGAGGAAAGGTTAATTTGCTATCAAACCCTGCAACTCAGCTACACCTTGCTAAGGTTACAGGAGTGAATAAAACAGTTTTCATTGACAAGAACTTTAAGTCACCTTGGTGAGCTAGTTCAAAAGATGGTAGACTGAGCTTCCCTAAAGCACAGCTAAAATCTCAAGCAGGATCAATCTGAGTTCAAATTGAATGGATATGTAATATCCCTTTCAAGAATTTTTTTTTTACCTATGAAGAGGTATTTCAGAGCTACATAGTTAAGGCTCCTATAGACAGAGCACAAGCAGAAAACTATAATTCAAAGTGGAAAGGGATGATGTTGAAAACTGGAAGAAGCACCAACTAATTTGGATAGATCCCAAAGGATCATACTCGTAAATATTTTTTTTAAATGAAAGCTGTATATACAAATATTGGTTGAATCCATCCCCAGACTTCATGAAAAAAATTTCAAAGAGTGTAGCGATTAAACATATCTTAGCACACAAATTATTAATTAGTGATCATAAAAAAAATATAATAATAATAAAAAAATGGAGAAATCTTCTTAATGGTGGTCTTTAATTTCCATTCCATCTTTTCTTTCTCCGATGCAGACTAACTATGGAGTTGTCTATAGATGATATTAGGCCTTATATTGATTTTTTTTTTTTTTTTTTTTTTTTTTTTTTCTATATATAGATATGTATAATGTATATGTATGTCTGTTGAACTTATGTGGATATATTGTAAATCATATTTGTAATATTGTAACATATTAAAAAAAAAAAAAAGAAAAAAAAGAAAAAAAAAAAAAAAAAAAATTAAAAAAAGAAAACTGGAAGAAGCTCAAGAAACAAGGACAAACTGGGATTTTGGATGCGGACATTTAAGGAGAATAACAATAACAGAGAATATTATATTCATAAAGTAGCAGACAGTATTCTAAGAACTAAGCCAATAGAGAACTAGATTCTGCTTAAAGGGATGACTGCAAATAGGGATATAGACAATAGGCAAGAGGGGGCTGGAATTTATTGGAGAAAACTGTCAAAGGAACCAAGGTATTGGGAGCAAATAACTAGAGAGGGAAAGGTAATAGAATGGGAAGAGGGCAAGAATGTATTTGGACTGCAGGATAGAGATCGCCTTCCCCATCAAGAACTGATATAAGAGTATAGGCAAAGAGAAAGAAATGGGAGGGGGATCCTAAACGAAAGACCAGCACTGGTAGCGTTCTTAGTAGATTCTATAACAGAAGCTGCCATTAAAAAAGGAATAATTAAATAGAGCATATAAAATATTGCATGATAACTATTAAGAATCGATCAGAGGAGGTTAGAAAGGATTGGGAAAAGAGACTTCAGCACTTCACAAAGAAACAATGGGAGAATATATGCATGTCTCATAAATATGCAACAGAACTAGATGATTTAGGATTTTTGCTTGGAAATGTTTATATAGATATTTTTACACCCCAAGTAGACTCCAGAGAATTTTTCCTCAAGTAGACAGCAAATGTTGAAAGTGTAACTGGGAGTGTAGACTTTAAGGATTTCCTGCGGGATGCACTAGCAGAGATGCTGGGAGGGCAGATTGGTGTGATGATGGAGATGATTTTTCTGAGCTGTGATACAGAATCAGAATTACCTAGACACGGCAAGGCCTTGCTGTGTCTAATTATGGTGGCTGCCAAAAAAGCAATTATTAGAAAATGGAAATCAAAATCTAAACCAACTAACAATAGAAGTAGTGAATATAGTAACAGAGATAAAACAACTGGAAATGGGATGTACAGAAAAGGGTAGGAGCAAACTACATAGGAAAAATGGGAATTGTGAGAACAATGCATACAGGGGAGGAATGAGGTTTAAAAGAAGGCAGGGCTTAAATGAGCTATGTAATGTTTGAGTGAAAACGAGTGGGTAGATTATAAGTGATGTATAATGTTTGCAACTGGGAATGTGGCAGTACGGTTTTTGATGTAAAATGCTTGCAACTAGGATTGTGTCGGCGTGGTTTGTATTAATTTATATAAATGTATGATTGCTTATTTCGTAAGTGATGTTTTAATAAAGATGTTTCTTGCTTAAAAAAGGGGGCAGGAATTGAATAATTTATGTAAGGCTGCTTAGGTTATATGATGCACAGCAATATATGTGCAGTATATAGCAATATATGTGCAGTATAATGTTTGTTGATGTTAATACAGTTTGATTACTTTTGTTTAAGTTTAAATTTGCCTTTAATTTGTTAATACAGTATAAATGTAAATTTGCCTCTGTCACAAGTGATAATTCAATAAAGGTGTTTAAAAAAAATAATTGTTTTACCTAGAACAAAGAAAAGGGAGTAAAGACAGATACATTTTTATAAATGAGTAAGAAAGGCTCAATTTCAGGTAAGCCTTGGTGGTACAGCGGTAGCGTTGTTGCCTCACTGCAAGAGGTTCTCCTGTTCGATTCATGGCAGGAGTGCCTTCTGTGTGGAGTCTGCATGTCCTCCCCATGGTCGAGTGGCCTCCGAAAGACATGCGTGAATGGGCGTGCCTTCGCTGAAGGTTGGGCATCGGGCTGGCAACTCGGCATCATAAAAAATATACTGCCAATCATTAGCAGACCGAAGTTCCATTGTGGCGACCCCTAACTGGGAAAAGCTGAAAAGACAAACAACAACAAATAGTGGAAAACCAGGGGAACAGGCTTGAATGGGGTCCTGGTTCCTCTCATGGCATTAGTTAGAAAATCTCTTCCATCTGGCCAAACAAATTTTCTACTGGCAAGTTTTCTAGCCACCTTTAAAATCTGCAGATATCTGCAGAACATCTTCTAAAAAAGGTGCCTGAGAGGGATCAAAATTCTATCATCCAAGCAAAATCAAATGAAGGTTCTGCAGGTTGGGGTGGATCACAGATCCCTTACCCTGTGTGTGTAGGCTGATTCTGTCTGGAAGAATTGTCCTTTGCCAATTTCATGAGAAGATAGAGAACCAATATTGTCTGGTATAAAAAAGGTCACCAATATAATTTTGGCAAGTACTTTAGGATCTTTAAAACAGGTCTGGCTATCAGAGGAAAGGGGAGGGGGACAGAGGAACATTCCTATCCAATGGAATGAAAAAGCATCCGTCTTCCCAGCCTTTTGCAAGGTGTCCTGCAGCAAAACTGCTTTAGCTATCTGCTGTGAATGGAGGCAAATATATATGGGGAGTTTCCCATGGCAGGAGATTTCTTGGAAGACCCCAGTATGTAACATCCATTCCTGGGGGGGAGTCTATCCTTGATCTACTCAGTGTGTCTGCCACAGTGTTCTGCTCCGACAGGATATAAATAACCTGAAGGGCTACATTGTGCCTAGTTTCATCTTCTTAGTCTAACATGGCTAGTTTGTAGAGGGGTTAAGACCATGATTCTCCCTTGCTTGCTTACATACCACATTGCAGTAGTACTGTTGGTAATAGCCAGTATGGGTTTTGGAATTCACAAATAGCATCATTACTGCATTTATCAAAGCAAGCATTTATTTGATACTAATGTATTTTTTGAGATGACAACTCCAAGCACCTTATTCTTTTATTCCTTTGGATATTGCACACCATGCACAATGTGACACATAGTACAGTTGTGCACCTACCATAAATGTAGATGCTCGAGTGTATTCACTGTTGCAGTCATTACACTTGTGTTATCCTGCTGGCAGGCTACCCGCAGTCGGCCTGAATTCCAAAGTCTAGGTCCGGCGTTAGTTGCTGTTGCCTCTTCCCTGACGTCAGTGCGCCAAGGGTATAAAAGATGCAGCCGACACCATTTTCTTCAATTTTTCTTGCCCCAGATGTCAGGTGCTCCCAAAATGGTAGGCTAAAAATTTATGCCAATAAGTATGCATACAATGACAAACATTTCCTTCATCTTCAAGCAAATACACCACATAGGTTGTATAGGATAGAGAAGTACAGATAAGTCCCAGCAAAGAAAAGGGGGATGGTGGGTGGGTAACCTGGACTGCAACAGTGAATACACTCGAACATCTACATTTATGGTAGGTACACAACTGTACTATGCTCATCGTGTTTCACTGTTGCAGTTCATAGGTTCATAGGTTAGTACTAAGCTAACTGCCCTTGAGAGCCATTTTAAGCCTAGCCAATTATCCCTTGTGAGACTCAAACCCTTTGGTTGGTACCCCTCTGAGGAAGGCTGCTGAAGTGGCTGCTGCTCTCGTAGAATGTGGCATAATGTCCTTAGGAACTGATTTGACATGTTGTGAACAGAATCGAATGCAGTGGCCTATCCATTTCGAAACAGTCTGCTTTGAGATGGGCTTTCCTTGTGATCCTGCAGCATATGCCACTAAAAGTTGCTCAGTCTTTCTGAAAGCTTTAGTTCTGTCCAAGAAGAAGCGCAGCTGTCTGTGTATGTCCAAAGAATGCAGGAGTCTCTCACCCTTATTCTGTGGGTTTGGATAAAAAGTAGGCAAATGAATGGTTTGGTTAAGGGCCACACTGGATACTACCTTAAGCATAAATGTAGGGTTAGTCCTCAGAGAAACCCTGTCTAGATGGAAAATGATGAAAGGTTCCACAGCCATGACAGCCTGTAACTCTGAAACTCGTCTTGCAGAGGTTATTGCTAAGAGCAGAGCAGTTTTCCAAGATAAGAACTTTATTTCAGCTGTATTGGCTGGCTCAAAAGGCGGCAGTGTAAGTTTCTCCAAGACACAATTGAGTTCTCATGCAGGTATTGGTGCTCTCCTTGGAGGTCTTATGTTTTTGACCCCTTTGAGGTACTGCCTTAGCAATGGGTGAGAAAAAATAGGTGGTTCCGTATTGTAATGAGCTGAAATGGCAGAGGCATGGATTTTAATTGATGAGAAGGATAGGCCTTTGACCAGCATCTCAGTTAGGTATTGTAAAATCTGAAGAATGTTTGGTACAAGCATGTCAATTCCTTGTGCCTGGTTCCAAGCACAGAATTGCTTCCATTTTTCTGCATAAGATTTTCTGGTACTTGGCCTCCTGGCCTCCAAAATAACATCCATCACTGCTTTAGACAGAGGCGTGTTCTGAATGGCTACATTATTCGTCATGCTGCCAGATTTAGTGAGTTGGCTGTGCAGGATCTGATTGTTGCGTTGGGTCAGTAAGTGAGGAATTAGAGGCAATGTCCAGGTTGGGCCTTGAGACAAGCTCTTTAGGATTGGGTACCAGTGCTGGTGGGGCCAGTCTGGGGCAATCAGAATAATTTTTGTCTTCTCTTGCCTGACCTTTAGGAGTACCTTGGGAAGGAGAGGCAGAGGAGGAGGAGGAGGAAAAGAAAGGGCTTTCCAGCTGAGTGATAGAGCATCCACTTTCCATGCTTGCTTGTGATAAGTCCTTGTGCAGAATCTCTGTAGTTGGCAGTTGTGAGGGGAGGCAAAAAGATCTATGTCTGGGCATCCCCATTTCTTTGTTATCATGCTGAAGACTTGTGGATCCAGTTTCCACTCGTGGGGATCCATAATGTTTCTGCTTAGTTCATCTGCTAGAGTATTTTCCTTTCCTGGCAGGAATTGTGCTTGCATATGTACTTGATAAGTCAATGCTGTGTCCCACAAAGTCATGGTTTGTCTGCAAAGGGGGTAGGAATGTGTTCCTCCCTGCTTGTTTATGTACCACATGACTGTAGTATTGTCCGTCCTTATCAGTAGCTGTCCTGGATGAAGGTCCTTAAAAGTTGTCAGGGCATTCTCAACAGCTAGCATCTTTTTTCGATTGCTATGAAGATGCATTTGGCTTGAGGGCCATGTGCCCTGAATACATTTTCCTGCCATGTGGGCCCCCCCAGGCATAATCTGAAGCATCTGTTATTGGCTGCCTGGCTGTGGGTAGGTTGAATGGCTGTCCCTTGTTGAGGTGACAGGACTGTGCCCACCATCAAAACACCTGTAGAAGGCAAGGAATGAGGGTAATCAATGTTTCCAGGCTGTGGCAATGTTGAGTCCAAACACTTTTTAGATACCACTGTAGTTTCCTCATATGCAGTCTGGCATATGGAATTAGGAGGATGCAGGATGCCATGAAGCCCAAGCCCTGCAGAATTTTTCTTGCAGTTAACTGGGTCTTTGTTGTCAACATTGTGAAGTAAGAAGTCAGTTGCCTTTGTTTGTCTGGCGTGAGATAAGCCATCTGGGCAGTTGTATTTAAGCTTGTACCCAGGAATATTATCTCCTGAGAGGTTACTAATTTTGATTTCCTTTCGTTTACTGTGTACCCTAGGCAAATCAATAATCTTTTTACAAACCCCAGGTGCTCTAATAGAATGTCCTTGTTCTCTGCTTGAATAAGGCAATCGTCTAAGTAAGGATATATTTGAATTCCTCTTTGTCTGCAATATGCAATTACTGGAGCCAGGCATTTTGTGAAGACCCTGGGTGCAGTACATAAGCCAAAGGGCAGTGCAGAGAATTGGTAGTACATTGAGCAAGCTACGAATCTGAGGTATATTCTGCGAGATTGTCTGATTGGCACATGCAGGTATGCCTCTTTTAGGTCCAAAGTTACAAGCCAAGCCTTGTTGCCCAGCATGGGCAGAAGCTGCTGCAAAGTCAACATTCTGAATTTTGGAACGTCCAGGAATGCATT
Organism: Protopterus annectens; assembly: GCF_019279795.1. NCBI lineage: Eukaryota > Metazoa > Chordata > Ceratodontiformes > Protopteridae > Protopterus > Protopterus annectens. The sequence continues at coordinate 1,404,111,437 of NC_056735.1, forward strand.
CAGAATAGACAGGTCCAGTATTGGCTTCCAGGCCTTGTCCTTTCAGGATACCAAGAAAAGTCTGGAGTAAAATCCTTGTCCCTGCTCTTGCTGTGGTACTCGCTGAATGGCCCTCATGTCCATGAGGGATGAAACTTGTTTTTGTGCCTCTGACCACTGATTGTGTGGCTGGTCTGGCATACCTTTTGCCCTTGGCAGGGTGTGAAAGTGGAACCTGTAGCCCTGGGACACTATATTCAAGACCCATTTGTCCTGGGTGATTATGCGCCAGTTTTGTGAAAAAAGTGATAGTTTTCCCCCCAAGGGGGCTGCCAAAAGATAAGTGCTTGGTGCTGGCAGAGGGAAGTCATTGGGACTGTTTCCTGTACGGCTGTGATTTGTCTTTTCCGCTTTTGGAGGTAGAAGCGCCCCACTGTTTAGGCCTGTATGAGCCCTGGGGCTGGCATCTTCCTCTAGGGCGTCTGTATCTGCCCCTTTGTGGTCTGACACTGGAAAGGACCAATTCTTAGTAGGCCAGTTCCTACTAAATCTGGGTAGTTGTACCTGTAAGAAATCCTTTACTGTTTGCATAGATTTCGCTTTGTCCTCCATTTTCTTCAACACCTCCTCTGCTTTAACACCAAATAAAGTATCATGCTGTAATGGAGCATCTAGTAATTTTGCCTTAACATGATCAGGTAGAATCTGTTCCTTTAACCAAGCATGCCTCCTAATGACAGAACCCGTAACAGCGGCCCTGCAGGAGGCCTCTAGAGAATCAAAACCACATTGCAATGTATGCTTTCCCACTTGTTCTGTTGCATGCAACAAATCCTTCATTTCCTTATTTTCTGCACAATCAGAATTTGCCAACATTTTCTGTTTTAGAAGTGACATTAAGTTTTGCTGATATTTAAGCATATGAAATTGACAATTTAAAGTCCTCACAGCCAAAGTAGCAGGAGTGTAAACTTTTTTCCCCCATCTGTCTAGTGCCCAAGAATCCCTGTCAGAGGGGATAGGGTTTTTTGCAGTAGAAGCCTTGACCCCCTTTGGGACCCAGAGAAATAGTTTCTGGATCAGCAGCAGGGTTTTTATAAAGAAATTTAAGGGAGTCTGAAACCCTGTAGTATCTGTCTGGTTTTACAGGGGCAGGGGGTAAAGAGTCAGGAGAAAGAGCGGACTCTGAAAATACATCATCTACAATGTCTAACACAGGGGGAACAGCAAGCGGCCTGTGCTGAGGTAGTAAAAGAAAATCTCTAAGCCTTTTCTTTGATTCTGAGTAATCTTGGCTCTCCCAGTGGAAGTGCTCCCTCGTGGTATACAGGGCATCCCCAAAAGATAAATCCTCAGGAGGAGAGGCTGAAGGAATAGATTCTTCAACATCAAAATCCTCATAGGGAGGAAGAGAGTATTTCTGTTCAGAAGAGGAGTCAGAGGAAATGGAAACCTGATCTGAAGATTCATATTCTGTCTCTTGCCTAGGCCTCTTTATCAGGAGGGGGATGGGAACCCCTGATCAAGGTAATTAGGTCTTCGGCCATTTTGAGCATCTGTTTTTTAGGCATGGAAGTCTGTCCAGGAGAATGCTGTACTTGTTTCTTTGTCTTTAGAGCTGCTTTAGTCTTTGCTTTGTAAGCTGAGGTAGGCTTTACATATAGCTGTGTAGGTCTGAAAACCCCCTCAGAAGCCGATGCCTGCTCAGCAGCTCCGGACCCATATGAGGGAATAATTTCCGAGTGTCCAATACTTTGAGTATCCAGAGGCCTAGCTGGCTCCACGTGGGAATCGGCAGTGGCCTGTGGCTCTGAGGTAGCGGGTGTCAGGGGCTGCAAAAGCGCCTCACTGAAAACTGGCAAACCGGCGACTGGCTTAGCTGAAGCCTCGTCGTCGGTTTTGGACCTCGGATGCCTGTCCTTTTCCTTGCGCTTTTTATAAACTCCGGTCATCGGTTGTTCTGACTGCATTAAACAATTGAATCTTCGGATAAAATAATGAAAGGCAAAATCGTACCGACACTTAATAGTGCATTGGTTAAACCTAGCGCAAAACCGACAGCTAGCAACGTTGTGATCAGGGCCTAGGCAAGGAATACAGTAAGAATGAAAATCCTTATGAGGTATTATCCCACAGGAAATACAATTGTTAACTTTTCCTGACATCGGTCTGGAGCAAGAAAAAAGTTTCCCCAATGGGGTAATTAGCTTTAATGAAGACTTCAGATCTGAAATTCGAATTTGAAAATCTCAGGAGTCGGCCGACTGGCACTTGCGAACTGCTTTTGCTTCAGGCACCGCACGGCAAGAAAGACTGGAGAAAATGGCGTCGGCTGCATCTTTTATACCCCTGGCGCACTAACGTCAGGGAAGAGGCGACAGCAACCGATGTCGGACCTAGACTTTGGAATTCAGGCCGACTGCGGGTAGCCTGCCAGCAGGATAACCCAAGTGTAATGACTGCAACAGTGAAACACGATGAACATCCATGGTTACTGACTTAGAAGTGAATGGAGGGTATATTTAAAGATAAGTGTGTAAATATCAGATGACTGTGTGTGTGAGTATCTACAAAAATGGTGTAGGTGAGGTAAACTCTAAATGTCAGAAATGCTACAGGCTACAGATTTAAGTCATGCATCTATGGGGTTGACACGTCCTAAATCCTAAGCAGACAGAGAAAATCCATACTGACTTGAGAAACCATTGTACTGCATTTTCCTCATGTGCACTCTGGTTAGTGGAATCATCAGGTTAGCAGACGCCATGTATCCCATAATTCTGAGATATTCTCTTGATGTAGTCACTTGACAAGAAAAGTGCCACAACCCATGATCATAAAATTGTCTTTTCTAGACACAGGTACACCATCATTAAGGATGCATCTAGCAAGCAACCTAGAAATGTTATTTTGTGACATGGAATTAGAGATGACTTTTCCAAATTGAAATGAAATCTTAAGTTTTGAAACAGACTTCTGACAAAAAGAAAGATTCTTGACAGTTTTGAAAAAAGAATTTAAAAATAAAGCAATCATCCAAGTAGGTCAAATGTGAATATCTTGTAACAGGGATGTTATCAGATACTTGCAGTTTGTACTCGGAAGCTGTTGTTCCCCTCCCCACAAACCCAAATGGCATTAAAAATGCTCACATCTCACATGATGTTGCCCCCCTCCCCCAAGACCACTCAATAAATGCAAGAATCACTTTCATCTGCTCCCACTACACCTACAAAAGTATTGTTTTTTGTCTTAGCAATCTTCTCTTGTAAGCAAGCTATGTATTTATTGAAAGCAATAATTTGGACAGTCACGGACATAATCATTTCCTGAAAAAAGTACAATTTTCTAAGTTAAGTTAAAAAATGTACTCTATGCAGTACAAAGATTATGCCTGGCTACACCCTTGCCTTGTAGTCTGCAACAGCCAATAAGTGGTTTTCGATATTTTGTGAATACCCTTGGAGCTGTGGAAAGACCAAAGGGCAAAGAAGAGAACTGAAAGTGTAAACCAAAAATAGAAGAATCTGAAGTCTCTGTGAATGGGAATGCAGTAACTGGAGTATTTGAGGTCCACAGCCACCAAAAGACATAAAAGAGGAATCAGAGAAAAGAGACTGAAGGGCAGTATTTTAAATTTTTAAACCATTATGAAGAATTTTAGGAAAGCAACCCTGGTACAGGTATCCTGGTTCCTTCATTTTGGGCACTCGAAATATCTTTCAATAAAATCTCTTTTACTGCAGAGACTTTGGAAATTGTTCTATGACTCCTTGAGATGATATGAGAAAAAACATGGCAGGACAAAGATGGGTTTGATCTTTTTGGTTGTGGAGGAACTCCTTGGCCTGGATGAAAAGAGTTCCAGTGCCACCTGTATCCAGTTTAGATGATTTCTAGTACCCCGGAATCTGTTGTGATTTGTTCTCAACGAGAAATGGAGAGAAAGATTACCTGTAAGACTTACTGTATGGCCAGGGTTGAGCATTTTCCTTGTACTGTACCTCTTTTTTGATTTGAATTCCCAGTTATTGCTATCCAGATTTTTGTTGGGATTGTTTAAAGGATTTAGGACTGGAATGACAGTTTCTGTTGCACTTTGGAATGGGTGAGTGAAAAATATGTTTGACTTCTTGGATCAGTCTTCCTTTTTCACCAAATATTTTCAAAACAGCTGAAAACATACCAAATTCTTCCTTTTCTGCTTTATCCAAAGAAAAATTAAGAATTTGTGCCTTGACAACTTCTGGAATACTTTATGGTTATAAGCTGTGCCTATCTGAGCATAAGTGACTCTGTTTCAGCTGCATCGTATGAACACTTTAAGGAATGCTTTGCTACTTGAGAAATAGAAGACTTCATAAAGGAGGAAGGCTGGTGTACCCTGCAAATGTCTGGTGACTGGTGTCTGGTTGTGGAACAAAAAATAAACCCTCTTGAGGCCTTGGCCCTCTATAAAAACTATCGGTACTTACGTATTATCGTAACCAGATTTTCGCGGTTGCGGTAATATGCTTCCCTATGTGTTAACGGTACCAATAATACATACCAAATGACACAGGCAACATTTTGTTTTCACAGAACACTTAGTTTAGGTAGGAATATCACTGTACCATTTGAGAAATTAAAATTTCAGTTAGGGTATGCCATTTACCGACACTACTGTCAACTTCTCAGTACCACCTGTCATCATCTTGTAATAACACTACCACTAACTTTGGAAGTCTGTTCAAATAGTTTCATACATTAAAACATACCTTAAAGTACTATAAATAAAAACTATAAAGTTTAAGAAAAATAAATAAACAATTTCCCAAAAACATTTCCAGGTCTCCATTTTTTTATCTTTTGAAAATAATATCCTAACACATACAATAATCCTTTCTGTAGTATGACAGCAGTCCAACCAAGCATTTCCAGGTCTCCACGTTTTTCTATTCTGTAGTACAACAGCAGTCCAACCAATTGTAAAGCACGCATTACAGGAATTCAATTTTCACACTTGTTTACCCTAAGAAATTTAGGACAAACTAACTTGTACCCAGTAAAGATGTAACTTAACAGAAAACGCTAACTCCCACACTACCTTTTCAAGCCAACAATCCTATTACTGCAACCGCAGAAATCTGGTTCCAATAATACGCAAGTACCAAACCATCACTAAACTGTCTGCCTCCATGGGAGTTTCTACTAGTGGAGCTTCTGCCAGAAAAGGGATCTGGACTGGCAGAAATCATACCTGAGTTGCATCAGGACGAGAACCCTCAGATATGCACTGGGTTGGCTGGGTCTGTAAGGTGTCATATTTGTGGCCCATGAATTCTTTTAACTAACATCTTCATTGATTTGGCTATATTATGTAACTTTTAGGGGGATTATTTCAGCTCCCTTTAAAGTTCCAAATTAGTTTAAGCTTCTCATGGTGAGGTGGGGTGGCTATTCCTTGTCCCAGCAACACTAGCTTCTTGTGTTCTACAAAAGTACTACGATTCCTGGCTGCCCATATCAGGGTCTTTGCAATAAATGTTTTATAATGTTCTGACTTGTTATATTATGCTCAACAAGACAAATAAACACGGCAAATGCTAGTCATTGTGGGAAATATGTCAACTGGCATAACACTTGCTGGTGACTTACATTTCCAGGGATGTCATTAACCACCAAGAAAAAAAAAACAAAAAGAAAGATTAACATTTTTAGAAGTAAACAGCTAAGTAAATACAACAGATTATGATTAGCACCAAACAAAAAGGGTTCTTATCAAACTCTCTAATGGACTCAGAAGTGATGGAGGACTTCTCACACTAACAGCAAAATAGAACTAAAAATGATACAGGCATAGCTCTAAACTGTACAGATTTTTGCAGAATGTCCAGATTTTTGCCTCACATTTTTGGTACATTACGTTCCTCATATAATTTGGGGTTTTCTGGCAAATTACTAAGGAATGAAGTCACTAAATAATGGCATACATTTGACTTTCAAACTTTGTATCCTTCAGAAAATAAGTGCTAACACAAATTCTGTTATTCAAACAACTTTCTAAGTTTATAAGAGCAATATTTAAATTCTGTCCCAATTTGTAGGCCTTTGTCCCCTCATTATTTTAGGCTTTGTCCATATTTCTTGTGCTAAGAGGTTGAGAAGTATGGATATAGGTTACTCTCCTTCACAGCTGAGTTTCTGTCTGAAATCCCTGGTGTGGGAGGTAACCTTATACATGACTTAGGAAAGTCGAAATGTTCAAGTCTGGTTGAAAAACTGATTTCTAGCTGTGTCTTAAGTCTTACTCATTAGAAATTAACAGTACCAACTGTCCCAGTGATGAGCACTGTTGCTACGGCAACAGTCTACATCAGTAATGAACATATAAGCAAAAAAGATCTTTGGGAATTCTGCTACAGTGGTGCCATACAGACTGGGTGTACTCTAGCAAATGTCACATATTCCCACATTGTGAAAAAAGCCACAGTAGTAAATAAAACAATCATCCTGGTTAATCTGTACACTCATGGTAGTGAAGCAATGGCTTTTGACATACACAGTGTAGACAGTTTAAAAATAAACAATTCCATAAAAGTCAGTTCTGTGTGACAGCATCTAATTTGTTGACACTCCTAAAGGAACACAAACGATTATCAACTGGAGGAAATTAATTGAACAATCAATCCAGTGATAAACGAACTTCAACAGGTAGGTCTGGCTTTTAAAAGTATATATGGCTGTGTTGTTTCAGCAATGAAGGCTATAACAGGCCAAAAGGAGCGGTCCTAAACTAGCAGCTTTATGAAGAAAATATTCCTGTAGGTGGTGTCTTCTGTGAGTATAAACTTCTGTTTTGGCGATATTGTACTTGAAGGCCTAACCTTGCGTTTCGCTCAGAAGTGGGCGTGTTGCGAATGATTGACGACCAGGTCTGCATATGTAATGAGCCATGATTGACATGTCATTCTAATCAGCTGACAGCCCTAGTTTCTCCTCTTACAGATTAAGGTTAACAATCATATGTGCATTAAATCCATGACCGCTACAGACGCACAAACTAAATACAAATGATGATCATCGTCCATGTTCCTAGAAATAAGTCTGCCCCCTTCACGCTTGTTCCTAGTTTTATAAAAGTGAGAACAAAATCGCACTCAATACTTTTGGGACGTTTGCTACAGACGCATAAAAAATGCTGGCAGAAAAAGACATTACTTCAAAAGTTGTAACACTTCCTTTGAACATGGAGAGCAACCCCTATTGTGCTGGATTGTCATAGTCACTGCACCTTCCCAAGTGTTTTCGTAGTGGACTCGTACTTCTCAACTGTCCAAATTTCAGCCTATTTTTGGTCTTTTCCTCATAAAAATGGTGGTTTTCTGCAAACCATTCAGGAATGAAGTTAATAAACATGACACACATATACTGCTCAACCTTTTAGAGCAAGAAATTTGGACAAAGCCATAAATAAAAGTGGGACAAAGGCCATCCAAAATAAGGGCAATTTTTTTAAATATTGCTCTTAAACTTAGAAATTTACGGCAATATTTTACTTGGAGAAACAATAAAGTCAGCACTGTCAGATAGTCTTTAAGAATTAAAACCATCAGTAACGTCGCACAGGATAAAGTATCAAACAACATAGCTATACAAACTATACTGGTTTATTGGACGTTATGGATATTAACACTAGATTCTACATACTAGAAACATATGCTAGGTAGCTATTGAGGGAATGCATATTCATTAGTGCCCAATTACGAAATAGCACGGGGGCAGGTTTTGGGCGGGGCTTGCTACTGCGCATCTGGTGAGGCCCACAAGTACAATATCGCCCTGTTATCTTCTGAACTCCACCGTATTTTGCTAACTGTAGCATTTGAGATTTGTTTAAAGAAAGGTTAATGATGTTTCTTTTCTCTTTTGAAATTAAATAAATCAAATGTTTTTTCACTCTACTGTCTCTCAATGAACTTGATATTTTTGTTAGCTCTTGTATCACTTTGCTGAGCTATTTAAATGTAGTTTGAAAACAATTTTGTAAATTTAGGTCTGTTAGGATTAAAATTGTTACAGAGTGGCAGTTCTTCTACAATAAAGTTTGTTTTGCTAATTTGATGTTGTCTAGTAGTTTTACAGCAAGTGATTACTATGGACATGCAGTTTAATAAATAATGCTCACCAAGTGAGCAAAGGCATCCACCCTTCTTTGATGCCTTCTGTATCCCCCTATTACAGAGAGCAGTTACCTCCCCTACCCAAAGCAAGCTTATCACACCCCCCCTGTGCTTTTGTTGAAAGTGCTAGAACTACCTTTTCAGCATCACAATGGCCCCCCATGCTAATTTCTCAGCCCCACTTGAAGTATGGACATTGTTTGTGGGTTTGTATTATTTTCTGTTAGCCACACACCTCAGAAGCAGTCTTCTCACCCTCTTTCCATTACATCCCTCCATCTGCAACTCCTTTTTTCCAAGGTTTTTCACGTGGGGTTGCATTGTCAATTTAACAGTAATACTCATCTAAAGCCAATGTTCACACCCGGGGTGGCTAGCCTTGTTGTGGTTGTTCTTCCACATCACACACGCCCACCACCTACAGCCAGTGTAAAATGTCTAATCCACCTAATACCTCACTTTATTTAAATAATCTTAGCCATACTTTCTTCATCACTAAAATCAGACTTCTGTGCTACACTGTTAACATCATCTCCACAGTGGATTCATATAAAACACATTTTTAAGAAAGAAAAATTCCTTCAGAAAGTTGAGTCACTTGCATCTGAGACAAGACCTATCCTTTTCCATCCTTCATACAGCTGCAGTCTAAGACCTTTCATCTGAAACATAATGCACTCTGTTGTTTATTAGTTAGAGATCTACACAATGGGTTGTTTTGAACTGTCAGTGTATCATGACTACAATGTTAGACTGTACTACTTACAGTATTACTAGTACATATATTACTACTTTAGTAACAACATAACAGACCCTTATGTAATAACAATAACTGCCAAGATCACATAAACTTGAAGTAAGTTTGTAAATTTCAACAAAATGGTGCTTTTTTAAGTCAGACTCACCAAAACGATAGACAATAGAAATGCTCAGATTGTGTGCATACACCACAAGAAAAGTCAGCTCCACAAGTGCAAACAGCTCTTATGATAACCTAGCTCAAGTGTAATATCTAAACATTCTGTGCTATTATGTATAATGACATGGCATTTTAAGTCTGTTCTGCTCCACCAAACAAATGAAAACACTTGACAAGAATTATAACGGATGAAAAAAAAAAAAAAATACTTGAGAGGCTCAGGTCAAGAATATTTGCTGCTTATTGCACGATAAAAAAGTAGGATGCAACTGCAAAATGACAGCAGGCAACAAAATTATAAAAATTAAACAGATGCAGGGGATTTGACAAGCAATACCAATGACTTATAACATTACATGCTTGCCTCTAATGTCAAATGGTGGGTTTTCTCTTGACACCTGATTGACACATGGATTCACTGACACTTGATATGCAATATGAAGAATGTGATGCACTTTGAAAGTTGACACTTTTTTTGGAAGAAGCATTAAGCTGTGGATCCACACGTCTGTTCAAACTGATGTCAATAATTCCCTACATATTAATAAAAAGTATTTTAATTAATATTGTACTTCCCCTTCCAGTGTCTTTTCTCCCATTCACTATACATACCATCCTAGATTATACTACGCAAATGATGCAAAGAATATACCATGCCTAGTAACAAGTAGGTAATGCATGCCCAGATAATGATAAGCATATTGTACAGATGCATACTGGCATCGTGTGCATTATGTTTACTATGTCACTGGGGACTACTGTGATCCATATGCATAAATTATGGTATTCCCAGCTGTGTACATCAGCCTTTCCATTTTACTGAATAGTGTACAGGAGCACCTAATACCCCATGTGCACTAGGAGCTTTTCTGCTTGTGCTGACAGGCACACATAGTGACAGTATATGACATCTGGGTAAAATGCACCTGCCCTATCAAGCAGCTGTGTGCAGCTCCTTTGCTGGAGAAGGGAAACCATAACGGATGACAGGTCTGTTTGAACAGTAAGGAATTCCGTTGTCAGTAGGGATTTTTCTACTCTGAAACAGAGTTTGTGTTTTTTGTTTTGTTTTATGGTGCCATCATGTTGCTCAGTATGCTGAGCAACATACTAGCAGGAGAGGGAGATTGCTGCACTTAGGAGCACAGCACCACTGGTAAGTACGTGACTGCTGTCCCATAGATTACCCCACTAGGCAGTATGTACTACAATGGTACTGGTTCTAAGAACTGTGTATGAAAGGCAGGGTGCTGCTCTGCATACTCCATTCATGGAGTACTATGCTTACACAATGGGGCAAGGCTGCATATGTGGGCCTGCCTCATTATTTACTGATCTTTTTGAATTCATACAAGCTTGTTAAGCAGATTTACTGTGTATCACCCCACTCTATTGCCCATCACCTATTTACGAATACTACCCTCTATCTTTTAACAATTTCATCAAATAAAATGCTCAGCTTTGTTCAGTACTATAAATTAAAGCAGCATAAAAAAATCCTGAATGACTGAAAAATTATTAGTTGTTTATGGGAATTGTGTAGTCAATAAATAAAGTAGTGTGATCCAGATGTCTACTTTTTCCTTAAAATATACCTGGGGAGGGGGGATGCCTGCTCTATGGAGTCTGCATGTCCTCCCCAGGTTTGGTTTTTCTGTGTGTGCTACAGTTTTCTCCTATACTCCAAAGAGATGCAGTAGGTAGATTGGACACACTAAACTGGCCATAGGGTGTGAGTGCGCATGTGTGTATGTGTGATACGGAAGAACAACCATGGCAGGGCTAGCCACTTTGCAGTGTGAACACTGGCTCTAGGTGATGGTCACTGTTGATGTGTCAGCCCAACCTCATGTGAAAAAGGGGATTATGGATGGAAGGATAGTACAAAAGACATGCATTTTTAACATGAGCAGCTAATGACAATACAAAAACACTTGCATACATCTGAACTGTTGTTCACAAGAATTCAGGACAAAGACAAAAACAATGGGAGGATAAAGGTCTAAATTATTTAATATTACTCTAATTCTCTTAAAAGTTAACAGAACAACAGATTTTGCATCAGCATGCATTTTCTGAATAATAAAACACGTGAAACTTTAATATGTCAAATTACTGACAGACTGCAGTGCTGAGTATTTTACCAGAAGATCAAACATTTTATATGGGACTGGGTAAAATCAAGCATAGTTGAGGGGTATGAACAATGGTAAGGATACATGAAAAGTGATCCTTTGCTGCAATACAACACAATTTATCGACATTTGTAATGCGATTCTAAATGCAGTGGAATTTTTTTTCTAAACTTTGTGATGTAACAATATCATGTTGTTCCAAATCTGCTAATGCACAATGACAAGTACAGAAGAAGTACAAAATTAACATACCTGACAATACCCAACACTAATGTTGTGATGTCCATATGCCACTAATACATTGAAAAGATTTTTTTGTAAACAAGGGTTTGAAGTTTTCCGGAACAATACATTGTCAGGAAATGTTCTGTGAAGATCTGTTAAAAAGAGTGAAAAAAATATCATACACAGTGCAATTCCAGAGTTTTAACTGGAAATAAAGCACAGTACAGAAAACAGGGCAGAGTGATTTAACAGCTTACAGAGCACTTTGAAGCCAAACATATTAAATGTAGCTCAGCACACAACACAATGTTAAACAGCAGTACAAACTGCTGGCTCCACAACAAATCGAAGGGTAAAATTCAAGAAAAAAAACCCACCTCAAGTAGAATGTTAGCCCTATCAAGCTTGTAGCACCTCATGTTTCCCATTTAATGGAAGACAAGGGATGAACAGAGCAAAACATTAAGATTTTAAACTTATAGACAGCCATATGGTACAGTAAATAAATTACTTGAGAAACATGGGATACATTCTTTTCTTGGTAAGCTGCTGCCACCTTCTTTTCCCCAATTTGTATCCCCACCTTTCAACCTAGATTGCTTATGCTTAGGTATGATAACTTCTGTTGGTTAATTATTACTAATTCTATACTGGGAATTTAAACATTCAGGAGTGCCTTATATAATGTGTCCACAGCATATATAAGCTGTAGAACAGGCTATAAGAGAGCTTTAAGCTGGCTGGGCAGATACTCTGCATCATTTCCTTTTCTGTAAAACCATGATGCCAGTCTAGATGCAGTACTAAACTTACCTGTGATATAAGGACACAATTCAGTTTAAAGAACATTGCTAATGCCTTTTTCACTGGAAAGAAGTTATCCACCTGCAGAGAAAGTAACTGATTTGAACCAGGAAGAAGGTGCAATATTACTGCCATGTGACCTCATCTTTTTCCATTATAACTACACTGATAACCACTAAAGTCACATCTCTATAACTGCTGTGGTATAAGCACTTTGATGTTTTGGTGGCCAGGTGCTACTTCAGGTTAAAACATAACACAGGTCAAATTTCTGCTCTTTGTGATGCATCCAGGGGACCAGTTCTCTAACTCGGAGTGCTGGGTGCCACTGGTCCTTCTAAAGTCACGCTTTTCTAATGCCAGGTTTATCTCCAACAAGCCAGTTATTGTGGACCTGTTAGTTGATGTCAATCTGGCCTTTACTACGTGACCTAGAAAGATGAAATGTTGGTCCTCATTTGACAGCTATTGTATCCCTGGATATTCCAGCATTCAATACCTCTAGAAGGACAATTAGGGGGCAACAATGTTGCTTTTCATTGTGTTTGACTAGGGTACAGTCTGGGGCTACCATATCATTTAAGTATGTCACAGAACAGTAGGAATCTGCAGATTCTTCTTCTATCTATACCAGTCAATATGCTTAAATAATGCATTATTTAGATTTTGCCTTTTAATATCATAGGTATGCTCGTATATACTTTTTAAAAAGTTCTTTCACTTTTGCCAATCTAAAATGCATGACAGTCCTTGCATGTAGCAAGATAAACTTTCCCTTTGGTTTCACAATCAAGCAGCCAGTAGTACCCAAGAGGAGCCATTTCACAAATAACCATCTCACAACTTTCTGTTATAGGACACTGTTTATATCTACCACATTTGTAGGTCTCTCTCCTTGCCCTTATGGCACTTGAATTAACCTTCCATCTTTCACCTACCCTAGGGTAAGTTCCAGTGTCTCCTGATCACCTCCATAATGGAGTGACTGTCCACTGAATAAATCAAGTCATCCTCATCGCCTTTCCATACACCTCACTGACTACCAACTTCCTGTTTAGACACATTCTCATGAAAGTTACTCTCATATACCCAGTAATGGGGTATACTTTCCTGCCTTACTTTTGTGAAACACTTCATTCTGCATGTTAAATCAGAATGTCATCAGGGTAACCCCACCTTTTTAACATGTTTTTCGGTATTTCAAATTCTTTTAAAAAAGAATTGTCCTCTGAGACTGTCCTTGCAAGACGTACCATCGGTCCCTTAAGTAGGGCTTTTTTCTGAAAGTGGGGATGACTACTACAGAGTAACAGGGAGTAAGAGTAAGTGGGCTTTTAAAAAGTGTTAGAAACAAGCTCTTTTTTCACTAGGTCCTTAGTTATCTGCACATCCAGATCAGATCATTTTTTTTTTAATTAGGCATCTCATGAGTAAAATGAAAACAAGCTGTGGTTTTATTAATATAATCAAGAAATTCAACAAGTGTTTCTTTAGTGTCTCTCCAAAAAATACAAATGGGATCCAGGAACCCTGAATGCAGGCTCCAAGAGTTCACAAATTCAGAGTTTTAAGTTAGACAAATTTTCTCTGCCATTCATCCATTACTATGTTGGTGAACACTGGGGCACATGCTGCCCCCGTCGCAACTCTTAGCTTCTGTTGGTAGTATTCCCTTTCAAAATATATGCAGATGTTTTTAACAGTTTTTACTAACTTCGTTAATATGTTAATTTCACTAGTAGTAACAGTACTAAATGTATTTCACTAGTAGTAACAGTACTAAATGTAACATATTCATGGAAGTTCTCCCACCCTAAACTATGCGGGAATAGATGTAATCATGACAAAGAACAATTGATCTGTACATAAATCATTTACTATGAGTCTCAAAAAATCCAGAGAGTCTTTTTGTAAATAGCTAACTTTCTCTATTTTTATTATTTTTTTTAATTTCACATCAATATACTCAGCAATCAGATGTGTTTTACAAACCTCAGCATCCACAATGGGCGTCTAAGGTGGATTCACCACATTTGTATAAACCTTGGTGATACCAAAAATAATCAATCAAGGGTCTTTTTACAACCAAAAACTTACGAGCATTATTATCCAACTACTCTCGCATAAGCATGTCATAAAGCATGCTGCCAATTTTCCTGTATGCTACATTTATTTAACTTAAGGAGACTTCCTGGTATACCTCATCACTAAGTATCATCACCATTCTGCCCACATAATCAGTGTGCTCATAACTACTACACTCCCCTCTTGTCAGGGTTCATAATGTGAATATTTTTATTGGCACATATAGCAATAATCCACAGCTGGGTGTGAGCAATGCTGGATTTACCCATGGTTGGCATGGTTTGGTCATGAAGGTGAAGCCCAAGTGGCCAAACAAAGTAAACTGTGGGTAAATCCAGCATTACTCACACCCAGCCATGGGTTATTGCTTTATACGATGACATTATTTAAGAAAAAAGTTACATTGTTTTCTTAAATAATGTCCTTGTATAAGGGCACTATGCTGCTCTTCAGCGTTTTCCCTGGTATCCTGGGGCTTTCCTGATGTACTGCGCATGCGTATGAGACTTTTATTCTCACACTTATGCAGTATATCAGTGCTGTGGAAAGGAAGCAACGGAGAAAGGAAGATCTCCACTCTACTGATGTACTATGTTCTTCATCTGTAAATATGTTGTAAGTAATTGCTATGTAAATTGTTAATCACTATGTAATCCAATGTAATTACTGTCTGTTTATTTTAACTGTGGAGCTTTTCTCCCCAGGCCTCCGCTGTAAATGGACCTACGTCCAGTCGGACACTCCCGGTCAATAAATATAAATAAAATAAAATAATATTTATTTTTTATTTTTAATGAAAAAATAAACAAACAGGGACATTTTCAATATATGGGAGAGACGGGACAGAGAAAAGGATAATCAGATACATTTCTGTAGTTTTGCATAATGTACCTGACCATCCTTTTATTTTTGCTTGTCCCGTCTCTCTAACTGGTTTGAAGTTTACAGTTTTTGTAATTTTTTTTTTAAATAAAACAAAGCGATCCTTGATATATAATACAATAATGCTAAAAGCTCGAATAAACTAATATAACCAAAACACAAAATGAAAATACCATTGCTTTTGTTCCTTTAATTAGTAAGTGGACCTTCATCTGATGAATGAAAGCTCTTATCAACTCTCAATTTTGGTGCTGGACGGGTCTTTCCTTCTTTCTTTCAGCAAAGGTCTTTTCACTTTGTGTTGTTTTAATACAATAATGCCAAAACGAAAGTAAAATTCTTGTCACATATATTAATGGAAAAAGTCTAGGTGATCAGACTTTTTTCCATTGGTATACACTCGATTTACAAAGGGCACCCTGGTTGGACTGACTGTCAGCATGCTCCGTTTTGAATGTTAATGGCCATTCACTGTATAATTTTCAGTAAACCCCATTCATTCTTTGTTAAACTGTAACAAGAATTCTATGTGCTTTAACTTAAATTAACTTGTATACCATGTTCACAAATCTTTTTAAATAGGTTAATACTGGGGTGGGCAAAGTGGGTTAAAAATATTAGTTTTCTTTAGTACTGATGAGTTGTGTTGAACATCTTCATTGTTTTAAAACCACAAGGACAAGTTGGCTGGGGGTACTGGGGTCAGCTGGAAGGAATAAAGCAGATGGGGAGAAAAAACAAGTCTTAGTGTCTTTTACTTTCACAAAATATTTACCATTGTTTTATTAATACTGTGGTATCATATTGACAACTAAATTGACCATAAGACACAATGAAAAATGGTAAAAAAATTGCAATGTCCCTGTTAACAGACATGCATCACCTACTAGGAAACATTTCTTCTTCTTCTTTCGGCTTTTCCCGGTTAGGGGTCGCCACAGCGGATCATCTGTCTGCTCATGATTGGCAGTGGAGTTTTACGGTGCCGAGTTGCCAGCCCGGCGCCCAACCTCCCACAGAAGGCACACACACGCACACACTCACACCTAGGGCCAATTTAGAGTGTCCAATTCACCTACTGCATGTCTTTGGGATGTGGGAGGAAACCGGAGCACCTGGAGGAAACCCACACGACCACAGGGAGGACATGCAGACTCCGCACAGAAGGCACCCCAGCCGAGAATCGAACCGGAGAACCTCTTGCTGTGAGGTGGCAATGCTAACCACTGCACCACCGTGGCCGCCACATCTTGTTCCATACATTGTTAATATATTTATAGTAAGCTCTCTTACTAACTTCATATTATTAGCTTCACAGCTAGTAAACATTTCATACTTTTATTCTCTTCCTTGCTTAACTTATGGATGCATTATAATTTTTGCAGATTCTTTTTTATCTCTTGCATATTTTACTCTTTTTTAAATATCAGACATCTTACATTTTTGCTTCCTATTGGGGCTTCTATATTGCTTTCTATTGCCAGTGTACTGGTCTGACTTTTCTGGGGCCCTCTTTCACCGTTTATAAATCCCCATATACAGCAACTTGTACTGCTAGTTAATCCAACTAACAGAAGTACATCTACAAATGTCCCACAGCAATTTTAGCATTTGTTTAGTTTTCATGCTGAGTTGCAAACTTATTCTTGCCAGTCATCTTTTTCATAGGTTCATAGGTTCATACTAGGCTATCTGCCCTAGGGCATTTTTATAAGCCTAGCCAGAATGTGTTTGGCTTTCGCCACCCATTTTAAATTTATTTTGCTATGCCCTTTTTCGAGGTTAGTATACTGTGCCTCTGTCTAACAGTGACACAGAAGTGATACCCAGGGTAAACCTACTATCTCCCATCCACTCATCAAGATTCCTCTTGAAGAGAGTCAATGAGGGACTCTGCCTAACCTGGACTGGGATTTTATTCCAGAGTGAAGGGAGCCTCTGGGTTATGAATCTGTCCCTCCAGCATGTCCTATTTATTTCAGTGCTGAGGTTCAAGTCTCGAGCGTAGCTCGATGGGATTTGGATTTTCTGAGGTGCAGCATGTCCATTAATTCCGGGTTGGACATGGCTTTATACGTCAGGCACAGATCGCCTCTGAACAGGTGGTATGCCACTGAGTAGAGCTGGAGTTTCTTTAACCGGGCAGCATATGGCATCTGTTTGAGCCCTTTGATCCTCTTGGTGAGGTACTTTTGGGGTCTTTCCAGTTGCTGCAGGTGTCTGGTAAGGTACATCCCAAAAGGGGCATTGTACTCAAATATGGGCCTGATGAGGGATGAGTAAAGAGGCACGATGACGTCCCCTGATCTAGATGTGAATCCCTTCATGATTAGGTGGGCTATATAAAATGTTTTTCTAACCACTTTGGCCACGTGGTTGTCAAATGAGAGATTGCTATCAACTTGGGTCCCCAGGTCCCTAATTACTTCTTCTGTACTTAATGGATTACCACCTATGTGGTAATTTGTGGGCACTTTGTTTTTGCCAAAGGGGAAGACTATACACTTTTTAGCATTTAGCTTGAGGCCATGGCTCTGGCACCAGTTGTCTGTTTCTATGAGGCCCTTTTGGAGGATGCTTGTGCCGACTGAAGAGTCGATTATGGTGCCCAGTTTGCAGTCATCTGCGAACTTGGTCAGCCACAGTCCTTCTGTGTTGGCCTGTACCTCCGAGAAATATATACCGAACAAGAGAGGTCCCAGGACTGAGCCTTGTGGGACACCACTTGTAACTGGTTTGGAGTCTGACATGGCTCCAGCAATTCTAACCATGTGGGTTCTGTCCTTGAGCCAGTTTGCAATCCATCTAGTGACATAGGGGTTTATATTTAAGCTGGTGAGCTTATCTATAATGCCCGAGTGGGGTATTGTATCGAAGGCTTTTGCGAGGTCCAGGTAGGCTGTGTGGACCACCTTCCCTCGTCAATGGCCTTGGTGACTGTTTCAAAGAAATCAACCAGGTTTAAGAGGCAGGATCTGCCCTTAAAGCCGAACTGGGTAGGATCCAGTGTTTGTAGGTCCCCAATATCTTTATTTATGAGGTCCATGATGATCCTTTCCATAGCTTTGCAGACCAAGCTAGTCAGGCTTATGGGGCGATAGTTTCCAGGATCCGTTGAGGCACCACCTTTATGGAGAGGGACCACTGTTGCTGTACGCCACTCTTTGGGCACATATCCTGTAGTAAGGCTGAGATTGAACAGTAGTTTTATGTTTGGGTTTAGCTCTTCTTGGAGTTCATGTAGGACGCAGCCCGGGACACCATCTGGTCCCATTGATGCTGTGCTTTTTGGTTTGGAGAGGGTGGCTCTTACCTGAGCATCTGAGATGTCAGGGGAGCAGCACTCTGCTGGGATAGATATTTGCCCTTTTGGTGGTGGTGGTGGTGGGGGGGGGTTTGCGCTGAACCTGTCAGCTAGGATGTTGGCAATGTCTGTGGGTTCGGTGTATTTTTTGTCATTTTGGACTAATTCTGAGCATATCTGGGAATTACCACCCAGGTTCCTAACATAACTAAAGAAAGCCTTGTGATTATCCTTAGTGTCCTGTGCAATTTTTCTCTCGAAGCTAGCCTTAGACAATTTTATATGTGCCCGTAGTTTTTTGCTAATACTGATCAGTGATGCCTTCCCTTTTTGGGATTTTGCTCTTATCATTTAGTAGCTTCCTCCTTCTATTGTATAGTTTGTTTATGGCTGGGGTCCACCAGACAGGACGTCTGCCTTTGGAGGATTGGGTCTTGGTTTTATTTGGGATCGCATGATCCATGCATTCCTGAAGGTGTTCATAGAATGCGTTTATAAAGGATTCTGCGGTCTGGGCCGTATTTTCCACAGGCCCGGGGGCTTTGAAGGATTCCACCTCAGTTTTGAGGAGTGTGAAATTTGCTTTAGAGAAGTTTTTCACTGTGGTTTTCTGGGCAGGGGGTTGGGTCGGGATGTGAATATCCAGTGAGATTAGTTTATGGTCTGATCTTACCAGTGAGGGATACACTTCTGGTCTGGAGCATAGAGTCCCCATGTTGGTGATGATCAGTTCCAGTATGTTTTCCCTCTTGTGGGAGTGGTAACAAGTTGTTCCATAGCATTTGAGTTTATAAATTCTAGGAACCTTTGGGCTAGGGTGTTGGAGCTAGAGTAATGCTCCCAGTCTATGTTTGGGTAGTTGAAGTCGCCCAATATAATGGTGTTTGGAGAGACCTTCATATTTTCCAGTGTTCTCAGGAAGGCCGAGTGGGGTTCCTGGGTTTGGGAGGGTGGTCTGTAGCAGGCTATAAACTGGAAGGCAGTTTTATCCACTGTTAGTTGCACATGGATAGTCTCTGATGCTTCGTGCTTTGCCACCAACCTGGAGGTGTGGGTATCTTTGATGAATATCGATACTCCCCCTCCTTTTGTGGTTCGGTCCAAGTTTTGGGGCCGAAAAGCATGGTATGATGTATAACCTGGTAGTGCTGGGGTGCTCTCGGCAGCCCTTAACCAGGTTTCTGTTACTGCACAGATATCGATGTTCTCCATGCTAAGGAGAGTTTCGAAAAGTGCATCTTGAGGTTTAGACTTCTGGCGTTGAGTAGCATTACTCTTAGTTTCTTATCCCTTGTGATACCTATGGAGGTGGGTTTGTCTTTTGAGCCTTGCCTACAAAAGGCACTATGGGGGTAGCAAGAGCCTTTGCCAATATCCGAAAGCCCAGGGATGACAGGTGCAAACCGTCCCTAGCAAAGCATCGTGGCTTGTTGAGCATATCATCCCAAGCTGACAGGCATTGGATCCCCTTTGAATGACACCAGTACTTAAGCCAATTGTTGAAATTGATCATCTTGTCTTCATATTGTGGCATCATTCTTGGTGAGGGTAAGATGCTACTCAAGGTCAGGGTCATACCGGCCTGGGCTACATGCTCAGAGAGCTCCTTTATGTCTCTTTTCATGTAGTCCAGGGAGGTACATCTCAGGTCATTCACACCAGCATGGACAATGACTGAGTCATATTTGTACTTGCCTTGGAGTGACCTGAGTGCTTGTGTTATGTGGCGGATCCTAGCACCCAACAGGCTGCTCACAGTGACCCTCTCCTTGTTCAGCCTGGTGAGCGGGATGTCAGTGTGCCTGACGATAGAGTCACCTATTACAAGTTTATCAGGTGTGTTGTTTAGTCTTAAGGGCTGTGACTGTTTGGCACACTGGCTTTGTGAGATATGTGTTGCACGTGTTTTGTTTTGGGGTAGCGGCTGCTTGGGTGTCTGCTTTGGAGGTCTCTGCTGCTTCGATAGATCTTTATTTAGAGCCTCTGAGTATGTTTTTGTGTGATTATGTGTTTGGTTTGCTGTCGTGGTAGGTCTATGTGAGACTGGAATTGTAGTGAGTGTGGTTTCCTTCTCCTCCTGACTGGTTATGCCAGTACTGAGTTGAGAGAGCTTAGCCTCCAGTATGGCTATATGGTTGCATCTCTCACATGTGTTGGAATTTGTTGGGAGGAGGAGAGGGTTGTCTGTGTACATGAGGCAGTTGTAACATTGCCTCAAGATTCCCAAATTCACCAGCTGGACCGGAGAGGAGATTGACAACTGACCTTTGGACATGCTAGAATAATATTGGGAATTCTTTAATAATTGAAAACCAGGGCCAGTGGGGAGTGAGGGTGTAGTGTTTTTAATTTTTAGTGCTGACTTATATAATTGCTTTAGTGAGCAAGTGCCAGGTAACTTAAGTGCAATGTGTTACAGGTAACTTAAATGCAAAAACAACAAACAGTAACTTTCTTTCAAGTGAAACAAGGAAATAAGTACAGTAAGCAATGCAGATATCACTAGTGATCCACAGAAGCGCTGAGAAGTCACGTATTAGGTGGAATTAGCATTCCAGGGAAATAACAAGCAAACAAACAACAAGCATATAAACAAAGCTAGATTTAGCAGGCCTGGATCTAGTCTATGCTACAGCAAACAAGGTGTACCAATTTCAGTAAGATACAGTTCAAATATTCAGGCACTATAAACCTTTAACCAGAAATTCCCAGCTCAGAAGGGCAGAGTCCAGCCTCTTCTCCCACAAGAGTGCAGACCACAAACCTTCTTAATGTAAAATAACTGGCCTGAAGCCCAAGTGCTTAAACCAGAACTAATACACTTTAAGAATAACAGACACTGGGCTCTCAATCAGCAGTTCCCAACTTAGAAGGATGAAAGCTACCTGTCCTGCCACCACAGTGCATGCCACAAACCTTACTAATGTAAAACAAAACTGGTCTGAAGCCCAAGTGCTTAATCCAAAAGACTTAGAATGATAGCTACACTTTAATCAAGTTACTACCAAGCAGTAATAAATACAATTGAATACTTTAGAGAATGCCTGGATTAGTGCTCAAGTTATACAAACAAAGCTAGATCCAGCAGGCCTGAATCCAGTCTATGCCACAGCAAACAAGGCGCACCAACTTCAGTAAGAAGCAGTTCAGATATGCATGCACTATAAGCCTTCAACCAGAAATTCCCAGCTCAGAAGGGCAGAGTCCAGCCTCTCCTCCCACAAGAGTGCAGACCACGAACCCTCTTAATGTAAAATAACTGGCCTGAAAGCCCAAGTGCTTAAACCAGAATTAATACACTTTTAGAATAACAGACACTGAGCCCTCAATCAGCAGTTCCCAACCTAGAAGGATGTAAGCTACCTGTTCTGCCACTACAGTGCAGACCACAAACCCTCTCAGTGCAAAACAACTGGTCCAAAGCCCAAGTGTTTAAACCAAAAGGCTTAGAATGAGTTACACCAAGCAGTAATAAATACAATTGAGTACTTTTAAGATGATGCAAAAGTAAAAAAAGTAGGTTGAAACACAAGTACAGTAAAAGCATTTTTTTTTTCTGAACAAGTGCTGAGATCAAAGAAACAGATTTGAGTGCTGAAACTAGAAAACTGGCTAGTTATAAGAAAAAAAAACTAAGCTAGAAGGCTTCCGTCCAACACAGAAGGGCTTGGGGGCTCAGAAGCCTACAAATAGTCTATACCACTTAACAGGAAAGGCAGGAAACGAGCTTAAATTTTTTTTTTTTTTTTTTTTTTTTCTGTTTCCCAGATGCTCTCTTTGTACACAGTAGGAGTGCCTGAAATCAGAATATGATCTCACTGCACTCAGTTGAGTGAGCAAATGAGATGGGCCCAGAAGGAGTATCCAAACACAAATTTACAAGAGGGGTGGGCAGTTGCAAGGCCACTAAGATTAACACCAAAACAAAAACAGGGACAGTGGGTGGGACTAACTGAAGAGCAGAGTGAAAACTTCCAGTTCAGTTAATATTCCTTCCACACAGTTAAAATCAATTTAAATACTGTATTTTTTTGAAAAAAAAAAAGAGCACATAAAGGTACTTAAATTCTCTTATACGTCCAGTTGAATATAGCAAGTTCTTAGCCGGCCAAAGCTGAGGTTTTTAAGCAGAAAATATTTCACACTGTACCACTTAAATAGGCAAGGACAGGAAATCAAAGAATGTGACTACCCCCACACATGTAATTACTAGCAAATAACAAAATTCAGCAAACACTAACTTCCAGTTCAGCTATATTCCTTCCACACAGTTAAAATCAATTTAAATACTGTATTTTTTTGAAAAAAAAGAGCAGATAAAGGTACTTAAATTCTCTTATACGTCCAGTTGAATATAGCAAGTTCTTAGCCGGCCAAAGCTGAGGTTTTTAAGCAGAAAATATTTCACACTGTACCACTTAAATAGGCAAGGACAGGAAATCAAAGAATGCGACTACCCCCACACCTGTAATTACTAGCAAATAACAAAATTCAGCAAACACTGACTAACTTCCAGTTCAGCTAATATTCCTTCCACACAAAGTCTATTTCACTGTTAAGAGCTTATAAAAATAACCATTTCCTTTTAATAGCGGTGACATATAGTTCTTACTGCAGATATCCCTCTTAAGAGTTTATTATGATCGCTAACTTACTATAAAAGTACTAGATTTGTTTGCTATTTACTTCACAATGTAAGAGCGCAGAGCACTCTATACAGTAACTTCCATTTTTTTAACTTCTTCCCCCTTCATCTCATTTTTTCTGTTATACATTTACCCCTAAGAATATCACTTTTTGAGTTACTGTCATGGCATACTTCATTTATTTATCTTTCTTTGGAAGTCTATAGAGTACTTCTTATAAAATGGTTAAATATTTAAATAAATAAATTTTAAAAAGTCATCTTGTCCATGAGCATATCCGCCCCAATGTCATGACAACCATGTCTAAGCTCATCTATACAGTTCTAGCCTCGCTGCCCTTTACAATTAATAAATATCTCCAGGTTGTTTCTCCAAACTTTTTTCCTGGATCAAGGCACTGTGACCACTTAGTTTTAGTATATTTTAATTTTAAAATTAATACTTTCAAACAACATATTCCCTAATCTCTGCTCTTTATGAGCAAATCTCTTAAATCAGTCTTATCTACTTTTACCTGTGTTAATTGCAGAGAGTGTTCTAATGTTACTTACATAATGATACTTCATGAAGGTATTCATATTCATTGTAATAAGGGTCTATGGTCATTTATGTAAACTATCTCTTTACAGACAAAACAACCACAGTGATTGTTCTGGCATACAGCCATATTCTGGTGCTAATGCACTAACTTTAATCAACTTTGTTATCTCTTTTATCAACTCATTTACAATATACATCTCATGCTCTCTTCTCAACTATCCATACAGGCAAACATAACTCTTTGAAATTGATGTTTTTACCCACACTCTTGCATCCATCTATTTTTACATCACTTCTACCAGCAACTGGAAAGAAAATAGGTATATTTGTAATAAAGGTAGTGGGAACATAGCTAACTCTATATTACAATAAGGAACTGTCTATGACCAATACAGATTTCACAAAGTCTCCTATTTCCCACAGTACTAATGATCAGAATGATTTTATCAGTCTCAAAACTCTTTACAATTTCTATTCCTTAAGTCTTTTTCCTAGGAAAGAATCACTCTCAATTTCCATAGTTCTCCCCTGTACTCATTGCTTCCTTTCAATGTTTGTTAGCTTCTTTTATTTCTGAATACTTGTTTTCTACCTTCTATAAACCTCCTGTTCTATTTGCACTGAACTTTCTGCCCTAGATTCTCATGGTAACAGCTGTGTCTACAATTATTTGTATCAAGTCTTTGACATCATTGATTTAACACAATCCCTCACCAAAAAACACTCTTCCTATAGACAGCATGTAGCATTAGCAACCACTAAGTCATCAAATTCTAGTCCACTGGAACCATTTCATACTGTTACGTAATTGCAGTTATCCCAATGACAACACAGCAAATCTTATATAATATTGTAAAGGTGTTTAGCCATTATACCATAGCAGTTCAATTGTGAAATTATTGCAGTTAAGTTAGAGGAAGTAATAAAATAAACCCTACAAAGTACTGGATTCCTCAGACGAACACTGATGCCAACAAGATGAAATTCCACTGGTTTAATAAAAAACTAAAACAAATTCAGATTTAGCGCTTTCATCCACAGATAGTGTGGACTTCCCCAGGTTTAATAAAAAACTAAAACAAATTCAGATTTAGCGCTTTCATCCACAGATAGTGTGGACTTCTTCAGAAGTGAGGAAGTCCACACTATCTGTGGATGAAAGCGCTAAATCTGAATTTGTTTTAGTTTTTTATTAAACCAGTGGAATTTCATCTTGTTGGTGTCCGTGTTCTTCTAAGGAATCCAGTACTTTGTAGCGTTTATTTTATTACTTCATTATTTGGTTGCTGAATGCTATTGTGGGGTTTACTTCGAAGTTAGAAGTGGGATGAGGAAATTCCTCAGGTTGGGGGAGCTGCCCCTGGGCTTCAATAAACTGAATAATTTTATATTCCACTTTATCTTTCCATTTGAAAGCTTAGTATCACAGAATTTTGTTTTTCTACCTACACTTTTTCACTTATCTACTATCCTCTTGATCGACCGGAATACAAAAAAAAAATTGTACAGAAGAAAGTGTATGACTTTTGGCCCCAATGCCTGCTAGCCATCAATGCCTTCCTTGATCACAGTTCGCACAATCTTGTAGTTGCAGTGTGTGTGTGTGTTGTATATATATATATATATATATATATATATATATATATATATATATATATATATATATACACACACACACACACACACACATATATATATATATATAAATAACGTGTGTGCATATGTGTGTGTATGTACCTATACATACTCAAATATACAAGCGCACACATACACAGAAGTATTAAGAATTGGAGTTAATAAAAGAGAAGTGGTATACTGACAACATATACAGGATAACCGTATTAATCAAAGAAAAGGTCCCAGTTGCATTCGCCTGGAGAGAATTTGCATGCCAGCAATGAAATGATACATATATATACACACACACACACACACACACACACGGTTAGCAATAAAAGGATATGCTGCAAAATATTAACCATCTCCAGGCAATGGCTGACCTTACAGGGCAGTGGCATTGATCACCTCCCACAAGATGGGCCTTTCATTGTGACTTCAACATGGGTAGGCTGTCAATGTTCCTTATATTTTCTTGGAGGGAATCTAAAGAGTAAGGGCTATTTTAATGAATATTTCCTCCTCTAGTGCGGAGTACAAATATGGTTCTAGACAGGGTTACTGATGCAGTCTCATGAAGTGTGAAAATAAGTAATGAATTGCTTTCTGCATTAATTTGTTAGTGATGGACAGTACACATTTAACAATGTGAATGTTACACTAATTAGGAGTAATAAGGATCTGGCTTGGACAGGTAGCCAGTTGCATTTATTTAAGGTATAGTACAGTAATGTTATCTCCTATTTGACAGACAAATAAAATATAGTATTTTATTTTCAGTGATTTGGATAACGCAACAAATCTGCGATGGTCACTCCGATATGACAGGTAGAGTACATCCTGGCCTAGGAACAAGTAAATGGATAGCAATGGACTTGAATGATTTCGCTGTCAGAAAATCTGAGAGTTTATATACTATCCCGAGTTGAGAAGGACTTTGTTAACAATGTTTTTGGTGTGTGTGGCAAAAGACAGAGGTGGACTGAATGTGATACCAAATTATTTTTGTGATTTTATGAATGGTTAAGGTAATTCCATTGGGATTACACAGAGAAAAAATAGACATTTTTCATTTTTGAGCGGCTTCAAAAATCCTAACGTTACTATTTAAAATTATTATTTTTTGGTATCTCAGCAATGGTAGTATTTTTATTTATGGCTTAACCCCTCCTCTGGTGCTGAAGTATGCGTTGTGCCATTACAAGGACTGCCTATGCATCTCTATCCACATATCCATGCTCCTCCACTAGCACTAACAAGGGCTATTGTCACTGCTATGGATAGTCCATGCCCACGTCTTCCTATACTGGCTGCACACATGAGAATCTCTCCCACCCCAGATGAGGCTCAGTCAGTACAGCAGCAGAGGCCAAGCAGGAACCACCATCCCTGCAGAACAGGCACACCCATCCTCCTTGTCTGTTTTCCTCTGTTTGCATTTGATGGCACAAATAGCTAGGGTAACCACAAAGGGAATTTTTATTTTTAGACTTTCTAATCAACAAGCTTTTACAACCTGAAGAAGATTTAATCATGAAAGCTTGTTGATTGGATTTACTTCTGATCATCCTGGACCTAATCCGATACTTTTCCATTGTCTGAAAGAGGACTGAGGCATCCCAGGGCATCATTATACTAGCAGACAGCAATTTTTGTTTAATGCCCTAACAACTGCCCAGCCTCACATGTGACATGTAATAAGGCAAGGTCATTAAGGTTAGAAAATCCATTGGTATATGCCTTTCTAAGCTTAAGATGTGCACTCCCCAATATCATCATCAGGGCTAAAATCCTAAGACACTAGCCTCCCCCCTGGATAGACAAGTAGATAAAATACTGATACATCTCTTATTTTCCCAGCGGATTCCTCCGTGATGACTCACTTGTCAAATGTAGGTCACCTGGGTCACAGTCAGTGCTCTATCCCTCTGTATTACAGAGATGGCTCCCACCAGTGACCATTTTTGATCTGACATTCAAACCTACCATTAACAGATCATCCGTTACTAGTTTTTAAATATACCTTCAACAACAGGATATCTAACCTAATGACACAACTGTTCTAGTTCTACACTGTAATCATACACACAAAACTGTCAGTATCACCAAGACATAATTTGTTCTTGCTTGCCACAAAAATAAATAAAAAATTCACAGGCCAGTAAGTTAAATCTTGGGAGTCTTTTTTTTTCCATTTTCAGAAATCTTTGTATATGGTTTGTTCATCTAATTCATCAGTGATACCATTTTTCATTATTAATCTTCCAAATGTTACGTTTTTCCTGCCACAGACTGAGCTTTCTTCCCCTTAATCCAACCCACCCCAACCCAACCCCCTGCTGGATAAAAGGAAAACATGCTCTTGCCTGTGACAGAGTTTGCATTGATTCCTTTTCGTATCTGTCAGGATTTGCAAGCAGAAACAGTAATTTGAAATAAAAATACCCAGACAGTTCCAGTAGTTGCAACAGTAGTAGCAGCAACATAGTTAATAAAAAATAATTTACAATTGTTCTTTAAGATCATGTGCAATGCAATTTCTGACTTACCTAAAAACTTCCTTCTTAAGCAGCTTTACATAAACCGTCAAAAATTCACTGTTTTTAAAAAAGTATTTTCCTGCATGGTTTGCATTACCCTTATGACCAATGTCAACACGACTAGCATGTAGATAGGCAAGGTCAGAGGTCCAGGTGTCTGTACTCCTTCCAGTTTAAAACCATTACAAAGCAGACCTCAAACACTAACATTTAAAGAATACAGTTGAATTCTTTAAATATTAATGTCATCAGGGTGTCCAAACTGTAAGCATTTTTTTTCTTTTTTAAACTTTGACATGAACTAATCAATCAGTGACATACTTATTTCTCAACTTATTAATATATTACTTTACTGGAAAAAGGGTATAGACTATACATGTCAACTACAAATAAAAGTGAGCATTACTATCTGCCAAAAATAAAACAGGAAGTTTCTGCCACTAACTTAACATCACTGAATAACAACCATCATGGATGCACAAAAAAAAAGTGACAAGACTGGCTGTGAAGCATATTTCTAGCAATACAAAAACGAAAACTGAAAGGAGACCGTAAAATACCAATAACTTGTAAGAAAGAAAACGGTCTAGGCACACTGGAAATGGCTCACAAGTAATTTATTGTAAATAAAACACCACACACAAGCGCTTTCACCCTGACACAATGCAGGGCTTTTTCAAGTGAATAAAACAAACTACAAAACCATCCATCTAAATACGCCTGTTCCCCAAAAAGGCGCCAACATGTTTTAAAGATGTATACATTCCCCTTATTTAAAACATCAACAGAAGCAACTATGTACATTTTCCTCATGAAATACAACTTCTATGCACCACATAGATTAAAAAAAAAGCAAGGAACCTGTAAATATATGTTCACTAATGCAGTTGAATAGGTGTTTTTTTTTTATTATTTATTTTTTATTTATTTTTTTCATTTTTATTGTTATTTTGGTTTATTAACATTTTTTATTTCATTTCAATCAGAGAAGGGAATGTGTAATATTTTAATCTATGTGGTCCATAGAAATTACAGTTGTGTACACTTACCATAAATGTAGATGTTTGAGTGTATTCACTGTTGCCGTCATTACATTTGGGTAATCTGCTGGCAGATTGCCCTCAGTCGGCCTGAATATCAAAGTCTTGGGTCCCGCGTCGGTTGCTGTCTCCTCTTCCATGACGTCAGGTTGCCAGGGATATAAAACATGCAGCCGATGCCATTTTCTTCAGTTTTTCTTGCACCAGATGCAGGTGCCCCCCAGCAAAAAAAAAAAAATATATATATATATATATATATATACACACACACACACACACACACATATAAGTGCAATTGTAACAACATAAACTTTACCTTCATCTAAAAGAAAATACACCACAAAGGCTGTAGAATATAGTGAAGGAAAGAGAAGTTCTAGAAAAAAGGGGGGGTGGCGGGTGGGTAACCCGGACTGCAACAGTGAATACACTCGAACATCTACATTTATGGTAAGTGTACACAACTATACTATGTTCTTCGTGTTTCACTGTTGCGTCATTACATTTGGGTAGAATCCCAAAGCTATGGATGGGAGGCTGGAACTAAATAGCATTAGGAGCGGCTATAAGGCCCTGCAGAACTGCAGTGGCAAAGCCTGCCCTGGACATAGAGAAGATTGGCAAATGATAATGCTTTGTAAAAGTATGAACAGAGCTCCAAGTGGCAGCTTCTAGAATGTCTTTGGTTGCCACCCCTCTGAGAAAAGCTGCTGAGGTAGATGCAGCCCTGGTGGAATGTGACCTGATTCCCTTGGGCACCAGTTTACCATGATGCAAGTAGCAGAAACGAATGCAGTGGCTTGTCCACTTTGAAATAGTCTGCTTTGAAATGGCCTTCCCCTCTGATCTTGCAGCAAACGCCACCAGTAGCTGCTCCAACTTTCTTAGAGATTTGGTCCTGTTCAAATAAAATCTTAGCTGTCTATGTACGTCCAAAGAATGCAGAATCCGCTCCCCCTTGTTCTGTGGATTTGGATAAAAAGTTGGCAGGTGAATAGTTTGGTTAAGAGCCACACTGGATACCACCTTAGGCATAAAGGAAGGATTAGTCCTGAGGGACACCCTGTCCGGGTAAAATGTAATAAAAGGCTCCACAGCCATGAGGGCCTGTAGTTATGAAACCCTTCTTGCTGAAGTGATTGCTAGCAGGAAAGCTGTTTTCCAAGATAAAAACTTTATATCCGCAGTAGCTGCTGGTTCAAATGGAGGCAGGGTGAGCTTTTCCAACACAAAATTGAGGTCCCATGCAGGAGTTGGTGATCTTCTGGGAGGCCTTAGATTTTTGGCCCCTCTAAGATACTGTTTTAGCAGCGGGTGAGAAAAGATGGGAGGGCTCCGTGTTGCAATGAGCCGAGATGGCAGAGGCATGGATTGTTATTGATGAAAAATATAGGCCCTTGTCAAGCATCTCAGTCAAGTATTGTAAAATCTGAGGAATATTTGGCTTTGCTGTGTCTGTTCCTTGTGTTTGGTTCCAAGCACAGAATCTCTTCCATTTATCAGCATAAGACTTTCTAGTACTAGGCCTTCTGGCTTCTAAAATGACATCCATCACAGATTTACTGAGAGGTGTTTTTTGAATAATTACATGATCAGCCATGCTGCCAGGTTCAGAGTTTGGAGCTGATTGTGCAGAATTTGGTTGCTCTGCTGAGAGAGTAGATGAGGTATTTGAGGCAAGTACCAAGGACGGAGTTGAGACATATTCCTTAGAGTTGGGTACCAGTGCTTGCGAGGCCAGTCCGGGGCAATTAGGATCATTTTTGTTTTTCCCTGTCTGACCTTTAGTAAGACCTTGGGAAGAAGAGGCAGAGCAGGAGGAAAGGCGTAGACTGATAGGTTTTTCCAGCTGAAGGATAGGGCATCAACTTTCCATGCTTGTCTGTGTTAAGTCCTTGTGCAGAATTTGTCCAGTTGATAATTTTGGGGAAGAGGCAAATAGATCTATGTCCGGACTCCCCCATTTCTCCATTATCATGCTGAAGACTTCTGGATCCAGTTTCCACTCATGAGGGTCCATAAGATTTCTGCTTAGGTCATCTGCCAGAGTATTTTGTTTTCCTTGCAGGAATTGAGCTTGAAGATGTACTTGGTAAGTCAAGGCTGTGTCTCACAATTCCATGGCTAGTCTGCATAGTGTACACCCCTGCTTGTTTATGTACCACATAACCGTGGTGTTGTCCGTCTTTATCAGTAGATGTCCTGGATGAAGTAAGTCCTTGAAGGCTGTCAGGGCATTCTGAACAGCTAACATCTCTTTCTGGTTGATATGCAGATGCATTTGTTTTGGGTTCCATATGCCCTGAATGCATCTCCCCGCCAGGTGAGCCCCCAAGCATAGTCTGATGCGTCTGTAGTTAGGGTTTGGGTGGCAGGGGGTAGAGTGAAAGTCTGTCCCTTGTTCTGATGACATGTCTCTGCCCACCAAAGAAACTCCTGTTGTAGGCAGGGAATAAGAGGAATCATCGTTTCCAGACTGTGACAATGTTGACTCCATAAACACTTTAGATACCACTGTAGTTTCCTCATATGCAGTCTTATATATGGAATTAGTAGAATGCAGGATGCCATGAACCCTAAAGCTTGCAGAATTTGCATTGCAGATAACTGGGTTTTTGTTGCTATCTGTTCGAAGTAAATAGTCAGTTGCCTTTGCTTATCTGGTGTAAGGTAAGCCATCTGGGCAGTTGTATTCAAGCTTGCACCCAGGAATGTAATCTTTTGAGAAGGTACCAGTTGTGATTTCTTTTCGTTTGTAAAAAGGCTTCTGGCATGCCTAGGGTACACAAACGCCAGATGTTGAAGAAGAATGTCTTTGTTTTCTGCTTGAATGCGACAGACGTCCAAGTAAGGACAGATTTGTATGCTTCTTTGTCTGCAAAATGCAATTACTGGTGCCAGGCACTTTGTAAAGACCCTGGGCGCAGTAGATAAGCCAAAGGGCAGTGCAGTGAATTGGTAATGTATAAAACCAGCCTTGAAGCGGAGGTATCTTCTGCACGATTCCCTTATTGGGATATGCAGGTATGCCTCTTTTAAGTCTAGAGTCACTAACCAAGCGTTCTTGTCCAGCATGGCAGAAGCTGTTGCAAAGTCAACATTTTGAATTTTGGGATGTCCAAGAATGTGTTCAAAATCAATAAATCCAGTATTGGGCCCCAGGTATAGTCTTTTCTGGGTACCAGGAACAGTCTTGAATAAAACCCTTGCCCTTTTTCCTGTTCCTGTACTGGTTGAATAGCCCCCATATCCATGAGGGACATAACTTGTTTCTGTGCCTCTGCCCACTGATTTTGTGGCAGATCTGGCCAACCGTTTGGAATTGGCAAGATATGGAAATGAAATCTGTATCCCCGGGATACTATGTTTAATACCCACTTGTCCTGGGTTATTAACTGCCAATTCTTAGCATGAAGTGCTAATTTCCCCCTAAAGGGGGCTGCCAAAAGATAAGTGCTTGGTGATGGCAGAGGGAAGTCATTGAGACTGTTTACTGTAGGGTCGTGCTTTGTTTCCTCCACATTTGGAGGTAGAGGCATCCCATTGCTTTGACCTGTAAGAACCCTGTGATTGGTAAATAGAGCCTTTTGAGCGCCTGGATTTGCCCCGTGAGGCTCTGTCAGACCCAGGAAAGGACCATTTTTTTGTAGGCCAGTGTCTACTGAACCTGGGTGGCTGCACTTGTAAGAAATCTTTTACAGTTTGCATAGATTTAGCTTCGTCTTCCATTTTCTTTAAAACCTCTTCTGCCTTATTACCAAACAGAGTATCATGCTGTAAAGGTGCATCCAACAATTTAGCTTTAACATGATCAGGCAGATTTTGCTCCTTGAGCCAGGCATGCCTTCTAATCACAAATCCAGTAACTGCGGCCCTGCAAGAGGCCTCCAGGGAATCAAAACCACATTGCAAAGTATGCTTTCCAACCTGTTCTGCTGCATGCAATAATTCCTGTAATTCTTTATTTTCCACACATTCAGAAATCAACATAATTTTCTGTTTCAATAATCCCATAACATGCTGTTGATATTTAAGCATATGAAACTGGCAATTTAAAGCCCTAATTGCCAAGGTTGCAGACGTACAAGTCTTCTTTCCCCATCTATCCAGGCCCTGTAATCTCTATCAGAGGGGGTAGGATTCTTAGCAGGTGAGGCCTTTACACCTTTGGGACCCTGTGAGATAGTTTCAGGGTCAGCAGCAGGATTTTTGAATAAAAATTTGTGGGAGTCAGGAACCCTGTAATATCTGTCTGGCTTACTAGGAGCCGGTGGTAGGGAATCGGGAGCCATGCTTGATTTCGAAAACACATCAACAATATCTAATACAGGAGGTATAGCTAAAGGCCTATGCTGAGGAAGAAGAAGGAAATCCCTAAGCCTCTTTTTTGATTCAGAGAAATCCTGACTCTCCCAATGAAAATGTTCCCTTAAAGTATGCAAGGTTTCTCCAAAAGAATAATCCTTAGGAGGAGATGCAGATGGGATGGATTCCTCTGCATCTGAATCCTCATAGGGTGGTATAGAAAATTCCTGATCAGAAGAGGAATCAGAAGAAATAGAAACCTGATCTGAAGATTCATAATCGGTGGTGGGGGGAGTTGGGAACCCCTGATCAAGGTAATTAAGTCTTCAGCCATTTTGATCATCTGTCTTTTAGGCATAGAGGCCTGAGCACGTAGCTCATGCGTCTTTTTTTTAGCCTTAGAAGTTGCTTTTGTCTTTGTTTTTGAAGCTGGCATCGGTTTTATATAGAAATGTTGAGGCCTGAAAACAACATCAGAAGCCGGTGCCTGCTCAGCGGCTCCGGACCCATCCAAGGGAGAGACATCCGCGGGTACAATACTCTGAGAATCTCACAGCATGCCGGACTCCACATGGGTCTCGGTAGAGGCCTGCGACTCGAAAGTAACGGGTATCAGGGGCTGAAAAAGCACCTCACTCAGTACCAGCGAACCGGCGAATGGCTTAGGAGAAGTTTCATCGGTTTTGGACCTCAGCGATCTGTCTCTGTCCTTTTCTTTGCGTTTTTTGTGAACTCTGGTAGTCAGATTACTATTCGACGACATTTCAGGGTAATTAAAGCTGCTTCCAAAATATTTTGAAGCAAAGATATACCAATGCTCAATAGTACGTTGGTTAAATCTAGCACAAAACCGACAGGAAGGGATGTTATGATCTGGGCCTAGGCAAGGAACGCACTACAAATGAAAATCCTTATGAGGTATTTGCTTCCGACAAGTAATGCCATTATTAACTTTTACTGACATCGGAAAGGAGCAAGAAAAAGTTTCCCCAAAGGGGTACTTAACTTTAATTGAAGACTTCGGCTCTGAAACTTGAATGCAAAAATTTCAGGAGTCGGCCGACTGGCACTTGCAAACTGCTTCTGCTTCGGGCACCTTGCAGCAAGAAAAAACTGAAGAAAATGGCGTCGGCTGCATGTTTTATACCCCTGACGACCTGACGTCATGGAAGAGGAGACAGCAACCAACGCAGTACCCAAGACTTTGATATTCAGGCCGACTGAGGGCAACCTGGCAGCAGATTACCCGAATGTAATGACTGCAACAGTGAAACACGAAGAACATGTTGTATTTCATGAGGGAAATGTACACAGTTGCTTCCTGTTGATGTTTTAAATTAGGGGAGGGTATACATCTTTAAAACATTTTGGTGCCTTTTTGGGGAACAATGGTATTTAGATGTATGATTTTGTAGTTTGTTTTATTCACTTGAAAAAGCTCTTCATTGTGTCAAGGTGAAAGCGCTTGTGTGTGGAGTTTTTTTACAATAAATTATTTGTGAGTCATTTCCAGTGTGCCTAGACCGTTTTCTTTCTTACAAGATATTTCTAGCAATGTCTTTCAGCTTTTCCCAGTTAGGGGTCACCACAGCAGATCACTGGTCCACAGATTGATTGGCGGTGGAGTTTTTACGGTGTCGAATTGCCAGCCAGGCACCCAACCTTCACTGAAGGCACACAAATACACACACACACCTACATGCATGTCTTTAAAACTCACTCAACTGTGGGGAGGACATGCAGACTCCGCACAGAAGGTTCTTCAGCCGAGAATCTAATTCGAGAACCTCTTCCTGTGAGGTGGCTATGCTGACTGCTGCACCACTGCGGCCGACTCTAACACTCCTATTTTCATAGAAAATCATTATTTTAAGTGATAATAGGAGTAGAAAAGCCACTAGCCACCACTGAACTTGAAAAAAGTGAAACTGTATGCAGATGATGCATTTTTTTTTGCCATGTCGCACATCATCTTTAAATATACTACCATTACATGCAACTCCAAATGAACTACAAATTCTGGATACATTATGGGTGCTAGAAGAGCTCTCTTGGCTATCGTCAAAAACTGAAGCAATACTAATTTCATAAAATTTAATTATGCCATGATTTAGGAACGGGGTCCATTCCCATCAAGGTATGTAAAAAACAAAACAAAACAAAAAACTTAGCATTTGGAGAAAAACTAAGAATTCTGACTGAGACAAGTTAGACATTTACATTCTTAAAAAGCGTAATATATCGGATTTGAGATAATAGCCTAACTGCAGGAATGATTATAAGTTGCAAAGCCAGTCTTTTAAGTAGTCAGTCACAGAAGGCCATATTTACATCTTACTCAAAAATTCTAGTCTATGGCTACAATTCTGAACCTGAACAACAGTAACTTAGAGTAATTGCTGTTTCAAGCCTAACATTCTAGAGCACCCTAAAATACTGTTCAGAAGATGTCCACTGGCAAAAATCAATTTAATGGATAAATGAACTAAAATTCTTGCCAAGGAAAACTCCATATTTTCAAAGTAATTGGACCACAGAAAGTGTTTTGTTGCTATAATGCAATCCTACTGGGACAGCTGCTGTACTGTGGATAAAAGAATCCTCGGCTGGAAAAGAAAAAATCCTGACAGCATGTCAATCCCCATGAAGCCACTTAGGAATATAACAAATGAGAAAACAAAAATTGATCCACTTAGACTAATACAAGGACATTCATTAGAACAGCACAGAAAAAGATGTACTGTTTTTTTTTTTTTGCTTGTTTCTTTGTTTTATTTTCATGTTATTCACATAGCTCCGCCATAACCAGGTTAGTAACTCACTCGAGAGTGATGCTTACTTCCCAAAACTGTAGCAAATCCATTCACTAGGCTTGATGCACTCCATCTCTGTTTATTTACATAGCTCTTACATCTGAACACACAAAACAAGATGCAATTTTGTTTTGCTGAATGCAAGCAAGTAAGCTAAAACTGCATTCAATACTTTGGAGTTTACTACTTTCACCCTGGGGATATCCCCCTCTATGAAACGGCTATGTCACATCCTGAATTATTGAATTAACTGACAGGAGTGACTACAGCTTTATAAACTTAAGCAGAGTTCAAAGCTCCCTTAGATGTTTGCATGGGTAATTGACATTTTTATTCACTACTCTGGAATATCTGTGGTGGTGCAGCGGTAGCATTGTTGCCTCACAGCAAGAGGTTCTCCCGTTTGATTCTCGGCTGGAGTGTGGGGAGTGCCTTCTGTGTGGAGTCTGCATGTCCTCCCCGCGGTTTGGTGGGCGTTCGAAAGACGTGCGTAAATGGGCGTGCCTTCGCTGAAGGTTGAATGTCAAGCTGGCACCTCGGCATTCGTGAAAATCTACTGCCAATCATTAGCGGACTGGAGTTCCGCTGTGGCGACCCCTAACCAGGAAAAGCCAAAAGACAACAACAACATTCACTACTCTGGAATCTAAGTTCTTCCAAGGCCATTAGGATAAGAACATACTGCATCCATAACTGTTTGTTCTGCTGAAACTCACAATTCTGAGTCCTGGAATGTTGAAGACTAAATGAATGAAAATCTGGCCTTGCATACACCAAGTCTGAGATAGTCATTTCTCGGAATAATACCTTTTCTCCAAACTATAGTGAGTTCAGAGTTGGTATATAAAAGTTTAGGGGTATCCACAATAGATTCTTGTGTTTTGCAAGGCTGTCAAATGCCTGAGACACGCACTACTCTTAAGACAGCCTTCTCAAATATAAACACAGGCCATGTATTTCATATTATTACATCTAGTAAGCTTTACTGACATTACTGGCAGTGTTTTTCTTTGCAGGTTTGCTGTCTGCTCTCTACAGAATCTGCTTTCAGGTTTCCAAATCAGTGCTAATAGCTCACAACTGCTGCATTTGTTTTTGACAGACTCTGCTGCACAGAAGCTTGATTCACAAATTCCATTTATTATAGTACTAGGAATTCCACTAATCATATGGACATAA
The DNA here is from genome assembly GCF_019279795.1 of Protopterus annectens. Classification (NCBI taxonomy): domain Eukaryota; kingdom Metazoa; phylum Chordata; order Ceratodontiformes; family Protopteridae; genus Protopterus; species Protopterus annectens. Next base: position 1,404,148,612 of record NC_056735.1, read on the forward strand.
ATGTTGCTATAAATCTTAATTGAGCCTGAGTGAGCATTAAATGAAACTGCACATGGGTCAGAATCCTTGCAATCAGAAGAAGTGGGATTGCAGAGCACTTTTGTCAACAGAAGTTTATATATATATATATATATATATATATATATATATATATATATATATATATATATATATACATACATTCATTTAGCAACCACCAGTCTTGTTTAAAGGGAAGGAGAAACTACGTCGGTTGTACTGTATTTTTCTAAGGCCTAACATGCAGAAACTCCTCATAGAACCAGCTATACAGTCCTTGCAATGCTGTCACACTGGTATCTTTCCCCATCACTTTAGAATACATTCTACAGAAATTAATCTAGTTGCATATGTGCAACACATGTATGCAGTTTGTCTGGAGGGTTTTACTTGTTTGTGACCATCTCATGCACACACATTTTTTTCAAGGTAAATGAAAGAAAATTAAAGTCAGGTGTTGTTGGGATAAGGCCGGTCTGCAGTCCCTGCAGAATTACTTAATTCCTTTTACTGCTGAACTCCCCTATATACCGCTGCAGTATTCTCCATGTGTGCATCCATACATTCTGACCCCCATAAACAACTTTCCCTAGTGTAGCAGAAGCCTGCTAGGCCCTTTGCTGTGAGATATTCGTGTTCCTCTCAATAGGTGTTTCTAATGCAGTGAGTCAAGCTGGCTGAGATGGGAAAACCAACAGTGGCCGTTCAATCCCACTCTCCCCTGCTAAGTCCATCCATAACATGTGCTACAAGTTGAACACAGGCCATCTGGGTTCTAGTCAGGGCTTTACCCCTCTACATTATGGAGCTTGGGAAAAGTACTTGTAAAACTGATTTTACCATGTACAGTGCTTCATTTTATTTCAAGCATGCTGCGGCTGGTGATGTACTATTAGCTTTAGGTACAGTGCATGGGATGGAGCACTAATAGCCATCAGCCTTTGCCTTTGAAAAAGTTACTGCTCAAGCTATTACTACTTTACAAATACTCACAGGTTAGCTTATTTTGATGTTAAAATGTTAACTGCCTTTTTTGATTAATTGGTGTTGCTAAAGTTCTCCTGTAAATGGTTAACACAGCTCCTGTAACATTTTAAGAATCACTTTCCTTCAAGGATGCAGTGAGATATTTAATTCACCCTGCACATAACCACCTTTTCATAGCTTCTTTAACAGTGCAGTTTATATTTTTCCTTTCTCCACCTGCTCACATTCACCAAAGCAATGCTATATCATGGATCACTACAGTACTACTGAAGCCACATTCACTGATTCGTCCGAGATTGGGAACAGCTCTCCCTACACATACACTCATTTCAAGCCTGTAGGGGCTAGCTTCTATGAATCAGTGTAGTACCTTTTTGTATTGCATATCATCTGCCCAAAAGATGTTGCAGAGCTAGTCCTTCACATAACCTGCTCTGGTACTGCAGTGCATCTCTGCTTTCAGAAGCTGCTGATTGTAATAAACTGGAAAATTCGCCTACAGAACCAGTTGTAAGCTGATAGCTTGCAACAATGTTAGCCGTAGTTTACTGCTGTTTAGGCTAGCTATGTCCTTATAAGTTCATAGGACGTCACTAAGGCTAGTGGCCCTAGATCCTTTACAAGCCTAGCCATGTTAATCCCAAGTATCCCCATTTGTTCTTTTTGGGTAGTTCACAAAATGCATTTTTGAACAAAGTGGGTCTGTGGTCAACACCAGCTACCCCTGTCCATAAGGGAAATGGTTACCACCCCAGGGGTGAATTTGCAGTCTCCCATCCAATTATCTAGGTTACGTTTAAATAGTGTCAGTGAGGCTCTCTGCTTCACGTGAATAGAAAGTCTATTCACATGAGGCTCTCTGCTTCACGTGAATAGAAAGTCTATTCCACAGAAGCAGCAGTCTCTGGGAAACATATCTCTCCCTCTTTCCAGCATGTTCTGGTAATGTCACACGTTAGGTTGAGATCCCTACATCTAGTGACTCTTGTGCCATTTGACTTGTGGATGTGCAGCATTTCCATTAGGGCATGGTTGGAGATTGCCATACAGGCGAGGCACAAGTCACCTCTCAGCAGCCTATAAGATACAGAACAAAGTGACAGGGCTTTCAGCTTGTCCCTGTAGTTTCTTAGTGAGAAACCTCTGAAGTCTCTCCAGCTGCTGCAGGTGTCTGTTGAGGTACATGCAAAAGTTTGCATTATACTCTATCAGTAATATGATTAGGGTTGAGCACAGTGGATTTATAATATCCCTTGACCTGGATGCTATACCCTTGCTTAGCAGGTGCTTAGCATAGAAGGCTTTCCCTACCACTGTGGAAACCTGGTGTTTCAAGTTCAGATTGCTATCAATCTGTGCTCCTTAGTCTTGCACCACTGGATTGGAACTCAGGGGGTGCTGTCAATAATGTAATTTGTAGGGAATTTTGTTTTGCCAAACGGAATAATATATTTTTTTGCATTTGGTTTTACACTATGGCACCAATAATTTGTTTGTGTTAGCCCTTCTTGTAATATGTTGATATCGTTGGGGCACTCAATGATTGCCCCCGGTTTGCAAAAATCAGTGAAGTTGGTGAACTAAAGGCCATCTACTTTGGCCTGGACTTCTGAGAAATAAATGCCAAACAGTAAATGGCCCAGCACAAACCCCTGTGGTACTCCACAGGTGACAGGTTTACTGGTGGAGGTGGAGCCACCAATTCTGACAGTGTGTGTTCTGATGGTGATCCAAATAGCTACCCATCTAATAATGTAAGGGTTAATCCCTATCTGGGAGAGTTTCCCAACGATGCCAGAGTGGGGAATTGTGCCGAAAGCCTTGGCAAGGTCAAGATAGGCAGTGTGTGCACTGTCTTACCTCAATGGTTTTGGTGACATTCTCAAAGAAGTCCACCAGGTTTAATAAGCATGCTCAACCCTTAAAGCCAAACTGGGTTGGTTCCAGCATTTGGAGATTGCCTATGTCTTTGTTGATAAGATTCATACTAATTCTTTCCATGGCCTTGCAGATGAAGCTTGTTAGACTTATGGATCTGTAGTTCCGAGGGTCAGTTGATGGACCCCCTTTGTGCAGGGGGATTGCTGTTGCTGTTTTCCATTCTGCAGGAACATAGCCAGTTCTCAAGCTATGAGAAAATTAAGTGAGTCAACTAGGTCTTGTATTAGACTGTTTAGTAAATAACCTGGGATGTTATTTGGTCCCACAGAGGCTGTGTTTTTGGCCTTCAAGAGTGCAGACATGACATGTTCTCTAGACATACCAGGCAGAGGGCTGGTGTGTCAGGTATGCTTTGGGATGTGGCAGGTGGGGATAGAGGGGTGAAGTCTGCAGTAAATCTGTCAGGTAGCAGGTTGGCAATATCTTCCAGTGTAGTACGAGTCATCTACAACCAGTTCGGCACACAGATGGGCATTCCCTTTTAGACTTCGGATGTAGTTAATGAATGCCTTATGATTATCCTTGGCTAGGGATATGATTTTAGTTTTGTAATTTGCACTACAAGATTTCTGATTTTTCTTGTTTAGACTTAGGAGGGAACTCTTCCTCTGTAGAGTGATATCCCTCTTGCTTTTGGGCAATAGTTTCTTCATCTTGTTATGTAATCTGTTTATACTCGAAGTCCACTGTGGTGGCTTGTTTTTATGAGAAGACCTGGTTTGGATCCAGTCAGGTATAGCAGAATTTACACAGTTGATTAAGTGTTTGTACAGGGTATTTGTGTACACTTTTGTATAGTGATCACTGATGTCTGTGGCTGCTGGTGGTATGAAGCTTTTTAAACAATTGCTTAGTAGCTTTGGTAAAGTTTTTTATAATTTTTGTTCCTGTGAGGGTGTCAGTTATAATAGTTAATTCAAACGTGACTGATTTGTGGTCTGACCTAACCAGTGAGGGTATCATGTAAGGGGAAGTACAGTGACCCCCCCATGTAGGTGAGTACTATGCCCAGAGCATTAGAGCCCCTAGTAGGGGTGCAGACTATCTGTTCCAGGGCATTTATGTTAAAGTCCAGGGACCTCTGGGCCAGCATGTTTTTGCTTGTGTACGTCTCCCACTCTATGGAAGGATAGTTGAAATTTCCCATGAATAAGGTGTTGAGCTGTATGGCGAGGGATTCCAGTAAATCGAGGTAGGCAGTGTGCTTATCCTAGTTCATGGTGGGGGATCTATAGCTAGCAATAATGTGGAATGGTACTTTCCCAATAATTAACTGGACATGGAGTAGCTCAAGAGTGTTATGCTGTTTGACCAGTCTCAAAGTGTACTTGGTTTTGCTGAAGATGGATACACCTCTATGTTTGCTTCCTACAGGCTCATTTTGAGGTGTGTAAAGCACTGCAGCCTTGCACGGTCGAGGTGATGTCAGGGGCCTTGATCCATGTCTCAGTAACTGCACAGATGTCAGCATCCTCTAAGGTGAGGAGTGCTTCCAGGGAGTGCAGTTTCATGTTTAAACTCCAAGCATTAAGCAGCATGACCCTGCGTTTGTCTTGATTAGATTTTGTTACATTGGAAAATTTGTTTTGACATTGCCTAAAAAAGGCACTATCGGGGAGGCAAGGGCCTTTGCCAGTATCCAAAAGCTTAGAGAGGGGGCAGGTGCAGACCACCTCTAGCAAACCAGCAAGGTCAGTCTACCATATCCTCCCAAGCTGACAGATACTATATCCCCCTGGACTGACACCAGAAGCTGAGCCAATTGCTGAAGTCAATCATTTTTTGTTTATATTGTGGTGTCATCCTGTGTGAGGGTAGGATACAGCTTATGGCTAGGGACAGACCTGCCTGGGACACACAATCAGAGAGCTCCCTCAAGTCTCTCTTCATATAGTCCAGAGATGTATGTCTCATGTCATTCACTCCAACATGGACTACGACAGAGTCATAATGGTACTTTTTGTTGAGCAACTTGAATGCATGCGTGATTTGCTGGATCCTGGCACATGACAGGCAGCTGACCCTGACATTCTCCTTGTCCAGTCTGGTGAGGGGGACATCTTTGTGTCTCACTACAGAATTGCATATGACCAAGACATTTGATGTGTTTTGCCTTAGGGGCTTATTTCTTGAAACGTGTGTGTGTGTGTGTGTGTGTGTGTGTGTGTGTGTGTGTGTGTGTGTGTGTGTGTGTGTGTGTGTGTGTGTGTGTGTGTGTGTCTTTGTGTGTTTGTGTCTGTGTGTGTGTGTGTGTCTGTGTGTGTGTGTGTGTGTGTGTGTGTCTGTGTGTGTGTGTGTCTGTGTTGATATGTGTAGCGGTTTTTGGGAGGTCTCTATTCTTTTGGTAGGCTTTTAGTGAATACCTCCATGTACATGGGTTTGTGTGTCATGACCTTATTTTGTGTGAGAGATGAAGTTTGCGTGAGAGGTGAATCATGTGTGCTGACAAGCTGTTTGATGTCTACTTTATTTTTATGTGAGAGAAATGACTACAATTCCACAGTGCATTTGCATCTCTCACATAGGGTAATAGTTTGCTTTAGGAGTAAATGGTTGTCAGTATACAAGAGGCAACTGCTACATTGCCTCAAAATGCCCATATCAATCAAGCTGACATGAGAAATGATGGGAAACTGCCCATCCATTTTGGCAGGATTTTTCTGAATGTGGCATTTGGGAAGGAAGTGGGCTAGCTGGGCTTAGTTACAAACAGCAAAAATGAAGTAGTACATCAATTAAATACAGTTAATAAAGTGCGGTGCTGGCTTAAAATATACTTATTTTTCATTTTTTTCAGTGGATGCCTTGAATTTCAGTACAGTTCACTCCAGACCTCTGGCCAAATGCTCCAAATGCCGAGCAGCTCCGGCAAACTGAGTGCAAACTCGTGTAAATGCAAGGCCTACACACAGGCAAAGTTAAGCAGCCTCAACACAACCACCAATGGGAAAGCCCAAAACTGAGCCCCACTCCAGCAACCCCAACCAAGATGGGTCCTGAGAGACATACTTCTGCCACAAGGGTGCAGGGAACCCCCCGGTGCAGGGAACCCCCCCCCCAATGGAAGACAGCTAGCTTAAGGGCAGAGCAATACCAAACAATCTAGATTCAACAGGTCTGAATATAGCCTATGCTATGTAAGGCAAGAAAACACAATTTCTAGAAGGGAAGGAGTAATGGAGAGTCACTTAAAGTTCAAAGTGAGTGTTGAGTATTATACTATTAGATGACTAGCAGTGGTACCACATTCTCCTCAAACCGGCAGCTCTTCGAGCAGCTGTGAACAGTGGGAGACTATGGAGAGCATTTCCTATGGAGGATTTTAAACCAGACAGGTTTGCTTATATGCAAGCACAGGGAACTGCATTTGCGAGTACCAGCAGGATGAAAGACTTTTCTAAAGTTAAACCCTCAGGCCAATCAGATAAAAACACAATGGAGATACAGAATTGCTAATAAGCATACATTTGGTTGCTAGAAAAAAACATACAATAGTTAATATTCTTTTTCATTTACTAGCTTTCTCTTAAAACTTGTTACTAGATCAAGCCAAGTCCACAATCCAGTCATCCCCCATGCATGAAGCAGCACATTAAATGTTCCTTTATCATGTTCTTTTAACAAGATTTTTCTTCTTTTTGCAGTGCCTACATTTTTTAAAACTGAAGGAGAAAGAGAGAAGGCAAAAAGAAAAAAAAACAGGAGCACCTGTTCACAATAGTATCCCCATTACATTTAAAATAACTGAGAAACCTTTAATTTATAGCATGCAAAGAAAATCATGCAGTATCAAATTAGTACTAAAAACAGAATTTTGTTTTACTTACAGTTAACTTTCTCCCCCTCCTCTCCCTCCCCAAGTATTTTTTCAAATACTGTTGTTGTTGTTTGTCTTTCGGCTTTTCCTGGTCAGGGGTCGCCACAGCGGAACTCCGTTCCGCTAATGATTGGCAGTAGATTTTCACGAACGCCGAGGTGCCAGCTCAACGTTCAACCTTCAACAAAGGCACACCCATTTACGCATGTCTTTCGAACGCCCACCCAACCGTGGGGAGGACATGCAGACTCCACACAGAAGGCACTCTCCGCACTCCAGCCGAGAAGCGAACAGGAGAACCTCTTGCTGTGAGGCAACAATGCTACCGCAAATATTAATGACATGAAATAGGGCATATGCTTGAGTCCCCCACAAATCCATAGTCCAAAAAAGTCCAATATTTCCTAATTTTCTTGTTCTGTCATATTTCACAAATATAATTATTGCTTTGTACTCCCATATTTGCAATTTCCAAGTTGCTCATTTTATTCCTGTTCATCTCTATCTCCCAAATCCTGTCTCTGCTTCATTTCTAACATATTCTCGATTCTTCTAGTCAACTCTTGTGCTCCCTTCCTTCTCTCCAGCATTTTCGATTGAAACATTGCCAAAGATTTCACTGGCAAAGTCTCTTTGGGCACTTTATAACCAGAAGAACAAGAAGCAGAATCTCATTCAGTTTTACAACTCACCATTTGCTGGACAAACTTTTGTATTTCCTCCTTAGGATGTACTTAATCAAAAAATGATTTTGTCCCTCCAGGGAAGAATATTTTGAAGACAGCTGGGTACAACAGTTTGAATCTCATGCCTGCTTCTCGACATTCCCTGAATAGTGTAATAAATTTACTCCTCTTCTTCCTGGTGTACAATGAGCAATCGTTCTCCATACACACTCTGCTGTCTCCCACTTTTAGTATAGTCCTTCTGCCACAGTTTTGTCAGAATCACCTCCTTCTGCTATTAGGATTGCATCTTTACTTTAAAGGTCCAGTTTGCTTTCTCATAGCCAGGTTTGGAGCATGCACACAATGTACCCTTTCAACTAGCTATTCCTGCTGTGGAATACCAGTTCAGTTGCTTATTTGTGCATGCAAACAATGCACAATTTTTTTCTTCCAGCTTCTCTGATAAAGCAGAAAATCTCAGGTTTTCTCTACACGCTCTGTCCTCTAATGCAATCATTTTTTTAAACATCTCTTCTTGAGCATTCTCATATTCAGCCAGCCTTTTCTTCATTTCAACCTTCGATTTTTTTTTGCAGTTTTATCACCTCATCTGAATATCTGTTTAAAGCTTTTTTCTCCATTTTTCAGCCTTTTGATGTTTGAGTTGATATACTCCATCAGTGTTTTGTTTACTTTAATCAGGTCTGTGTGCAGTATGATTGACTTAACTAACTTGAGTTTGATGTGTTGTGTGTGTTTTTGTTAGAGTGTGTGTGTGTGTGTGTGTGTGTGTGTGTGTGTGTGTGTGTGAGAGACTAACTGATTCATGCATGCTTGATGTCTGTATTGAGGTGACTTCTGACTTGTGGTTTTGTGTGTGAGTGTGACAAAGTTCAGACAGACTTCAAACTAGTAGTACAGTAACAATACTAGTTAGTTCACTTAGTTGAAGTTCTTCAGTTCGGAATTGGATTCCGTCATTGACACTTATTGAACCGAAGAAGACTTGGACTTTGAAGTTGACTGAACGAAGTATGATATGAACGCGAACATAATAATAGCAGTAGCAGCTGTTTTTCTTAGCACAGCGCATAGCCACAGACACAGTCTAGAGTAGCGGAAGCAGTCTAGTGCCTCCTCCACACAAGTCTTCAGCTGAAATCCGACAGGCTGGCAGGCTGCTCAGGTGGCGGATGTCACCACGCACACATCCGCACAATGACGTTAGTCTCAAAATAGACGAAAAATAAAAGAAAAATGTCTGAAAACTGGAAATTAATGGGTGCCACTCAGGAATCGTGGCACCCCATAAATTGAACCCCAAAACTCAGTAAAAACAGAGAAATTCGAGACGGTTGAGAAGTATGGTGCAGTTGTCTTATACTTTCCTCTAGGTTACTGGAAGTCATGTCTGGAGCTTGCACTAATTTTTAATGAACAGCTGTAGAACTTCTTTCAGTCAGTTTTTTCATCACTTTTTATAGCTGACTATCTTTAAGGTCCTCTGTACTTCTTTTTTCCTGGCATCCAGGGCAGTGTACTTACTAGCCAGTTACTGAAATTCACCCAGAAGCATAAAAGTCTACTGGCCTTCTCTGCTGAGTTTCTGTTTCCACACTGGAAGAGCTAGAATTAAGCTGTTACTCAATGTGCAGCCATCTTTGAAGTCCACTTAAATTCTAATTTAATCTCTGTGATATTCTGTTATAACCCCCACCAAACCCCAAGGTCCTGAAGTTTCCCCGTTTGCCTCCTCCTTGCCATGACATATGTAATCCGCTACATTATTATTTCCTTATATTAGCTTTGCTGCAAATATAACAAGCACAATGTTCCACTGCTTCCCAATACTCCTCTTGCTCAAAAAACTCTATAATCACTGAAATTCACAATGTACTGTATTAAACCTCTACATCATGGGTAGAGATGCTAGACTGAATATACTTAACTACCACATCTTAGGAAAAGGTGTTAGGTTTGATGAAACCTGTAGAACTGTGCATGTGTGTGTGGTGGAAGGTTGCATGATATGACATCAGGTGTTGGGATGAATCGATTTCTCTCTGTGAGTGTCCTCTACTGACTCTGTCCTCTATTGACTATACAGTGTTATCAGTTCTGGAATATGTTCAGTATTTATGACAGTAGTATATATATATATATATATATATATATATATATATATCTATATATATATATCTATATATATATATATATATATATATAATTCCAATTATTCCCATTATCTGGTAACATCCACCAATCCCATCATCATGTATTATGCTAAAAAAAGAGTAATCTTGGCATCTGTAGCATTCTAAGACTTCCAATGATATGTCATGACAAGACAGTCTACCTGAAAATGCATATTTCTCCTATCAAAGCTTGCAACTGCTATAGCCAGGGGGATTATGAATACTCATTAGCATTTGTCAATCAAGTCCTCACTGTGCAGGATGAGTCAACTCTAAGGAGGGCACCTCTGATTATTAGGAGGGCCATTCCCTTTACCATTCCATAAAATACCCATTAACATAACCCAGCCCCAAAAACGTCTGATGGTCCAGTCTTCAAAACAGCATCTCTTGCAGGCAAATGACTTCAGGGGAATTCTGCCTTATGATCGTAGAAATCCAAGTTATTACAACAGGATTTGTAAATTTATTAACATTGTAAAATAATAACTTTAGAACCTACTGTAACTTCTCTTATGTAACTCTGCATTTTCTGATACATTTATTCCCCAATGTATGAGACCAAACCCAGCAGCTATTCTTGTCTATGAAGTACCTTCCTATTTTTTACTTGTTTCCAACAGCTATTCTGCCTGTCCTTTGTCAAGGCTTGACTACTCCCCACAGTTACTCGATGAATACCCTGTGGTGATTTATGAGCATGAACTGAGTTGGCAAAATGTTGCAAACTTTTAAAACTCCTCATGACACACCAAAACTACAATTAAATCGTACTTTAACTGAGTATATTTAAAACTGCACACAAATTATGCTGAATGACGTAAAATTCTTGCTGAAGATGATAGAGACTCCTCCTATAGGCCTTCGTGTAAAAAACTGGTCACTAGCCCTAATTCTGCAACACATTATAAATAGCTATACAGAAAAAAGAATTAAGAGAATGACTGTATTTATAGACCAACAGTCATAGCCAAAACAGACAACTATGCAAAACTTAGTGGCTGCATACATATGAACAAAATATGCAAAACATTTCAACATGGATTCTATAATGGCTTCCCTGTAAATCCTACACTATTCACAGTATGTACCAGAGAAGAACTTTAAAAGAAGCAAACAGTGTTACAGCATTCCTGGATTAGGTCACAGCATTGGACAATACAAGTCACACTGGAGTTAAAAATAGATTATCTGGCCTAGTCATTCACAGCAACTCTTCTGGTTTCACAGTTACCTCACAGAAAGGAAAGTTCAAGTCAAGTGAGGACAGTTACTATCACTAACTTTCATCACCAACAGAGGGGTTACACAGGACTCAGTCATAGGTTCACAACTCTTTGTACGTAAACTCCTCATTGCAATACTGTCACGGTCTAACCATACACCAGTATACAGATTGAACTATCATACTTTGCTCAAACACACAAACTTGTAAAGATCTAGGTCAGTTTTTTTTTACCTTTCAGTGGTTCACATTATCAAATGCCACCAAATGCAGTTACATTCTATCCTGCAGTACCACAAAACCAAAAACAAAACTTGCACATGGATGCAGGAACACAAAAGGATATCCAGGTACAAGAAAAAGTAACAGTTCCACACAACAGAGCTCAAGAAGATTCTTTAATAATACTGGTAAGCACTTCAACAGACCATAAAAGAAAAATGTTAAACACTTGTTTAAATAGTCAATTCAAGAGCATGTGACAAAACTAATTACTATAATGTTGTTGTGTCTTTCGGCTTTTTCCCGGTTAGGGGTCGCCACAGCAGAACTCCTGTCCGCTAATGATTGGCAGTAGATTTTTACGTGCCGAGTTGCCAGCTCTGACGCACAACCTTCAACGAAGGTACGCCCATTCACACAGGTCTCCACACAGAAGACGCTCTAGCTGAGAATCGAACGAGACAACGTCTTACTGTGAGCTAATCAAATGCCTTAAAGGTATACAAAAATAAGGCTAAAACCTAAAGGCAAGCTACGTATCTCAATGACAAATATAGAAACTGCATTAAAAACCTGTGCATATATCTCGCAGAAAACACACACACACACACATATATATATATATATATATATATATATATATCAATGCAATAAATACTCATACCTCCATATATATATATATATATATATATATATGTCACCATAGATATATGAGCATCAATTCATCCAACAATTACGATACATAAAAACATACAAAATAATATATGCACATATATATATATATATATATGTATATATATATATATATATATATATATACATATACATATACACACACACGCATTGTTCAATAGCTATTATACAATGATCCCCCATTAATATTCAAAAACGTGCACGCTGATTGGTCAGCGCGCACATTGTAAATCCAAGTTATAGTAATGGAAAAAGGTCCGGTCACCCAGACTTTTTCCATTACTATAACTCTTAACAACACTGTCGCTATGTTAACGAGTTTAACATAGCGAGACAGCTTTAAAAAAAGCAACGGAGATTCTCCGTTTCTTTTTTTAAAGCTGTCTCGCTATGTTAAACCCATTTAACATAGCGAAACAGTTTGTAAAAAGCAATGGAGATCTTGCTTTCTCCGTTGCTTTTTTCAAAACTGTCTCGCTATGTTAAATGGGTTTAACATAGCGAGACAACTTTAAAAAAAAAGCAACAGAAATTTCCGTTGCTTATTTTAAAGCGGTCTCACTATGTTAAACCCATTTAACGTAGCGAAACAGTTTGTAAAAAGCAATGGAGATCTTGCTTTCTCCATTGCTTTTACCTACAGCTCTGATGTACTGCGTAGGTGTACGCATGCGCAGTACATCAGAACTGCCGCAGAATACCAGACAGCTGCGGAAGGGCAGCAAGGAGGCATTATACGATGCCATTATTTAAGAAAAGTAATTCTTTTTTTTTCTTACATAATGTCATTGTATAGTAATAACTCACTTCTGGTGTGGTAATGCTGATTACCACGGTTGGCTTTGTTTGGCCACTCGGGCTTCGCCCTTGTGACCAAACTACACCAACCGTGGGTAAATCCAGCATTACCCACACCCAGGCGTGGGTTATTGCTATATTATACTCCCAAAATAATTCAAACTACCTAATGTTTAAGGGGTCTAGCTCTAAGGAAAGGTTTTAATGAAACCTTAGTATTGAGACCTGGCAACCTATCTGATTTTATTCACAGAATCCATCTCTGTTCTGCTGCTATAGATCGATTTCTTATATTGCCTCCCCTCTTACTGACATTTACTACTTCAATTACCATAAACTTGAACTTGTGTGACAAATCATTCTATGCTACACGTGTGGCCAAAGCACTAGTCTCCTTCCTATTCCTGATGTCACGTATGTGCTCCAGGATCCTATCCTTCAGGGGACGGTTCGTTTTTCCTAATATAATAACAAAAACATACAGTGCAATAGGAAAAATAGACCACATTCTGTCTGAATCAGCATAACAAGAAAAATCTAATCTAAAGCCGAAGTGCAGATGGATAAAATGTGCCCTACATGTATGTCACCACAGGCCATAACATCGCCTACAGGTATAAGTACCAATTCTGTCTGGGCGCATATTATCCAACGCATTATGGGTCTTATAACATAGATGGCTCTTCAAAGTCTTGTTGTTCTTAAAAGTAAAATATGGGACCCGATCAATTACACCTTCTAATTCCTGTATGGTAGATTGTATCCCCCAATTGTTTTATCACAACCTAGCGTTTCTTGTAATGAGAATGAGGCTAATAAAGTGACTTCTGCCTGTGGGATACACCATGATGGAAACAATCAACAAGGAGTGACAATCGTTTCTGAACCGGTTGTTAGGCCCAAACAGAATGAATATCGGCAAACAGAAGAACCCTTGAATCCTGTGATATATATGTTTTTTACATATGTTTTTATATATCTATTGTAATTGTTGGATGAATTGATGCTCATATATCTATGGTGACATATATATATATATATGGAGATATGAGTATTTATTGCATTTTATATATATATGTGTTTTCTACGAGATGTATGCACAGGTTTTTAATGCAGTTTCTATATTTGTCATTGAGATACGTAGCTTGCCTTTAGGTTTTAGCCTTATTTTTGTATACCTTTAAGGCATTTGATTAAAGTAATTAGTTTTGTCACATGCTCTTGAATTGACTATTTAAACAAGTGTTTTAACATTTTTCCTTTATGGTCTGATGAAGCGGACGGTTGTCTGTGAAAGGGCTTACCAGTATTATTAAAGAATCTTCCTGAGCTCCGTTGTGTGGAACTGTTACTTTTTGTTGCACCTGGATATCCTGCAGTAACCTTTTGCCATAATTTCTAATACAGATTAAAATATCTTGGTGTAATTCTTAATAGCATATTCCAATTAGAAGATCACGCATTCACAAGAGTAAAGAAAACTAATGGACACCTAGGCAGCCTTTATCACATCAGACTCTTCCTTAGTCAAACCTTTTTAGCTATGGGTAAGTCCTCTGTTTTGTGGAATACTCTATATATGAGCTATCAACACTGGTCTCCCATCCTCTCTCTGTCTAGTAAACTCAGATAAACTTGCTACAAAATTCACACTAACAAACTGTTCTATTACAAACAAAACTCTGCTTTCAGGCTCTTATATTCCAGACCTCTTCTCTCAGACAGTCATTTTATACAGTGGTACAACACCTCTCAGTCTTAGACTTAAGGACAACCTACCAGTAAGTACAATTTAAAAAATTATTTTCTGACTTAATTGACTGCAGTTGTAAACAATTCACCACTGACCACTAACACTAAAGATCCATCACCTCAAACTTGATGTTAGACATCTACAGCCTACCATATGTGACAATTTCATATCTTACGAAACTGGATAACAAATTTTCTTCTTCCTCTTATCTCAGCCACTGTAAATTTTTCTGCTCTACTTTGATTTTTACTTTTATCTAGCAATACTTTTAGTACATTAGCATGTAATTTTCTGCTGGCTTTACGATGTATGGCTCCCCCTGACTTCAATTTCTGTTGAAATTTTCTTTTTTTCTGTTCTAATATTGTATTATTTTGTTGTTTTTTTGGCCCGTCTATTCTTTGAACATCAAGCATTGTACCCATTTTGTGTTAAAGACCAATTTCCTTTTGAGCAATTCATTCCCTTCAAGGTGAAAATCAGGCCCCCAGGAAAGGTGCTGTCATCCTCTGTGAGATGGGGGGGATTTCCCATCATCCATAACTACCTGGGATATTAAAAATAAAAGTGAGGCAGAGGAACAAGGCTGGATTATGGAGTTAAGGGCTGACAGATTTCCAGGTATTAACTGGTATGTTTCTTTAAAACCTGTATTGAAAGCATGGCCTATCCCACAGTGATATGTAATGAAGTTAGGAGTAGTTAGGAGCTTTTGTTTACATTTGAGAAACAAAAGATTATACTGGTGTAATTTAGTTAATGATTATCTCTTAACAGACGCATTGCTTTTTTAGAAATATTTACCTGTATCTGGAGTAAGATACAGCCAAGGGATTGTTTTCAAGTGAGTATACGTTCACTCTGTTTTTTCATTCAGTTGTGTATTGTTGCAATAATGTTCAGAACACTTATCTGTAGATTGACTGCAATACATTTATTAGTATATAGCTGATTTTAAATGTTCACACTGTATGGATATTTCATTCCTTATGGGAATGTTTTAAACTGAGTGCACATTCATGGAGTTTTTTTCTTCTCGCTATACATTGCTGCAAGAGAGTTCAGAACTTTATTTTTTTTTAATAGAAGTGTAGTTAGATTTTTAATGTATATTACACATTACGTGGAGTTGTTTATCAAATCTTTATACTAAGTGGATATGATGTTCCTCAGCAGTCCTAATTGGCCAGTTTTGATTTTAAATTAATCCCAAAGGATTTGTTTGACTAATGGTCTGAAGAAGCGGTTGTGTAACCGTAAAAGCACTTGCCATTTATTTGTTAATCGTTTTTTTTATTATTAAAGTTGGATTTACAGCTGTGGTGGTTGCTGGACTTTGTTTTCTACGTGCTCAGAATTCCTCTTGTGGAATATGTGCAATGGATGCTAGCAATGGGCTGTCAGTCATTTTAGTGGGTGACAATCAGCACCCACTTCTGTTAACAGGCAAGGCACTGCAGGTGAATTTCTTCATTCTCCACGAAGGAAAGGGCACCTTAGTGTGCCCCTAGACACATGCCGCACATCCTCCCCTGGAGGGAGACGAACAGACTAAGACTCATCACTTCTCCTTTCCCCCACGAACTTCAACAAGTACTCAAGGTGCTAACTAAACTTAGGTAGCATGGGGTCATAAAGCTTTATCCCTTTAAGCCAGCAGAGATGAGTATATTACTATATTACCTAGTGTTAACTATACCTCATTGTTCTCATTTGTAGTTTTTGCTTGGTTCTGTTGTTTAGCTACTGTGGAGATGTTCCCCTGGACTTCGACAAAAAAGGGGCTACAACCAAGAAATACATCCCTGTTAAGAAAAATTAAAATAAAACAAAATACAGTCACAGTGCTAAACTGTAACAATCAACTGACAGCCCTAGTTGACCTTCCAAGCCTTATACGTCTGAAAATACATGACTTCTTGGTCTACACCCCTGAATTTGCGGTCATTTAGGAAAGACTAGTAGCAGTCTTCGCATATCTGCTACCCTTTAATTTGCTACATCAGATGTCTTAGTAATCCTTAAATCTGCTAGACAAACTAGAAAACAGGAAAAAGAAAACGGAGATAGCAAGGGGAGGGAGATCTGAGGAGAGATCATAGACCCTGCCCACCGATATTTCCTCCTACTAATCATGTACAACCAAAAAAGTAATCTGGTTTTCAAAATAACAAAAGACCATTAGAAAAAGCATATAACTAAATTTTGTACTATTCTAAGTTATAACTGATAACAAGCAAGATCTCCAAAATTATGTATGATCAGAATACCCTGACTAGCTGTGTAATGTCTCATTTTTTTTCTTTTTTTTTTACTATACTTAAAGAAAAAATATTGTAATTTGACAAGAGCACAGAAAATCCTGTACAAAGCAAATTTATATCCACTATATCCTCATAATTTACATACTGGACTAGCCTTTACCTGACAAAGTTTAAGGGCTATTGTACAAGCATTCTGATATTGGACACTGGATATAAAATACCTATAGCCAGATCTTTATTAGTCAAAATTCAATAACCTAAAACAGCATAAAATAAACCCTGAGGCACTTGCTGTAGGCAGCTAAATATTCAATGTCCAGTTACACCTTCAAATAGCAAAAACACACCTCTCTGGAACAACGTAAAATTTCAAAGTAAACCACAGGTCAGGAACACAAAGTTCAAAAAAAACTTCTGCTTTTAATCCACAGACTTAAAATACAGTAAAAAGTTGCTTTTAATCCACAGACTCAAAAATTAGTAAGCGCTTTCATCCAACTCGGACTTCCTCAGACCGAATAACATAGTAAAATACTACTAACTTAAAATACTACTAAAACACATGACCATTTAATTATGATGTAACTTCCTCTTTTTTAAATATGCAACAAAGTCAGACCTATCATTCATTCCAGGTGGACAGCATGCATTTAGTTTAATTTGCCAAACATATTCCTTCCACCCGAGCTCATCTTCAGCATCAAATCTATTGTGCACATTTATTACTTCGTCTAACACAATAAACTTGAAATTCACTTGACAACTTGCATTATTTTTATAATGTTTACCAAAAGCATTTTTTTCATTGAATATACTGTACTATGTGCATGGTGGTCTTAAGCCAGATGACCCATACAGCCTTCCCTCTATGAACTACCTAGTGAATCTCTTTTGCATCAAACTCCATCCATGACCAGCAGCTACTTGCATATTAACCTTACCAGTAATGTGCTGCAATTATCTTCTCGTGTTTCATATTGACTCAAACTGGGCCAAGAGGACAAAAACAGCAAACCTCTTACTTCACTGATTCTCAATAGGACTACTAAACATCCTGTAACCCTCCTGCCATTGCAAGTATAACAACTCCAGTCTCATCAAAGCTACATATGTGCCTTTAAGGCAGCCACCTAAACATCAATCGTTCCAAATTTTACAACTTGCAGTCCATAAACATCAATCGTTCCAAATTTTACAACTTGCAGTCCAAGGGTTCAACACACTACAGTCAAACATGATGACTTGGTAGGTTAAAAAAGGACAAGGAAATTAAACCGACGCCGGCTCACTTTCTGCACAACTACCTAAATCATTCAGCAATAATGCCACTGATTGTACTTACTCTGTTGCTGTAATAAATGCCCAAAATGACTCAGCTGCTCGAGCTACAGCGGCCCTGTATAGCATACCTAACACAAAGTGGAGTCTTCCCTTTACTGCTCAGCATTTATAAGCCTTTCTTACATGTTTATCCTTTTACTGACACTCTAGTAGTCCCTATATGAAATCTACAGTTCTTAAGAGTTCCAATGTCTAATACTTTATTTTCTATTCACTGTAGTTTTAATGCAATCATAAACAAGTAACATGATTCAACACGACATTTTAAAGAAGTAATTTTCAGTTGAAAGGGATCATATTCTTTACTACCATGAAGTGAAACATGTCCCAACTTTAAAGCTAATTTCTTGGTAGTCAGCACATCAGGTCAGAGAGTTTAATCATGCAAGACTAAAAAAACTAGGGACATGATTGCTGGTTTCACCACCAGTGTTTTCTGCTCCTTCAAATTTGTTAGTTTCCTAAGCCGGGCAAAAGGCTCTGAGGGCTTTCTCTATTTTAGAATGTGAAGAAGTGGTTGAACTTCAAGTTCAATACCATATGCTGGTTCACTGGCCATTTTGGTTCAGAAGTTCTGGTTTCCCATGTTACCATGGAGATCTGGACTTTAGGAGGCTCAAACATGTTTTATCTCCTCTCCCGCCATTTAGCAGCTTCAACTTTACTCCATGAATGTCACACAGACACATTGCAGGCTCGTTGGACAATGGATTAGAGCTGCAGACTCCACTCATCCAAAGTAGAACTCGTATGATAATGTCGTCTTCTTCTTTCGGCTGCTCCCGTCAGGGGTTGCCACAGCAGATCAACGGTTTCCATTTCTTCCTGTCCTCTGCATCTTGCTCTGTCAGACCAACCATCTGCATGCCCTCTCTCACCACATCCATAAACCTTATCTTAGCTCTTCCTCTTTTCCCGTTACCTGGCAGCTTCATCCTTAGCATCTTTTTACCAATATACTCTGCATCCTTCCTCAGCACATGTCCAAACCAAAGTAATCTTGCCTCTCTGGCTTTGTCTCCAAACCTTCCAACCTGGGCTGGCCCTCTAATATACTTATTCCTAATCCTGTCCATCCTCGTCCCACCCAGTGCAAATCTTAACATCTTCAACTCTGCCACGTCAAGCTCTGACTCCTGCCTTTTTGTCAATGCCACTGTGTCTCCAACCCATATAACATAGCTGGTCTCACTACCCTCTTGTAGACCTTCCCTTTCACTCTTACTAGTACTAGTCTGTCAAAAATCACTCCTGACGCTCTTCTCCACACACTCTATCCTGCCTGTACTCTCTTCTTTACCTCTCTTCCACACTCACCATTACTCTGAACTGTTGAACCCAAGTATTTAAACTCATCCACCTTCGCCACCTACTCCCTGCATCCTCACCATTCCTCTATCCTCCCTCTCATTCACACACATATATTCCGTCTTAGTCCTGCTGACCTTCATTGCTCTTCTCTCTATAGCACATCTCCACCTCTCTCTCCAGGGTCTCCTCCACCTGTTCAAAACTACGTAAAGAAGAAGGCAACAGCCTGAAAAACAACAGCCAGTTCACAAACAAAATTTAATACAGCTTAGCGCCTCGGCATAACTGCCTTCAATGAGCATAAATTACAAGCACACACCCACCACAATATATATCACAATTAATTAAATAATTACATACATTAATTAATCAATCAAAACTAAATAGCATTTAAAGAAAAAACATACAATAAAAACTGACAATATTATAATATGAAATTTATAATAAACTTTTCCAATTTACTTCTAAATTCAAACCATTAGGTGACATAGTATTATATTTCAAAATATAAATAGTTTCTTTGAATAACAAAATATTTTTAATTAATCTGTCATCACCTTTTTTAATAAAAATACTTTCTAAAACACAACATTCAAACAATGCAGCATTACTATTATGACACTCCATAAAATGCAAGGCAATGGGACTAGTTACTACTCTTTTATTAATATCTCTAATATGCTCCTGCATTCTGACTTTAAATTTTCTCTTCGTCTCACCAATATAATATAACTTACATGGACATCTAACACAGTAAATAACCCCTTCAGAATTACATGAAGAAATATTCTTAGGTCTAAATGAAATACCATTAATATTGTCAAAATATGGCTTTACAAATTTACAAATATTACACTGGCCACAAACATTAGTACCTACTATAGCCAAATTATTATATACATTATCCAATGGAGAAATATAATAAGTATTGATTAATTTATCAGATAGATTTTGACCTCTTTTAAAGGACAACTTAGGAACAGTAGGAAAAATCTTATAGAGATTTTTATCTGAAAGCAAAAATCTCCAAAAATATTTAATAATATTCCAGATTTTATCACTATAAGAATTATAAACAGTGACAAAATAGATATCTGATATATCCTGCTTAGAACCCACTGGACATCTATTATTCCTATTAACGGAACTAACCATATTGTTAAAAGGTAAAAAACTATTTATTTCTTCATTATTATTACTAATAATCAATTTATTACCCTTTTTAACACTTGTTATATCCATTAACTTATTAATACAAAAATCTAATATATCAATACTATATCCCCTTTTCAAAAACATAATAATACTATCATAAATATTCTGTTCTAGATCTATTACATTATTACATAATCTGGAGAGTCTTATAATTTCTCCATAAGGAATAGCAGATAATGTATGGGGGGGGTGACAACTAGTTCCATAAAGAAACTGATGACCATCCATAAACTTACGATATACTGTAGTATTGATCTGCTCACCTACCACTCCAGTTAACATAATATCTAAATAATGAACTTGACTGCCAAACTGTAAACCATCAAAACACAAATTATACTTATTATTATTAAGATCTGAAAAAAATTCATAAACATATTCCCTACCACCACTACATAGAAAAATCAAATCATCTACGTAGCGGTAGTAACTCAGAACAAAATTTTTATAAAATTTATTAGTATAAACATATTCCAATTCAAATTTACCCATAAAAAGGTTTGCATACATGGGGGCAAAAGATGCCCCCATAGCAGTACCCTTAAGTTGATGGTAAATAGTCTGATTAAAACTAAAAAAATTATTAGAAAGACAAAAGGAAGTCAAGTCCATTATATAATGGGTGGTAGGATTATCCCCCAAAAAATATAATAAAGCCTGTAGACCATCAGAATGATTAATGTTAGTATAGAGACTAACTACATCTATACTAATCCAAAACATATTATCTGTCCAAACAATATGACTTAATTTATCAATAAAGTCAAAAGAATCTTTAACATAAGAATCTAATTTTTTTACATAAGTTGACAGATAATTATGAATAACTATACCTATATTTCGACAAAAATAATTACTGGCCGCAACAATAGGACGGCCTGGTGGGTTATTCATATTTTTATGAAGTTTTGGGAGACAATAGAAGGTAGCTAAATTGCAGTTCTCCGAACAGAATTTTTTATCTAAATCATCCTTGGAAATATATCCTAGTCTTACTCCCTTATCCAGTAAACTAGTGCATTCTTTCATGGCTACAATATATTTATCATAATCACTAATCTCATAAGTTAATGGGTCATTTAAATGTTCCATACACATATCTAAATATTGTTTATTATTTAATATTACAATCTTATTGCCTTTATCAGATTTTTTAATAATAATGTCATGTCTACTAGAAAGATTATTCATAGCCATCCATTCATTTTTAGTCATATTACACAACTTTTGATCTTTCCTACATACACTTAACATTTCTTGTAATGAGAAATGTATCATTTCAGAGAAATGAATAATAGACGGATTATTGTACGGAGGAATAAACTTACTATGAAAATTAATACCTTCAGTATTAAGCATAGAATAAGCTAAAGAATATAAAGAAGGCAGAGAATCATCAGAAAAACAAGAATAGTAGCTATCCATACTAGTATCAACATCACTATCATCATATAAAAAATTAGAGACAGGCTCATCATATATAAACATTTTTTTATCATTTGAAAAAAAATATCTCAGATGAAGTTTTCTAACAAATTTGAAAAACTCCTGTTTCAATATATGATGTCTAGGAAAAACAGTAGGAACAAATTTGAGACCATACTGTAATACAGCTAATTCTTCATTAGAAATATTGCAGCCAGAAATATTAACAACATTGTTACCATTAAGTAAGACAGAATTAGAAAAATCAAGTCCATCTTCCCTGTTTAGATGTTTGTCTAGATTGTCCTTCACCTGTTCCCTACTCTCACTACAGATCAGTGTCATCTGCAAACATCATAGTCCACTGGGATTCCTGTCTGATCTAGTCTGTCAACCTGTCCATCACCATTACAAATAAGAAAGGGCTCAGAGCTGAACGTTGATGTAATCCCACCTCCACCTTAAACGCATCTGTCACTCCCACCGCAGACCTCACCGCTGTCACACTACCCTCATACATATCCTGTACCACTCTTACATACTTCTCTGACACTCCCGACTTCCTCAGACAATACCACAACTCCTCTCTAGGTACCCTGCATATGCTTTCTCTAAATCCACAAAGACACAATGCAACTCCTTCTGACATTCTCTGTACTTCTCCGTCAACACTCTCAAAGCAAACATCGCATCTGTAGTGCTCTTTCCTGGCATGAAACCATACTGTTGATCACTAATCATCACCTCCCTTTCTTAACCTAGCTTCCACTACTCTTTCCCATAACTTCATGCTGTGACTGATCAATTTAATCCCTCTGTAGTTACTAAAGCTCTGCACATCACCCTTATTCTTAAAAATCGGTACCAAAACACTTTCTCCATTCCTCAGGCATCCTCTCACTTTCCAAGATTTCATTAAACAATCTAGTTAAAAACTCCACTGCCATTTCACCTAAACACCTCCATGCTTCCACAGGTATGTCATCTGGACCAACAGCCTTTCTGTTCTTCATCCTCTTCATAGCTATCCTTACTTCCTCCTTGCTAATCCACTGCACTTCATGATTCACTATCCGGACATCATCCAACCTTCTCTCCCTCTCATTCTCTTCATTCATCAGCCCCTCAAAGTACTCTTTCCATCTGCTCAACACACTCTCCTCACTTGTGAGTATGTTTCCCTCATTATCCTTTATCACCCTTACCTGCTGCACATTTTTACTAGCTCGATCCCTCTATCTAGCCAATCAGTACAGGTCCTTTTCTCCCTCCTTAGTGTCCAGCCTTTTATACAACTCGTCATATGCCTTATCCTTAGCCTTCGCCACCTCTCTCTTTGCCATGCACCTCATCTCCTTATACTCGTCTACTTTCTTCATCTCTCTGACAATCCCACTTCTTCTTTGCCAACCTCTTTCTCTGTATGCTCTCCTGTACTTCTTCATTCCACCACCAGGTCTCCTTGTCCTTCTTCCTCTTTCCAGATGTCACACCAAGCACCTTTCTAGCCATCTCTCTTACTAGCTCTGCTGTAGTTACCCAGCTATTCGGTAACTCTTCACTGCCACCTAGTGCCTGTCTTAACTCTTCCTTGAACATCACCTCACAATTACCATTTTTCAATTTCCACCATTTGATCCTTGGTGCTGCCCTCACACTCATCCTCCTCTTCTTGATCACCAATGTCATCCTACAAACCACCATCCTATGCTGCCTAACTACACTTTCCCCTGCCACCACTTTACAGTCTCCAATCTCCTTCAGACTGGCCCTTCTACATAAGATATAATCCACCTGTGTGCATCTTCCTCCACTCTTGTATGTCACCCTATGCTCTTCCCTCTTGTTAAAATATGTATTCAACACAGCCATGTCCATCCTTTTCACAAAATCCACTACCATCTGACCTTCTGCATTCCTTTGCTTAACACCATACCTACCCATCACTTCCTCATCCCCTCTGTTCCCTTCACCAACATGCCCATTGAAATCTGCTCCAATCACCAGTCTCTCACCCTTGGGTACAGTCATCACCACTTCATCCAATTCACTCCAAAATTTTTCTTTCTCATCCATCGCACACCCAACTTGTGAAGCATATGCACTAACAACATTCATCATTACACCATCAATTTCCAGCTTCATAAACATCATTCTGTCAGACACTCTTTTCACCTCTAAAACACTCTTGGCATACTGTCCCTTCAGGATAATGCCTACGCCATTTTTCCTCCCATCCACACTATGATAAAACAATTTGAACCCACCTCTGATACATCTAGCCTTGCTCCCCTTCCATCTGGTCTCTTGCACACACAATATACCAACCTTCCTTCGGTCCATCATATCAGCTAGCTCTCTCCCTATACCAGCCATACTGCCAAAAACTCATATGATAATGTATACATACAAAATAATGTTATTAAAGGTTACACCTTTTCAGTGGGTGTACTTGTTAATCTAGACACAGTTATCAAATAGAAGTGTACGCTACATAGGACAACTTGTACTGTATAGTTTTACTTTGTGCAAATTGTCTTTCTTTTTTAAGGCTTGAAGGTGTTTCACAATAGAAATGGCATTGTACATTTATCTTGTTGCATCTGCATTTTTTACTGAAAGGTTCATAGACACTAGTAAACTTTCACCAAGGAGACCACTGAAAAGCTCAATCATATCACCAAATACTGTGGAAGACTAACAGTGTCCCCCATTAAGTAGAACTTCTCCAAATATCCCTGGTGAAAATTTGCAGTCACCCAATAAGTTGTCCTGGTTTTAAATATTGTTTGGAAAGTACTCTTCTTGATAGGTAAGGGCAGCCTACGCCAGACATGGGGAATATGTTGGGCTAGGTCTGTGTCATGCCATCTGATGACACTGATATTGAACTGTAGATTTTGGTATCTACATCAGGTGTCTGCTTTAACAGTGGATCTCCATGTGAAGCAGAGCTCCACCCTAAACCAACTAAAGTGTAACTTGGATAATACAGAAAATTCATCCCTGGGCTGCCACCTATGTCACTAACGGACACAGGCAGCCTGTAAATGGTTCATTTCCCAGGTCCTTACTTGTAACCATTTCATCTCCCAAGCCCCTGCTTACACTTATCAACGGTACCAGAATTTATTAGAGATATGGGATGCATGGCTAGGCTTGAAAAGGTCCTTGTGGTCATTAACCTAGTAAACACTTATGAACGTAAAAGTACTGGATCATTAATAGCATGGAAAGATAAGCAGCAAATCTCCTGTCAGGAGTCTACATGACACTGAATAGAGGAACAGTGCTTTTAGTCTAGCAGAGTAGCTAAAGGTACTGAGAACATTTTGTTGAGGAAACACCGAGGTCTCTTAATCTGGTTTAGGTGCTTTGTGACGTAATGCTGAAGGTTACATTACATTCAGTTAGGGGCCTGATTAGAGGTGAACAAAATTGGACTATAAGATCTCTGGACCCTGAGGCGATACCACGAAAGATAAAGCTATACAAGGTAGAAGGATTTTTTTTAACCACCATAGGGCTATAGTGTTCAAAGGAGATTCAGTTATCAACATATGTACCCAAGTCCCTGATGACTGTGTCAAATCTAAATGGGTTGTTATGTACATAGTAAGCAGTAGTGCTCCTAAATTTAACTAAAGAAACCATGCTGCATTTCTTGGTAGTGACAGTAAGGCCACAATTTACACAATAATCATTAGTTTGGTCTGGCCCTTGCTTGAGAATTTGAGAATCAGAATGGGACTGGATAACTTTCCCCAGTTTGCAATCTTTAGCAAACTGAGTTAGCCGTAGTCCCTTGATATAAGCTTTTAAGTCAAATAAGTGTGTGCTAAACAGGAGGGCAATCACTGGTGAAATTCTTTGTCTAGAACAAATACCCCCAACCTTAGCAATATGGGTTCTGTCTAGACAGCCAACTACCTATCTAGTGAACTATGTATGAGTTAATGCTGAGCTGGGAGTTTGTCAATAATCCCAGCATGAGGGATAGTGTCAAAACCCTTGGCAAGATCCAGATAAGCAGTGTGGACTGAATGTCCCTTATCCATGGCCTCAGTAACCATTTCAATAAAGTCAGCCAGGTTAATCAGGCATGATCTGCCTTTTACAAAGGAAAAGTAGAACAAATCTAGAAATATAACGTTACCAATTTCATGGTTTACTAATTCATCTACAACACACTACATAGCCAGGAAAATGATACTAATGAGAGGTCAGTAGAGGGACCACCTTTATGTAGAGGCACTCCAAAACTGGCATTCTCCACACCTCAGGGACGTAACCAGTGGAGACAGTCAAGTTGAAGGAGTTTTGCTAGGTGGAAATTTATGCTTCTCAACAGACATCAAAGGATATTATCAGGACCCATGAAAGTAGTACTTTTAATTTTGAACACTGACAAAAGAACTTGGTCCAAATTGATCAATGGAAGGGGGAAATGATGGACTAGATGAAGGGAACAGGGGAATGACTGGATAGACGAAAGGAACAGAGGGGAAGATCAGTGGACTGAATCTGGAAGACACTCAGTCCACAACAATATTAGCAATGTCCTTAGGGTCACAGAAGAAGGTACTATTGTAGATAAGTTCAGTACAGTATTGCTAGTTACATCCAAGTTTCCTAACATAGCTGAGAAGACTGTCTTTTAAATTAGCCACAACCCTAAGCTTATAGTTGGGCCTTACATTTCCTATCAGCACATTTGAAATACTTACCAGTTTTAAATCCCCTTTTATAATGAGGAAGTGCACATCTTTTAATGATTGTCAGGAACCTTTCCTTTTTATTATAGAGTTTGTTGATGTGGTAGTTACACCATAATTATTTTTAAACTTGCCATTATGCTTAATCTAGACTGGCATGGCTACCTTACTGCATCTGTCCAAGAAGGAGCAACATTCAGAGCAGTACGCAGTAGCCTCAATTACAAGATTTGCTGGGGAGCAACACCACTTGTGATGGCCAGTAAATAATTGCTTCTGGTGTAATTTCTGAATGCAGAGGTTTTATTAAGGGCCACAAAGCATAGTTTCATGGAAAATATCATTGTGAGATGGTTACATTTGTCTAGAGAGAGGGTAACAAGTGTAAAAGTGAAACTGGGTGAAATAATTGTGAGAACAAGAAGATTAACCCCACTATTGGATGGGGGGAAAATTTGGTCAAGCGTACTGGCATTTACAAAGTCCAGAGACCTCTGATCATACTTCTTGTTGGTAGTATATGTTTGTCAGCTTATGTGTAGATAGTTGAAATCATTCATAAGAAAATACTTGGTTTGATTGCTAACTTTTTTTTTAACTGGTTAAGGAATGCTGCATGTTCTGTAGGGATCACAGATGGAGATACATAACTGGCTATAATGTGATAATTCATGTTACTAGAAAGTCATCCAGCTCCAGACTGTATAACACAAACTCTATTTAGAGACAATGGGACTATGAATAAATACAGATGCTAATCCACAGATGCCAGTGGAGCTGAATGCACGATAGGTCTGGTGCCAGCCCTGAAGCTAAGTTAGAATGATGCTCATCCTTTTCCAGAGACATGCAAGTCATGGGAAGGGGGGAGACAAACCCAAAAGACAGGTCAGTACATAATTCTTTCCTCAGTATTAAGAGGGAGATGATTTGGACTGCTTTACAAGGTTGTTTAAAAGGGTGTGTATTCAGCATTAAGCTGACCAGCGGCAGTGGGTGAGATTTTAACTCCCTTGCTCATGGGTAAAGCATAACAAGCGTTTCTAAACCTAGTGATACTGACCATTTAAATTATGCTAAAGTAATGTTTGCTTGCAAGTTTCAGATTAAGCTCAGAGATGCACGGATGTAGAAGAAAGACAGATGAAAGTGTGATGGAATATACTACAGAAATCAGAACTTATTTGTCACTACATCTTAGATGTGAGCAGATCTTTAGGTCAGGAAACAATGTCTCAGTATTTTTCCTGAGTGCACGATGACTTGGTGACAGATCAGGACAGCTAAACTGACGAGGAGCTGGGGAAGAAGGGGGACCTCTATCTAGCTGGAAGATTTTCACTGTATAGGAAGGGGCACTCTGCACTGCATAAAACTATAAAGGAACCTATGAAAGCCAGGGTTTCTAGTACATGTCTACAGTGTGGGGTTAAGGCTTTAGATGTAACCAAATACAGCACATGTGGTCTCTGTCCACTGAAACTGAGAGAAGAACAATGGTTTCGGGAAGCATCAAGTAGGACTAACATTATGACACTGGTGGGTTGTCTAGAGACAACAGCTGTACTAAACTATCACTAAAGTATGTTTACTAAACTGGTAAAGGGGCAGGAGACCATTTTTTAAAAGGGCTATAACCATAGTCAGATTTGCAGTGGTCAGACAGGAGCACTATTTGCTTAGCCAGTTAACTACAGTTAAGGCCTTGGGTAAGAAATCTTTTCATGTACTTTGGCCAAAGTTTATCTGAACTGTGAAGGGGACAAGAGAGTTAGCAGATGTGCTTGAGGATATCCCTGCTGATGTCCTATTAGGTAATGACTTTGACAATGCAGTATCGTGTGGGCTATCTGCAATTAGGTATGGAGTAATAATACATGTGGAGAAGGAGAAGGCAGTAGTTAGGAGACCCAGCCAGGACACACACCTCCATTCACGGAATAGTAATGTGGCTACCTCAGAGAGACAGCTGGTCAGCAACAGTGAACAGGGATCTTTGTAACAGCAGGGGAAAAGTACTAGACTTCCTTGGACAGTGACACTTCTAGGGAACAGGTACGATATATCAGTCAGCCAGAACTTGAGGCATCAATGGCAGATTGTATCAGTCTTCCTCTGGAAGGACATCTGGGGAGTATTAAGGAGGAGCAGTTGAAACAGGCTCAGCTCTAAGACATTACTTTTCAGAACTTGAAAGATGTAGGCAAGAAGGCTACTGACATTCAAGAGCAAAAAGCGTGGTATACATGGATATGAGTGAACGGCAGATGGCCGATCGGACAACATTCGACAGCAGTTCTGTGAATGCGCAGAATTGCGAACACAAAGTAGCCGAAATGCAAAATACCCCCCCCCCTTTTGACCCGTGGTAGCGCTTGTTTAGGTGGTAGAGCAGTCGGAAGTGTCAAATTCTGAATTTTTATGACATTCCGAGTGTTTGACCCCTGGAGCTTCATCATATAGGTTAGTGGAAACCAGGTTTCAACCATCGGTCGCTCGGTCATATGCATGTAAACCAAGAGAGTACATATTCTGTAAGAGAGGATTGTTGTACACTGAAGAGACCCTCAAAGGAGGGCTAAAAGAAGAGGTAATACAGCAGTTGTAAGTCCCCATGGCCTACTGGCACTTCTGGCCACAGCGTATTATATCTATTTTGCTGGCAATATGGACATAAAGCATACTAAAGACAGTGTATTAAGAATTTATATTGGCCAGGGATTGTGTCAGATGTAACAGGGCACTGTAGGACCTGTTAGCAGTACCAAAAAATTGGCAAGACTGGAGAACAATCAAGGCTGCTTTGACTCCTTTACCTGTTAATAAGAAGCCATTTGAGAGAGTAGTAATGGATATTGTAAGACATCTTATGCCCAGAGTCTCGCAGATAAGAAATATATCATAGTAGTGGTAGATTATGCCACTAGATGGTTACATGCGGTGGCTCTATGCGGCAAAAGTTTTTCTTGACATTTTCAGCATGGTGGGTTTCTTTAGAAAAATACTGGCAGAAACAGGTGTCAATTTCATATCAAACTTGCTGGCTTACCTGTGGAAGCATTGTAGAATAAAGCATATAAAGACTACTACTTGCCATCCACAGTCAAACACTCTAACGGAGAGATTCAACTCTTTTCTGAAGACTCTGTTAAGAGCATCTGCAGACCAGTTCTAGAGGGAATGGGACAAATATCTTCCCTTCCTCCTCTTTGCAAACAAGGAGGTGTTCAAGAATCCACAGGTTTTTCACTCTTTGAGCTACTACCTAGATTTAATTTGTGATGAGCGGGAGCCTGTGTGCGATTCTCTCATGGAGTCTATTGTGGGGTATGTCCTAAACCTCTGGACTAGATTCAGGCGGCTCATGGGGATGGCCCAGGCTCAGCTGGCACAGGCAGAACAGTAGCAAAAAGTTGGTAGGAATGGACAGTCACAGCCAGAGTGTGGCCTGTAGGGTTGCAAGTAGTGGTAAGTATTCCATTTATACAATGAGGCAGCCTCGGAGGGCCCCTTCACCATTGTGGAAAAGGTGGGTGATGCTAATTATATGTTAGAGTTTTTGGACAGGAAGCAGAAGCACAAACTCTACCATGCTGACACGATAAATCCCCATCATAACAGACAGGCCATAGTACTTATTATTTGCAATAAGCTTCAGGAAGAACTGTAGGGGGATTTAGAGATGGACTTCCTAGGGGATGCTCGGTCTAATACCTTAGTGGATGGGGTAGCCCTGTCCTAACTTCTAGTCAAGTTCAAGAGATCCAAGTGACATGACAGAAATTTGAAGATGCGATTACTGATAAGCCAAGGTGTACCCACCTGGTAAAGCATCATGCAAACACGGGACCCAGAGCCCAGTAAACAAGTTTTATTACATGATACCTGAATAAGTTAGGCAAACTCTGAAAAAGAAACTGCAGGACACATTGGAATTGGGGGTAATCTAGGAGTCTAGCAGTTTCTGAGCATCTCTACTGGTGTTGATGCCAAATAAAGATATCAGCACCATGTCCTTTGTGGACTACAAGAAAAGTACAGTTTTGTACCTACCATAAATGTAGATGTTCGAGTGTTCACACTGCTGCAGTCATTACACTTGGGTTATCCTGCCGTCAGGCAGTCCTGCAGTCGGCCAGAGTTCCAAAGTCTTGGTCCGGCGTCGGTTGCTGTTGCTTCTTCCCTGACGTCAGTGCGCCAGGGATATATAAGATGCATCCAATGCCATTTTCTTGATTTTTTCTTGCCCCAGATGTCAGGTGCCCCCAAGTAAATAGGCAATACATATTGCTAGTAAAAAATATACATATAAAATAAAAAAACAATACCTTCAGTTACAAGCAAATACACCACAAAGGTTGTATAGGATAGAAAGGTATAGATAAGTCCAGCTAGTTCAGAGGGGATGGAGGGAGGGTAACCTGGACTGCAGCAGTGTGAACACTCGAACATCTACATTTATGGTAGGTACAAAACTGTACTATGTTCATCGTGTTACACTGCTGCAGTCATTACACTTGGGTAGAATCCCAAAGCTAAGGTTGGGTGGCTGGTCTATAAAGAGTTAGGATTGGCTATGAGGCCCTGCAGAACTGCAGTGACAATTCCTGCTCTGGATTTAGAGTAAAGAGGCAAGTGGTAATGCTTGGTAAAGGTGTGCACTGAACTCCAAGTTGCAGCCTCCAAAATTTCCTTGGTAGGTACTCCTCTGAGAAAGACTGTTGAAGTGGCTGTTGCCCTGGTGGAATGTGGCCTAATGTTATTAGGGACTGATTTTCCATGCTGCGTGTAGCAGTAACAAATACAGTGTCCTATCCATTTGGATTTAGTTTGCTTTGAGATAGCCTTGCCCTGTGATCCTGCAGCATTTGCTACAAACAGTTGCTCAGTTTTCCTGAAAGCTTTTGTTTTGTCCAAGTATAAGCGTAGCTGCCTGTGTATGTCCAAAGAGTGCAGAAGTTTCTCCCCTTTATTCTGGGGGTTTGGATAAAAAGTTGGCAAATGGATGGTTTAGTTAAGAGCCACACTAGATACCACCTTTGACATAAAGGTAGGGTTTGTCCTTAAAGAAACCCTGTCCTGATGAAAAATTATAAAAGGTTCCACTGCCATTAATGCCTGTAGCTCTGAGACTCTTCGTGCTGAAGTTACTGCCAGGAGCAGAGCTGTTTTCCATGATAACATTTTTAGATTGGCTGTATTGGCTGGCTCAAAAGATGGCAGGGTCAGTTTTTCCAAAACGAAATTGAGGTCCCAAGTTGGTGTTGGTGCTCTCCGGGGCAGTCTTATGTTTTTAGCCCCTCTGAGGTACTGCTTTAGCAAGGGGTGAGAGAATAAAGGAGGATCCATGTTGTAATGTGCTGAAATGACAGAGGCATGGATCTTAATTGATGAGAAGGATAGGCCTTTGTCCAGCATCTCAGTTAAGTATTGTAAAATCTGAGGAATGTTTGGGACAAGAGGGTCAAGGCTTTGAGCCTGGTTCCAGGCGCAGAATCTCTTCCATTTTTCTGAGTAAGCTTTCCTGGTGCTAGGCCCCCTGGCCTCCAAAATGACATCCATAACAGCTTTAGAGAGAGGTGTTGCCTGTTTGACTAATGAATCTGCCATGCAGCCAGGTTTAGGGTTTTGAGCTGACCGTGCAGGATCTGATGGTTTTGTTGAGTCAGAAGGTGTGGAATTTGAGGCCAAATCCATGGTGGGCCTTGAGCTAAGTTCTTTAAGACTGGGTACCAGTGCTGGGGTGGCCAGTCTGGAGCAATCAGGCTCATCTGTGGTTTTTCTTGTCTGGCTTTTAGGAGTACCTTTGAAAGGAGAGGCAGTGGTGGGAAGGCATAAACTTTTAGGCTTTTCCAGCTGATCGAGAGAGCATCCACTTTCCATGCTTGTGTGTGATAAGTCCTTGTGCAGAATTTTTGTAGTTGGCAATTCAGTGGGGAGGCAAAAAGATCTAGGTCTGGGCATCCCCATTTTTGAATTACCATGCTGAAGATTTGTGGATTCAATTTCCATTCGTGAGGGTCCATGATATTTCTGCTTAGATCATCTGCCAGAGTATTTTTCTTTCCTGGCAGGAATTGTGCTTGCAGATGAACTTGATACGTTAGATCTGTGTTCCACAAGGCCATGGCTTGCCTGCATAGGGGATAAGAATGAGTGCCCCCTTGCTTGTTTATGTACCACATTACTGTAGTGTTGTCTGTCTTTAATAATAATTGTCCTGGATGCAGAAGGTCCTTGAAAGCTGTTAGGGCATTTTGAACAGCCAACATCTCTTTTTGATTGATGTGAAGATGCACCTGGTCTGTGGTCCACTTGCCCTGAATGCATTTTCCTGCCATGTGTGCTCCCCAGGCGTAATCCGAAGCATCTGTTGTTAGAGACTGCCTGGCTGTGGGTAGGGTAAAAGGCTGACCCTTGTTTAGGTGACATGCCTGTGCCCACCATCAAAACTCCTGTTGTAGGCATGGAATCATTGGTATTACTACTTCTAAATTGTGAGAGTGTTGAGTCCAAACACTTTTCAGATACCATAGTAATTTCCTCATATGCAGTCTGGCATACGGTATTAGTAGTATGCAGGATGCCATGAATCCCAGGGCCTGCAGAATTTTTCTTGCAGGGAGATGGGACTTTTTTTGCCAGTAATTGAAAATATTGAGTTACTTGAACTTGTTTGTCTGGAGTGAGATAAGCCATCTGGGCCGTTGTATTTAAGCTGGCACCCAGGAATATAATCTGTTGTGAGGGCACTAGTTTTGACTTCTTTTCGTTTACTGTGTACCATAGAGAAATCAGCAACCTTTTTACAAATGCCAGATGCTGTAGAAGAATGCCTTTTGTCTCTGCTTGAATGAGGCAGTCGTCCAGGTATGGATATATTTGAATACCTTTTTGTCTGCAAAATGCAATTACTGGTGCCAGGCACTCTGTAAAGACCCTGGGCGCAGTAGATAAGCCAAAGGGCAGCGCAGAGACTTGGTAGTGCATTGTACCAGCTTCTGCAATTTTGTCCGATAGGGACATGCAAGTATGCCTCTGAGGTCCAGAGTAACAAGCCAAGCCTTCTTGCCCAGCATGGGGAGAAGCTGCTGTAATGTCAACATTTTGAATTTCGGAATATCCAAGTAAGTATTTAGAATTGAAAGGTCTAGTATGGGCCTCCAGGCCTTGTCCTTTCTGGGGACCAGGAAGAGTCTTGAGTAAAATCCTTGTCCTTGTTCCTGTTGTGGTACTTTTTGAATAGCTCTCATGTCCATGAGGGCTGAAATTTGTTTTTGTGCCTCTGCCCATTGATTTTGTGGCAGGTCTGGCATTCCTTTTAGCCTTGCTAAACTATGAAAGTGGAACCTGTAACCTTGAGACATAATATTCAGAACCCATTTGTCTTGGGTGATTGTTTGCCAGT
Source organism: Protopterus annectens (assembly GCF_019279795.1). NCBI lineage: Eukaryota > Metazoa > Chordata > Ceratodontiformes > Protopteridae > Protopterus > Protopterus annectens. The sequence continues at coordinate 1,404,182,608 of NC_056735.1, forward strand.
TTTGAGAAAAAAGTGCTAGTTTTCCCCCTAAGGGGGCTGCCAAAAGGGAAGTGCTTGGTGTACGAAGGGGGAAGTCATTGGAACTGTTTCCTGTAAGGTTGAGACTTGTCCTCACCTCCTTCTGGGGTTGAGGTGCCCCACTGTCATTGTCTGTTAGAGCCTTGGGGTTGAGATCTGCCTCTTGGGCATCTGTATCTGCCTCTCTGTGGCCTGTCTGTCACTGGAAACGTCCAATTCTTTGTTGGCCAATTTCTGCTAAATCGAGGTGGCTGTACATGTAAGAAATCCTTCACTGTTTGCATAGATTTAGCTTTATCCTCCACACCTCTTCTGCCTTAACACCAAACAAGGTATCATGCTGTAAAGGAGCATCCAATAATTTTGCCTTAACATGATCAGGTAAATTCTGTTCTTTTAACCAAGCATGTCTTCGAATCACAGAACCTGTAACTGCAGCTCTACAAGAGGCCTCTAAAGAATCAAAACCACATTGCAGAGTATGTTTTCCCACCTGTTCAACTGCATGCAATAAATCCTGCATTTCTTTACAGTCAGGAACTTCTGAGCTTGCAAGCATTTTCTGTTTTAACTGAGCCATTAAATATTGTTGGTACTTAAGCATGTGAAACTGGCAATTTAAAGCCCTTACTGCTAAAGTTGCAGAAGTGTAAACTTTCTTCCCCCATCTATCCAAAGCTCTGGAATCTCTGTCAGAGGGTACTGGATTTTTTTGCAATGGAAGCCTTAACCCCTTTTGGACCCTGGGAAATAGTTTCTGGATCAGCAGAAGGGTTTTTATAAAGAAACTTGTGGGAGTCAGGGACTCTACCTATCTGGCTTAGCTGGTGCAGGGGGCAAAGAATCAGGAGATAAGTTGGATTCAGAGAACACATCATCCACAACATCTAGCACAGGCGGAATAGCCAGGGGCCTGTACTGAGGCAATAAAAGGAAATCCCTGAGCCTTTTCTTGGATTCTGAATAACCCTGACTTTCCCAATGGAAATGCTCCCTCATGGTGTGTAAAGTTTCCCCAAAAGAATAATCCTCAGGAGGAGAGGCTGAAGGGATAGATTCTTCAGCATCTGAGTCCTCATAGGGGGGGTAGAGAGTATCCCTAGACTGAAAAGGAATCAGAGGAAATGGAAACCTGATCAGAGGAATCAAAGTCTGTATCCTGCCTAGACCTTTTCTCAGGAGGGGGATGGGAACCCCTGATTAGAGTAATGAGGTCTTCGGCCATTTTAAGCATCTGTTTCTTAGGCATGGAGGACTGTCCAAGAGAATGCTGTACTTGCTTATTTGTTTGGCTGTTGCTTTAAAGGTAAGTTGTGAAGGTCTGAAAACACCCTCAGAAGCCGATGCCTGCTCAGCGGCTCCGGACCCACCTGAGGGATTAGTTTCCGTAGGCCCAATACCTTGAGTTTCCAGAGGCCTAGTTGTCTCCACGTGGGAGTCGGAGGCGGCCTGTGGCTCTGAGGTAGCGGGTGTCAGGGGCTGCGAAGGCGCCTCACTGAGAACCAGCGACTGGCCTAGAAGAGGTTTTGTCGTCGGTTTTGGACCTCGGATGCCTGTCTTTATCCTTGTCTTTGCGTTTTTTCAGAATTGCAGTCGTCGGTTGATCCAACGGCATAGTATAATTGAACCTTCGGCCAAAGTAATGCAAAGCAAAATCAAAACGTCTTTTTATAGTGCGTTTGTTAAATCTAGCACAAAACCGACAACTATTGACGTTGTGATCAGGGTCTAGGCATGGAATACAGTAAGAGTGGAAGTCCTTATGAGGTATTTGCTTCCCACAAGAAATACAATTATTAACTTTTTCTGACATCGGTCTGAGGCAAGAAAAAAGTTTCCCCAATGGGGTACTTAGCTTTAGTGAAGACTTCGGATCTGAAATTCGACTTTGAAAATCTCAGGAGTCGGCCAACCGGCACTTGCAAACTGCTTCTGCTTCGGGCACCGTGCGGCAAGAAAGACTGAAGAAAATGGCGTCGGATGCATCTTATATACCCCTGGCTCTCTGACGTCAGGGAAGAAGCAACAGCAACCGACACCAGACCAAGACTTTGGAACTCTGGCCGACTGCGGGACCGCCTGATGGCAGGATAACCCAAGTGTAATGACTGCAGCAGTGAAACACAATGAACACCTGAAAACTCACACAGAAAAAGATGATTGCACCATGCCTACGACAAATGAAACTTTAGAGCAACTGGGTCAAACTAAGTAGCTAACTGCTAATGACATGGTCAAGGGTAATTGGCAGGTACCCTTCACATCTGCTGGAAGGAAGAGGCCAGAATCTGTATCAGTCAGTCCTGATTACAGCATAAAATGACACTTCTGACTCTGTGGTGGGGGCTTTAGTTAGCCATGTTTCTTCTGATGGAGAAGTACATTACCCCACAATAATTCTACAAACAACAGGTCTGACATAAATTTGGTATCGCTATTTTGTGTATTTAAATCACAAATTTCAATCCAGTGAGGAATCTTATGTAGCCATAGAGGAGAAGTGTCTGGGTTTTACAAAAGATACAATCTTATTTGTATGTTAAAACATTCACTGTGGTTATAGACCACGACCCTTTAAAATGGCCATACAGAGCAAGTGGGCAGAATGGAAAGTTTCTTAAGGGTTTAAGCTTTGCAGTCCTATAACATTTTTTTAACTCCCCTTCTATCACTCTGACAGCCATCCCACTGCCCCACATCCTTTGCTAGGTCTACTGGCATGCCAATCTCCCTGGCCCAATTCCCGAATTTAAGACCAGGCCAGTCCTGTCCATCTTCTACCCTGGTGGGTTTATTCTTATGACCTATCCTGGTTCTCCTTTCCCCCCTTTGCAATCCCATAGTTCTTGTCTGAGGGGTGGACTTGCAATGTAGATGTGTAGCATATTGCCCCACCTCTACGACAGTTCAGCCAAGTCTCTACCCTTCCCTCCTTTGGATCACATCTCCCAACAGCTATATCCCCAGTTTCAAATGGGATCCACATAGCACCACCCACCTCAGGGATGGTAATACCCATCGCTCCCTACTTCTCCTTCAGTCGCCAGAGCAGTTAATCAAACCTGAGTCAGTTGGGCCTTAGTCAGGGCTTTATCCCTCTATTCCAATGGAGTGGCTATGCAACCTTATAACATGGGTATCCAACATAAATGTGGCAACACTAATGAGAATGCAGATGGTCTACCTAGAAAAGGAAGGGGGCCACTGTGTTAAAGGACTGCACCTTTGTTTCAAGCTTTTCTTGAGAGATGTTTTTAACAGGTGGCTTGCTTGAGGTTCTTATGGAGGGAAAACTGTGACTGGGTTGATACTGATTTAAATACATTGCCCAATTCCTACTATTAATATATTTGTTCTGCAAAAGGTATATAACTTTGCAGCTTTTGCTCTTGTAAATGTAAAAAGAGATGAAAGGAAGGAAAATTCATGAATCTGGTGGTTCAAATATAAAATATAATTTTTTTGCATTTCCTGTGATGTCAACTCATACATGTAATTACAGTTCCCTTCAAAGTAGCAGTTGACTAAGGCTGTGAAAAGAAATCACATATTAAAGTGTAGTCAGTTAAGCGATATGTGTGTACTGGTCTTTTCTACCATCTCCAGGCTGATGCAATTAAGTCCGTTTTACAGATCAAATAAATGGTTTAGGTACCTTTGCTGTGGGAAAACAAACTACTAAAACAATATGGTATAATTTTTATACTTATATTTAATAACAGGAACACCACCATCTTACTTGAGACAGCAGACCTTTACACACCCTGTGATAATTGATCTGTTTCCTACACAATATTTACTTGCATCCCAAACTGTACTTCCTTGCCATTCCCTGTCCTAAGTTCACTAATTAAGCAGAAAATACTATGGTGCTGACAGAAAGCTTACATAATATTTGAAAATAAGTAATCCAGTCCAAAGCATGAGTTGCGCCTTCTTTCATATAAGCTTACCTGGTCATCCAAACTTATACATATTCCAAGGAGCTCCAAAAGGCCCATTACTGACATGAGATAAAGACAGGGTCAACTCCTTCAAAGGGCAATAGCAACCCAACTACTTAAGGATTGATCTTGCTATTGATGTGCAAATAAGACCTTCATAAGCTGATGTACTGATCAAATGACTGCGTCCACTTCCAAATCATATGCTTTCAAGCCTAGAATAAAAACTGTCCTAAAACAGGGTAACAGAGCACTATGCCCCACACACAAGTAAATCTTAAACTTGTTAGAAGATGAAAGAGGTAAAAGTAAAACAAGAAGATTAACAATAAGCTGGGGAACACATTTTGCGTGGTGGAATTCCAACACTCTACAAACAAGAAACTATGGTCATTACTGTGATGGACAGGTCCTGCCATTGCCACCAAATATCAGGGATGACTTGCACTGATGGTGGTACCATTGCCAGCCTAAATGTGGTACCTTCTGCCACACCTACAAGAAGATTAGGTTAGCTCTGGAGGAGTTTGATACACTGGCAACAGGTGTATCAGTTAGGCATGTGATGGACAAGGGTTATGGTTCTTGGATCTGCTTAACAGTCCCAAATACGTCTGATGGCTACCAGAGGAATGGTCTTTTGAGTCACACCACTGTCTAACAGGTTATAAAAAAATCCATGCAAACTTGATTTGTTGACCAATTCAATAAATGCAACCTGGCCCCAAAGAACATAAAGGAAACATGTATTGCTGTCCTGGGTATGGGATTCCTACATACACACCAAATAACTAAGCTTGCTGTATAATAAGAAGTTATGTACCTACCATAACGTTCCATGTTAGTTGTCTTCTTCTCGCCTTCTTTCTTGCTGGTTGGGTTCGGAGCCGATCCTCGGCTCCGACTCGGCCATCTTCAAAAGCTTGAGAGCTGCTTACTGGCTCGAGGCCCCCCTATGTCCCATGATGCCTGGCGCTAGATACCCAGATTTCGTTTGGTAACCTAACTACAGACATAATAACAACAATTATAATAATACAGTAAATTTAGCAGGATACAGGAACCTACTGGAGAGACTGACAGAAGTAATAGCCAGAGAAGACTCAGCCAGTGATCAACAAACCTAAGGAACTCTTCTCAGTCTACTAGGATAGGGGGATGGAGGGTGGGACGCAAGAAAGAAGGCGAGAAGAAGACAACTAACATGGAACGTTATGGTAGGTACATAACTTCTTAATGTTAAGTTGTCTATCTCGCCTTCATTCTTGCTGGTTGGGACAGCGTCCCTAGCACCTCAATCCTGGGTGGCTCATAGGAACAGACTCTTCAGAACAGTGGAACCAAAATCAGCTCTGCTTCTGGAAGCCACATCCAGTTTATAATGTGAAATGAAGGTATGTGGATTAGCCCATGTAGCTGCTGCACAAATAGTTTCCATTGGCAATCTGGCCTGAAAAGCCACAGAAGTAGCTAGAGCTCTGGTGGAGTGACCTTTGGGTTTAGCAGAAAGCTCTTTATTTCTTAACTGATATATAAAGGTAATAGTAGAAGTCAACCACCTAGATAAGGTGACTTTTGACACTGGTATGCCTTGTTTTCCCTCAGCGTAAGACAGGAATAAGTGGTCTGATTTTCTGATTTGCTTGGTTCTATGCAAGTAAAAGCGTAATTGTCTATGGACGTCCAGCTGATGTAACTTGTATTCTGCCTTGTTGGAATAATTTGGAAAGAACACAGGTAGTTCAATGGACTGATTCAAATTATAATCAGAAGTAACCTTTGGAAGAAAGGAAGGGTTAGTCCGAAGAGAAACTCTATCATTGTGAAAAACTAGGTAAGGAGGATGAACACAAAGAGCCTGAAGTTCAGAAACTCTTCTGGCCGGCGTAACTGCAACCAGAAGAAGGGTTTTCCAAGAAAGAAACTTCAAGGAACAGGAAGCTGCCGGTTCAAAGGGGGGCAGTATCAGGGAAGCTAGAATCAAATTCAGATCCCACGGAGGCGGGGGATCTCTTACTGGGGGCCTGAGTAGAGTGGTCCATTTAAGAAAGGCTTTACAAAGCTTATGGGACATGATGCTGGAATCAGACAGGCCCATATGAAAGTTTGAAATTGCAGCTAGCTGAACTCTAATCATGGCAGAAGAGGATCCTGTTCGAAAAAGTTCTGCTAGAAATTCTAAAATATGGTGCACAGGGGCTGAAAAGGGATCTATCTTCCTGTTCTCTGCCCATAAGGAAAAACGTTTCCACTTGCTAGCGTAAGTTTTCCTAGTAGTCGACTTATGCGAGGATAAGAAGATTTCACGCACCAAATGAGAGATGTTGGGAAGCCTGGCTACGGTCGGAAGTGGAGAAACCAAGCAGTGAGCTGGAGAGATTGAAGAGATTGGTGCAGTCCGCCCAACTGATGGATCAGGAGTTCTGGAATTGGGTCCAGGGTCCAGGGCTGCTCCAGAAGGTGATGATGCAGGAAAGGGAACAATATGTCGAGGCCAGTAAGGGGCAATGAGGATAATCTTGCATCCCAATGTGGTAGCTTTCTGAATTAGTTTGGGAATCAGGAGAAATGGAGGGAATGCATAAAGAAGTCCCTGGGGCCAATCGTGAACTAGAGCATCTCTGGGGAGGTGTCCGGGGAGAGGAAGGAGAGAGAAGAAATTGTCACACTTGCTGTTGAAGGGGGTGGCAAAAAAGTTGCAGCAAGGCTGACCCCATTTGCGGAAGATTTTGTCCGCCACAGTCTGATTGAGAGACCACTCGTGAGGCATAAGAATTGCTCTGCTCAGCCTGTCTGCTATAACTCTGGACTTCCCAGGGATGTGCGCTGCTATCAGAAACCCTTTGGAAGAGATCGCCCACTGCCAAAGTCTGAGTGCTTCCCGACATAAGGGGTACGACTTGGTTCTGCCCTGCTTGATGTACCATACCACTGACATATTGTCTGTTTGAATTGCAATGGTCCCGGTGGGAAGAGAGTTCTGAAGAGCTTTCAACACTAAAAGCACGGCTCTCATCTCCAAGACATTGATATGCAGATGGTACTCATAAGGCTGCCAGGTGCCTTGAACTGTTCTGCCCTGAAAATGCCCCCCCACCAGATCAGGGAGGCGTCCGTGGTCACCGTAGCTACTGGAGGAGGAAGAACGAATGGTCTGCCCTGGTGTAATGATGGGGAAGCCATCCACCAAACAAGTTGGTTTTTGCATGACTGTGTGATCATTATCATGTGAGAGACTGGGATTTGCTGGAAGGACCATTGTGTGAACAACATCCACTGAAGAATCCTCAAGTGAAAACGTGCAAGGGGAACTAGTATTATAGCCGCTGCCATGAGACCCAATGTTTTTAGGACAAATCTGGCCTGAATCTTTTTGCAACCTAATAAGACCTGCACATGTCATCGAACGGTTAACACTCTGTCTGCTGGGAGAGCCGCTGACATGTCCTTTGTGTTTAAATTTGCGCCTATAAAGTTGATAGATTGACAAGGTGACAATGCAGACTTTTTGAAATTTATTGTGATGCCTAGAGTAGGGCATGTTTGGATGGTGTAGTCCCTGGCTAGTAGCAGGCGATGCCTAGTGGTTGCAGTAAGGAGCCAGTCATCTAAATATGGAAATATCTGGAATCCTTGCCATCTCAAGTGAGCGGTGACTACTGCCAAACATTTGGTGAACACCCTGGGGGCTGTGGTGAGACCAAAGGGCAGCGCTCTGAGCTGATAATGACTGGCTCCCAGCCGGAAGCGGAGGAATCTTCTGGAGCGTCTGTGCATTTTGATATGGTAGTACGCGTCCTGAAGATCTGTGGAGCACATCCAATTGCCCTGACCCAGAAAGGGTAAAATGGACTGTAGCATGACCATCCGGAACTTCGTTCTTTGCACAGACCTGTTTAGTCTGCGGAGATCCAGAATGGGTCTCCAGTCCCCGGTCTTTTTTGGTACCAAAAAGAACCTTGAGTAAGTTCCAGATCCTTGTTGGTCTGCTGGGACTGACTGGATGGCTCTTTTTCTTAGCAGTTTTGAAATTTCTTGAACTGCTTGATCCCTTAGATTGGTTGGAACATCTGGAAGGGATTTGTTGGAAAAGAGTTGAGTGCGAAAGAAGGGAATTTTGTAGCCTTTGGATATGACAGAAAGTACCTATTTGTCTTGTGTTATACTTTGCCAGGCTTTTGGGTACAGCGATAATCTTCCCCCGACTGCCTCCGAAGGTGGACAGTCGGGCAGCACTTCAGGGATGTTGGAAAGGCTTGTCAAAGAAGGATTCTCTTTGGCCCTGATTTTGCGGACCCCCTGCCCCTAGAGTGGCGTCTATTGTTGTTCCCTCCTCTGCCCCTGGAGGGGAACTCTCCACGTGTGTCAGGCATGGCTCCCTGGGATTTTCGGAACCACATCTTCCCACTCTTCTGACCCTTGGGATACGGTCTTGAAGGAGTGGAAAAACGGACTCCAATGGTAGAGAGTCTTGTTTTCCTGCTCACACCTGGTAAGGGTATTCTTCACCTGTGGTCCAAACAGAGCAGAACCATCAAAGGGGGTGTTGGTAAAAGACATCTTGAAGGGTTCCGCAAAGTTGCATAACTGCATCCAAGCGTGTGTCTTCAAAGCCACACCTGTGCCTGAGGCCCTACTCGCTCCATCGGCTGCATAAGAGATGAGCCGCATGGAGGAGTTTACTACAGAATTTAGAGTCGCCAGCTGGGAGGCAATCTTAGCCTGAGCCCCCACAGCTGATGGATCTTGAAGGGTATCTCCTAGCTCTTTAAGGAGATCTTTTTGAAGGCAGGTAAAATGGCACAAATAGTTCAGAGACCTCATGGAAAAGGTCACTGAGGAAAACAATGGGTTGGAAGGGTGGCCTAATGGTTAAGGTGTTTGCCTTACAAACACAAGGTGCAGGGTTTGAGTCTCACAAGGGACACTTGGCTAAGCTTAAAATGGCTTGCAAGGTCAGTTAGCTTAGTACAAACCTATGAGTAAAATCCACTTCCCATATCTGTCCATCGTCCTAGATTCCTTATTAGGGGAATGGACAGACGAAGAAGTTTCAGCCAACTCCTTTTTAGTGGCCGCTGCTACCACCATGGCATCCACGGGAACACCCTTGGTCAGAAATTGCTTGTCTTGAGGGGCAGTGATTAATTTTGTGGGCCTACGAGGAGTTGGTTCCACTGAGTCTGGAGCTGACCACGCATTTCGAGCCACCACCGACATCAGTGGATCGAAAGGCAGAGACACCCAGGAGGTGGAGGGTTGGGAACCAAATGCGTCCAGGAATACCGACTCATCCTCAGAAGGGTTAAGGGTAGTCCAGTTCCCCCTCTGCCTAAGGATTTCAAGGATGTCTGAGAAGGAGACATCCTCAGAGGGGGATCTCTGGGACCCTTCCGACTCCTCCAAGTCAGTATCTGAAGTGACAGACTCAGGGGAGTCAACATGCTTCCTCTTGCATTTCCTCTTTCGAGGGGGCTCCTCTGAATGAACGGGGGAGACCTCGGAAGAGGAAGATACACCCAATGGGTGCCCTGGAGTGCTTGTTCCCCACGCTTGGTGTCTGGAGGAGGGGCAGCGGCAGGAGCAGGCACCATGAGGGGAGGAGCCGATGAGGCTGACTGTGAGGCTGACTCAGATGCCAGCACACTCCTCATGACCTCGAAGGCGCCCCTTCCCGATACCAGAGAAGGCTCCAGCTCTGAAGAGACTGGAATCCTTCCCAGCACTGAGAGAGATGGCTCCGAAGCCGATGTAGGAGCCGAACTCACCTGCGCCGAAGCTCCTAGAGGGAGAACGGGGTCGGACAAGCGTCCGATGTCACTCGCCCCCTCGGAGCTGACGAGGGAGTCCCGGCGCCCAGATCCCTCCAAGGACGGCACCATGGAAGAGATCGGAGCCAACAGAACCGAAAGGGGAAGTATCGGCACCGATGGACCCACGGTTCCAGACACAACATGCTCCAGCTCCGAACTCAAGGGATGAGTTGAAGGAGGAACCACCGGAGAAACAGAGCCGAGCCCTGATGAGGGGGGCTGGATAGCATTTTTGCCAGGGCCTGCGACTTTAAAAGCCTGCTCACCACTCTCTCCAAATCATGGTCAGATAACCTAGATGACCGAGAAGAGTGGGACCAATGACTACGCTCAGATTGTAGTAAGGGTGACCCTGGAGCAGAGTGTATCGACTCCAAGGATGGTGACCTGGAGCGTTTTTGACTCCCTGACGGTTCCGACGGTAGAGTCGGGGCCAACTGGGAGATAGGTACTTCAGCTCTGGTCGTAGCCGAAGTTGACACAGAGATAGGTGCTTCGGTTCCAGCCGGAACCGAAGTTGAAGCAGAAGCCATACTCGGCAACGGCTCCGAGCTGGGAGCAGACGGCTTCGATGGCCTAAAAGGTTTCACTGACTGAGTCTTGGCCGGTGATTCTTCAGGTTTAAGCAAACCCCTAAGGATAAGCTTATTCCTACGCTCCTGCAGGACTCTTGGACTAAAGGCGTGACACACCGAACAAGAGTCCTGCAGGTGTAGGGAGCCCAAGCAATAAACACAAGAAGTGTGACCATCTGTCAGAGACATTTTCTGACAGTATGAGTCACACTTCTTAAATCCCGACACTTTTGTGTCTTTAGACATTCCTGTGAAGGAAAATCAATTACAAAGAACAAGTACAAAGGAGAGTAGGTAACTGGAAAAAAATATACACAAACTAGCACGCACACACACACACACACACACACAATATATAATATAAGACCTACAACTATCACAATTTCTAATGAACTTTGTCTATCTTAAAAAATAAAACAATGATAAGCCTCTAACTAAAACGGCTTAGTCTGAAAAGGTAAACGGAAGTGGGGGAGGGAGAGGAAAACTCTCTAAGGAGAAAACAAGTTTTTAAGGGGGGGGACACTAACAAACTACCATAGAACCTACAGCTAAGCTATGACAATAAGCGTATATTCAATAAAGTACAAAAAAGTCCTAAATATAGTGAATAAAGAGAAAATATACGACCTGAGCCAGTAAACGCAACCTCGTAGCAGAAGCGGCAAATGAGATCTGGGTATCTAGCGCCAGGCATCATGGGACATAGGGGGGCCTCGAGCCAGTAAGCAGCTCTCAAGCTTGGACATAGGGGGGGCCTCGAGCCAGTAAGCAGCTCTCAAGCTTTTGAAGATGGCCGAGTCGGAGACGAGGATCGGCTCCGAACCCAATCAGCAGGAATGAAGGTGAGATAGACAACTTAACATTACTGATTCACTACATGTAATGCAATCCATTACAGAAGTTTCAAAGTTCAATGCGCTTAAAAAAAAAATCCTCCAAGAATCATATAAGCTTAGCCATACAAGTTCATGAATGAATGAATGAACAGTGCTGGCCCTGCTGGCAAAAAGGGTTAAAACACTAACTAAGCTACAGACAACTAGAGTTCAATTAGTGACTCAGGCACCTGACAGACGTTGTAGGATATTATGGGAGTTAAATGGCTGTTGCTGGTTTGCCCATGTTGGGGTGGGGGGGGTGGGGTAGGTGGATCTGGTTTGCTACCTGGGTATACTTAAGCACAGCTCTAGGTGTTGCACCCATGGGTCACAGGCCTGGTGAGACTATGCTACCACTGTGCATCTGCACTGACTGGGGATGTTAGCATGAGATGGCACACTTCCTCCAGCAAGACAACATTGCTGGTGCTCACAGAAGCCATCATGGAGAGACAGGGGCAATGCTCCAACAGGAGGGTAGGCTACTCTGATGGATCTGGACATAGACCTATTCTCTACTGCCTGACTCTTGCTATGCATGGAATGAAAGAACTAATTAAGCTCCCTGGGTAGGAACAAATGGGTCAGTGGATTCTTGTATAACACCACAACCGACCACAAACTTTTGAACAATAAAACCCAGTAGCACAATAACAAGTGCCGGACCACCAATAGCTTAATATCCAAAGTTTTTATTACAAAAATGGTAAGCGCTTTCGGCTGTATAATACCAGCCTTCATCAGACAATTTTAAAACACACATTGCATTACTTTTAAACCTTGTAGGTAATGAGCAATTAATTAATTAACCAATGATAGTAAAGCTCATTAATATTCAGCAGTGGATTCTTGCCTAGACTGGGAACGCCTAGCTTTCACCCCTGACATGACAAACGGGACAACTGGGGTAAAGGTAGAAGAGCCATGAGGAAGGCATGGGTGAGTTGTCAAAAGAATCAATATCCATCATCTAACCAATGACTGCAGGCACACGTTTCAAACCATAGTTTATGATATTGCTAGTGTACAATTCATTGTATAGTGTGCCTGCAGGCACACTACACAATGAATTGTACACTAGCAATATCATAAACTATGGTTTGAAACTCAAAACTGTCACCAGCATAACCTGCAACTCTGAATGTGGCTCCTCATCAGCCCAAAGCATTTGAATCACCTTAAAAACGGACATGTATATAGTATACTGCATTTGATTAACAAAGACTAGCTAAATAATTAAATCTCCATCCATTTTGAAAACAGTGCACGACTGTTCACGGTCATGCAGAGCATTTCACTGAAGACTTTGAAAACCTTCTGTTTCAGCCTGCTGCTTTTTTTGCAACATATTTGTCCACAGTGGCTGGGTAAGTTTCTGTTTTTTTTTTGCTGTGCTGCATTATTAGCAGTGGGCAAGATTTAATATCCTTCAGTTTGGTGCTTAAGCAATGCAATAAGATACTGAGTTACTGATTAACATATTTAAAGCTGCTCTCATTGCTTTACATTTATACAGAGCTTCTAAGCAGTGTCCTTGGGCCTTCTTTTTTATTTCCTTAACAGTGGAGTACAGGTCACATTCATCTCATTTTTTGACTCCCCGACAAAACAGATTAATAGGCAGTAATCACGCCTTAACTCTATATTAAGGCATTGCCTGCACCTCTCCCATAACTTTTCCATCTGTGGTTTTGCTGCTGTGAAACCCACTTCCTCACTCTGATACTGCTATTCCCACAGTCTGCAAAAGATCAAAGCTGTTTGTGTCATAAGTACAGAGAAGCCTGGATAAATAAGCTCAGAATATGATTCATTCCACAGCTTGCAAAGCTCAGAACTGTGTGTCATAAGAACAGAGGAACCTGGATAAATAAGCTCAGAAAATGATTCATTCACTCCCTTAACTTGATGCTCTATTTTCAGTGTGACATAATTACATGTTTCATTGTTTAAAATGGTGAATTCTTAGTTCTTGTTATATTTTTCAACTCTTGGCTAATTCATACTTGCTTGTTTGCGCTGTTCTGCATCATATAATATACTGCTGATGTTCTACACTTCTAGCTGAGATGCTCATCAAAAAAGATCACGTATGACTAACATGCAAGTGGCATATGGCTACAAGGCAAGGCAATAGAGCTACGACCGTTTCTCAAGATAGCAAATGCATTTTTTTTTAACTAGTATTGTATAATGGAGTTCACTTCATTTCACCAAAGGAGGAAGTTTGCCACTCTTGTAGGGAAAAATGCATTGATCACTACAGTGAAGGACAGCTGTAATTCTATGAGAAAGTGGAAAGGAAAACTAATGGGGACTCGCTATCTAAACGACCACCCATTTACTAACACCAAATGCTCATGTTTTAGGGAAGAGGGGTAAATATATACTAACTAGACTTAATGTAAATAAGTATTGCAAATAATTTACATAAATTGTAAATGTATGTGTGCAAAAGGTAAAATGTAAATAGTATGTGTGCAAAAGGCCACTTCCATTTTTGTAAGTCTACATAAATTACACACCCATTTGAACATTTCTACTGTCATGACAATATGCACTTGACTGCTATCTGTATATTTATATATGTGGTTATCAATATTATTTTAATATGCGCGTAATATCTGTGCAAGTCCTATCTCTGTATAAATGTACTTAGTATTTTAATGCACCACTGCATTAAAATAGGCTGAAAAGGGTCATTTGATCAGTCCACTTACCCAGTCAACAAACTATAATAAATCTAAGCCAGACAGTGCTTCATCAAGAGAATCACAGGCAGTGCTTTTAAGAAGCAAACTAAGACTGAATAAATAATCACTTTGCGCTTACACAACCTCCCCCCTACAGTATACTCGCACAATCTTTTAATGAGAATCCCACAGCAGGAAGGCTAAAGTAAGATTAAAAAAACAAAAAAAAAAATGCCCAGTTTTTTTTTTTTTTTTTTTTTTTTTAATTGAGCAGCTGAGAGGTACATCAATAAGGATCCATGAGCATGCCTTACTTAGAATTTAGCATAGCATGGCCACAGCATACAAGTTAGGGTGCAGATCCCAGATTCACACTCTGTGCAAAACAGTACCCCAAAAAAATGGACACAGAGTAAAAGTCAGTCTCACTTGAAAGAATGAATTTCTACTGTAGGCTTCATTTTTAGGTATGGCCTTTTCTAATATAACTGATAACGACACTTTGAAAGTGAAAAACGGTTATCTTTTTCCTAGAAAATATAAAAAAGTTGTAATGGGGTGAATATGCAAGAGGTATTGACAGGATGAAAAGGAACTTGGCAAGGAGAGATCCTGGGTCCTCTCCGGTTTGGTATCTACTTCTCTGAAGACCAGGCCAACACAAAGGGACTCTGGCTGAAAAATTCGCAGATGATTGCAAGTTGGGAGCTATTATTAACTCTCCAAGTAATGTTGACATCCTATACAAAAGCCTCAATGAGACAAACGACTGGTGTCAGACTCACAGCCTTAAGCTCAATGCCAAAAATGTGTCTTCATCCCCATTGGGAAAAACCCTGTTCCCTTGAATTACCACATTGATGGTAGTCCACTGAACACAGAAGGTGTTATTAGAGATCGGGGAACACAGGTTGACAGCAACCTCTCTTTTGACCACCACTTTGCCACTGTGGTCAGAAAGTCCTTCTATGTGGCACATCTCATTAATAAGGGTTTTGCATCCAGGAAGAAAGAGGTCATTGTCGCCCTCTACTCTTCCCTCATTAGGCCAATCATTGAGTACAATGCCCCATTTGGCATGTACCTCACTAGACACCTGCAACAACTGGAGAGGCCACAAAAGTACCTCACAAAGAGGATCCTAGGCCTTAAACACTTGTCTTATATGGACAGACTCTAACAACTCCAACTATTCTCTTGTCTCATATCGCCTACTTAGAGGCGATCTCTGCTTTACTTACAAAGCCATGTCTGACCCAGCTCTGTTAGAAATGCTACATTTAAAGAAATCCCAATCCCTCCACACCACACGCTCCAGAGACCTCAACCTCATTACCACAATCAACAAAACATGCTGGAGGGACAGGTTCAAAACCCAGAGACGGCCCATGCTATGGAACAGACTTCCCATACATGTCAAGCAGAGCACCTCATTGGCCCTCCAAGAGAAATCTTGATGAGTGGATGGGAAATAGAAAGTTCACCCCAGGGATCACTCCAGTGGCTCTACCAGACAGAGGCACTGGGAACTAAGGTTGGGTGGCACAATGCTAGGGTAATCCTATGGGCTAGGCTTGTAAAGGCTCCAGGGCCATTAGCCTAGTACACACCTATGAACCTATAAGAAATGCATCTGTAACAGAATTCATGGCAACAGCACAAAATAAGTAAAAACTTGATTGTTGCTGTAAAAAAGAATGAAGAATACCTGTGTGGCCCAAGGTACAGATGGAAGAAGCTCTTATTATGTCCCATCCCCATGTTTGTTTAGCAGCACAGGAGCTGGAAAGGTCACAGGTGGAGGATGGCAGTAACTGGCAAACATCTGCTGTAATATTGTGCTGTATAAGTGGGGCATTGCTTAATCAGGAGGTCTCACACGCATGGAAGTGTGTATACTCCTCCCAAAGGCAGCAACTCCACAGCTCACAAAGCTGCTACAGAGTGGCAAGAGTTGCAACGTATTCCCTGGTAGCAGTATGATGTTGCACCAGCATCCCTGATCTCTGCACACCAGCATACAGGCTGGGTTGAGCTTGGGGGAGGCTAAATTAGGTCCAGTGGACCAGGTGAATGGGGACAGGAGCTGGTGGCAGCTGATGGTCAGCTGTGGGAAAGGAAGGAAAAAAGGAACAATGTCACTGAGCAGTGACATAGGCTGGAGATTCAGTTATCAATAATATTAGACAAGTTTGGAGGCAGAAGATTGCCATTTCTTGAAATGAAAACCATACTAAAAATGAATGTGAATGTCCATAACATCAACATGATGGTCCTTTAAAGGTGTGTTAGAGACAGGGAGAGGTACAGACAGATTTCCATTTACAGAGTGAAACAGAGAGTTCTACAAGTCAGCAACCATAAGTAAAGAGTTAAACTCCTCCTGCTCTGAAATAAACATTTACATTTAAACTTTATATTTATATTTTATGCTTACATTTTATATTACCAGTGGTGTTTGCTGGCTCAATGACACTGAGGAATGAAGCCCTGACTAAGATCCTTATGACCAGACTTTGACTAGTGAAACAGGTGCTGTAAGAGCTGGCATATCACTTCAGAGGAATGGCAAGAGGGGTCCTAGTGGAAAGCAGGGACATATAATGGAGACATAAGCATGCAAGAAGTGGGCAGTGCTACTAAGGAGTATGGCACTGCAGAGGTACAGGTCATTTCTTGGCAATAACAACATGCACACCCACATGACTACATCACCTAGCATATAGGTTCATAGGTTGGTACTGGGCTATCTGCCCGAAGGCATATATTAGCCCAGCCACGTTGTGCGGTATTCACCGCCCCTTTAGTAGTTCCCTAGACCCTTGTACTAGCAGCTAGTACCCTTGGCCCCTATCTAGTAGTGCTGTTGGTGTGATCCCCGGTGTGAACTTTCTGTTACCCATCCACTCATCAAGGTTCCTCTTGAAGAGTGATAGTGAGGGGCTCTGTCTTATGTAGATCGGGACCCTGTTCCATAGTAAGGGAAATCTCTGCGAAGGGAATCTATCCCTCCAGCATGTTCTATTCAGTGTTGTGTTGAGGTTTATATCCCTAGAGCGTGTAGCTCGAATAGATTTGGTTTTGCTAAGATGGAGCATGTTCAACAATTCTGGGTTGGACATGGCTCTGTACGTTAGACAGAGATCTCCTCTGAGAAAGCGGAATGCAACATAGAACAGTCAGCTTTTTCAATCGTGCTGCATAGGGCAACTGTTTGAGGCCAGTAATCCTCTTGGTTAGGTACCTTTGTGGTCTCTCCAGCTGCTGGAGATGTCTAACCAGGTGCATTCCAATTGGTGCATTGTACTCAATAATGGGTCTGATGAGGGAAGAGTAGAGGGGCACCATTACATCCTTAGATCTTGATGCGAACCCTTTCGTGATCAGATGGGTCACATAGAAGGATTTTCTAACCACTTTGGCAACATGGTTATCAAAGGAAAGCTGACTATCTACTTGGGTCCCTAGATCCCTTATTTCTTCTTCAGATTTCAGGGGATTACCTCCTATGTTGTAGTTTGCGGGTACTCCATTTTTTCCAAAGGGGATTACTACGCATTTTTTTGCATTTAGCTTGAGACCATGGCTTTGACACCATGCATCAGTCACATTTAGGCCCTTCTGGAGGATCTCCATGTCGGCCGGAGACTCTATTATAGCACCCAGTTTGCAGTCGTCCGCAAACTTAGTCAGCCACAGCCCTTCCGTGCTTGCCTGTACTTCTGAGAAGTATATGCCAAACAGCAGGGGCCCCAGGACAGAGCCCTGAGGCACACCACTCGTTACTGGTCTGGATTCGGACATAGATCCCGCTACTCTTACTTTATGGGATCTGTCTGAGAGCCAGTTTGCGATCTATCTTGTGACATAAGGGTTTATGCCCAGGCTGGTGAGCTTATCGATAAAACCTGAATGGCGAATGGTGTCAAATGCTTTAGCAAGGTCAAGGTAAGCCGTGTGTACCTCCTTTCCCTTATCTATAGCCTGAGTAACTGTCTCAAAGAAATCCACCAGGTTCAGGAGGCATGATCTGCCCTTGATGAAGCCGAACTGTGTGGGGTCCAGCGACTGGAGATTCCCAATCTCTCCATTTATGAGTTCCATAATGATTCGCTCCACAGCCTTACAGATCAGACTGGTCAGGCTTATTGGTCGGTAGTTCTCAAGGTTAGTTGTGGCCCCACCCTTGTGTAGCGGGACCACCATTGCCGTGCGCCATTCTATGGGCACATATCCTGTGGAGAGGCTGAGACTGAACAGGGTATTAAGATGCGGGGTTAATTCCTTTTGGAGCTCGCGTATGACAGCCTGGGACACCATCTGGTCCCATGGAGGCAGTGTTTTTATGTTTAGATAGAGCCTCGTTAACCAACATATCAGTAATAATTGGACTTGCACAAGCCCCTAGAATGGTAATAGGCCCTGTAGGTGGTGAAGAGGGGGGGGGGGGGGGATTTGCACTAAACCTGTCAGCCAAGATGTTGGCAATGTCAGAAGGGTCAGTGTATTTTGTTCCATTCATTTTGTACTAGGTCAAAACAGACCTGAGCGTTGCCATTTAGGTTTTTAACGTAGCCATAGAAGACCTTATGGTTATCCTTGGCATCCTTGGCAACTTTCTTTTCAAAATTAGCTTTAGTTGACTTGATGAGGGCCCTCAATTTCTTACTAATGCTGATCAGGGATGATTTTTCTACTTGAGATTTGGCCTTTTTTTGCATAAGTCTCCTCCTTTTATTGTAAAGTTTGCTTATGGCCGGGGTCCACCAGACAGGTTTCTTCTTGCTTGAGGAAGGAGTCTTGGTTTTATTTGGGATAGCACGGTCCATGCAATCCTGAAGATGCATATAGAGTGCCTTGGTGTAGGATTCCACATCCTGGATATCATTATCCTTCTGCAAGGGGATAGTGAAGCTTTCCACTTCAGATGCAAGTAGTTTGAAGTTTGCTTTAGAAAGGTTTTTGACTATGGTTTCTTTGATTGGGGGAGGTGGAGGAGGTGAGGATGTCCAGGGTTATCAGTTTGTGGTCGGATCTGACCAAGGAGGGGGTGATAACGGGTGTGGTACAATGGGCACCCATATTTGTGATGATTAAATCCAATATGTTGTCCCCTCTAGTGGGGGAACATACTAGTTGTTCAAGGGCATTTGAATTTATAAATTCTATGAATCGCTGAGCATAGGAGTTGGAACATTGGTAGTTCTCCCAGTCTATACCAGGGTAGTTGAAATCACCCAAGATTATGGTGTTGGGTAGGACCTTTATATTTTCCAATGTCTCAAGGAATGCAGAGTGAGCATCTTGGGACATGGTGGGCGATCTATAACTGGCTACGACTTGAAATGTGGTTTTGCCTGCTGATAGTTGCGCATGGATGATCTCTGGGGCATCATGCTGCGCTACTAACCTGGAGATATGGGTATCCTTGATGAATATGGATACACCTCCGCCATTTGTACTGCGATCTGGTAACTGAGGCCGGAAGGTATGATATGAATTGTAACCTGGCAGTGCTGGGGTGCTCTCTTGAGCCTTGAACCACGTTTCCGTCACTGCACAAACACTGATTTTCTCCATGCTGAGGAGAGCCTCGAGTGTGTGCATTTTGAGGTTGAGACTTTTGGCGCTGAGTAGCATTACCCTTAGTTTTTGGTTACCTTTGCTGGTTACGGTGGTTGGTTTGCCCTTTGAGCCTTGCCTAAAAAAGGCACTATGGGGACGGCAAGAGCCTTGGCCAGTATTCGAAAACCTAGGGGTGACAGGTGCAACCCATCTCTGGCAAAACAGCGAGGCTTGTCTATTATGTCATCCCAGGCAGACAGACACTGGATCCCCTTAGAATGACACCAGAAGCTTAGCCACTTGTTGAAATTGATCATTTTGTCTTTGTATTGTGGTATCATTCTAGGTGAAGGTAGTATGCTACTCAAGGTCAGGGTCATACCATCTTGGGCTACATGATCAGAGAGCTCCTCAATGTCTCTTTTCATGTAGTCCAGGGAGGTACGTCTTAGATCATTCACACCAACATGTACAATGACAGCATCATACTTGTACTTGTTCTGGAGTGACGTAAGTGCCTGTGTTATGTGGCGGATCAGAGCACCCAACAGGCAGCTGACAGTAACCTTCTCCTTGTTCAGCCTGGTGAGTGGAACAAAGGTGTCTCTTACTATAGAGTCTCCTATTACTAGCGTGTTAGGTATGGTGTTTTGCCTTAAGGGCTGTTGCGAGGCACACTGCTGAGGTGAATTATGTGTTTTCTGGCTTGTGTTTGGGGTTGCAGGTTGCTTGCTTGTCTGCTTTGGAGGGCACCATTTCTTTTTCAGATTGGTACCTAGTGCCTCCGAATATATTTTTGTGTATTTATGCATATGTTTTGCCGGTGCTTGTTTTGTAGATTCATGTGTGACAGGTGGTGTGATGCAAGTGTGTCCCTTATCCTCTTGGCTGTCTGTTACAGTCATGGGTTGAGAGCTCTTAGCCTCCAGTCTGGCTGTGTATTTGCATCTCTCACAAGTGTTTGTGTCGAGCGGTAAGAGGAGAGGGTTGTCTGTATACATGAGGCAGTTGTGACACTGCCTCAGGATGCCCAATTCCACCAGATGAACTGCAGAGTACACCTGAAGCTGACCTCTGGACATGCTTTGAAGAGTAAATTGAACTTAAGTCCTGCGGACGATCGAGGGTCTTATGCTATATTATAATAGTGCTGTCTAGGAAATTTGGAGAATAATAGTGCTGTCTAGGAGATTAGGACAAGTGCCGATTTCTGTTTCGCTAGTGCTGCAATAAGAGCAGCTGATCTGAAGCACTTGAGTTGAGGCTTGCCTAGTTCTAAGGGAAAATTAACAGTGCAGACTTTGTGGGGCCGGGAAAAGTATACCCCAGCAAACCGGCGCTGCCCGACACTGCTCTGTGCGCAACACCACGCAAAAAGACAGTTGCAGGGTTTTTCCTCTAGATAAGCGAGGAAAGTGAGTACAAGAGCTGTTTTTCTCTAAGCAAGTGAGAAAAGTAAGTACAAAAACTGTTTTCCTCTAGGTAATGAGGAAGATATAAGGGAGTAACCAAGAAGAAAATACGTAAGTGACAAAATGACACACCTGTACATCCGCATCCCTTATCTGCTTCACAGAACAGTGCACAACCTCACAGCCAAAGGGCCTTCCTCCCCAAAGAAGGATTGTGTGGGGGTCTGCTGCAATATGTGGTGGCTCTGAATGAGAACAAAACATTAGGGTGCATGCAATCCTAATGACAGCCATAGTTATGAATAAAATGCATACTCCCTAAAACAATTTCTGGTGTCAAATATCATAACTAGAATATACTGATTTTTTCCAATAACCTGAATTTATAAGGAAACAAGACTAAATGAGATTGAAACAAAAAAGAAACGGCTGTGGGTAAAAGCAAGGTGCAAAAAAATAAGTAAAAATATAAACACAATGCACCAAGGTAACACATAATAACGTTTAATGAAAACAAAAAGTAAAAGACAGAGGTGAGCGCTTTCACAACAATAGTTGCTTCATCAGACAAAGACCAAGTGAATAGCACTGCTTAAATAGGTAAAAAAACAATTATCTCATCAATTAATGATGTCATACACCAAAAGTTATTTAAAGAGACAGTTACAACATGAGCATAGTAATGGTATGAATAAGATATAAAATGCTGAATAAATACTGCATAAAATACATTTGCAAATACATAAAATGTAATATAATAAAGGTAACAATAAAAATAAAAATGAAAAATAAAAATTGTCAATGTTTAAGGCGTCTAGCTTTCAAGAATGGAATCAAAGAGGTGGTACCATTGAGGCCTGGGTATCTTTCTGCATTAAGTTTCAGTATCCATTTCTGTTCATGGCTCTCTGTAACATTTTCTATATCTCCACCTCTCAGATTTTTATATATGTGTTGCAAGACAAACAATTAGAAGGAATGAGAAGAGTCTGTGCACATAACATGATTAGCAAGTGCATTTGTTTGCTTATTATTCCTAATGTCACGGATATGTTCTAAAATTCTGTCTTTAAAAAGCCTATTAGTTTTGCCAATGTAGAAGGCAGGACATTGCTGGCAAAAACAAAAGTAAATGACGTCAGTAGGCTTGCAATCTGAATAAGTGTTGGAATGTAGTTTAAAATGTCTGGTTGGATGAATATATATGTTTTTACTGTAGATATATGGGCATGCACTACATGATCTACATGGAAAAGTGCAGTGAGAGGTGGAAATGCATGTAGTGTTGCGTGGTTCACTGTTGCAAAGATACTGTTTAAGGGACCTATTGTTCCTAAAGCTAAAGCGTGGAGTATTGGCAATTGTGGCATTAAGGTTAGGGACCTCTTGTAACAGATGAAAATGTCTCCTAATAACATCAGTGTATTGGTTAATGTTACTAGCAAAATGGAACACAACTCTAAAATCATTACTAGTCGGAACGACATTGTTATCAGCAGAATCATTCCTAGTAGATTGAAAGTATGGTCTACATCTGGTATGTCTCATTTGCCAAGCATTGGAAATAGTCTTATCAATGTCAGTATCATGGTAGCCCCTTTCCAGAAAATCAGATTTTAAACTGTTAAGTGCAATCTCTGCATCCTCATCTTTATCATGTAGTTTTAAGGTCCTAAAGACTTGGCCTTTAAGTACATTCTTAGGTATATGTCTAGGGTGCATGCTGGATTTATGTAAAAGTGTATTCTTTCTGGTCGGTTTAAAATAAATGGTACTATTTAACTGACTTAAACTAGACCTAGTAATGTGTACATCAAGAAAGTTGATGTCAGTGGCAGAGATCTGGTGACAAAATCTCAAAAAATCAGTGGCGGTGTGTAGGTATTGTAAAAATGAGGTAAAGTCCGAACCATTACCTTTCCACAACATGAAGACATCGTCTACAAAACGTACATACCATAGTACTTGTCCTAAGAAAGGATTCTTGTCAGATAGAATGTTAACTTCTTCCCAGCAAACCAAGGCAAGGTTGGCATAGCTGTTGGCACAGGGAGTCCCTATGGCTACACCAACCTTCTGTAAATAAAACTGTTCTTGGAATGTAACAATGTTATTTTCCAAGATAATTTCTAGCAAACTGCAAATCAATTGAATTTTGGTATTATTAAAACACTTGTTAACTGTCAGAAACTCTCTTGTCATTTCAATGCCCCATGTATTGGGTATGCTGGTGAATAGCGATTCTATATCCATGGTAACCAAGACAAATTCTAAATCCGTATCAATACTATCCATTCTGTTATGTAACCTTGTTAAGAACATCTTGGTATCCCTTAGTATAGTATGACAATTCTCTAAAAGGCCATGTAGGCTGCCTTCAACATATATAGAAAGGGGTTCAGTACACCAGCCAGACCCTGAGACTATGGGCCGCATTGGTGGTGTGTAAAGATCTTTATGGACCTTAGGTAGACCATAAATACTAGGGACAACAGGTTTAGTAATATTAAAATATTTAAAAAGTGGTTCATCAATTAAACCAGTAATAAGTAGATCAAAAAGGAAAAACAAAACTTTATCAATAATTGCATTTACAGCAGGTTTAGAAATGCACTGGTATGTATCAGTGTTTAATAAAAGTTTTTCCATTTGTTGTACGTATAGTTCTTTATCTAAGAGAACTATACCACCACCCTTATCTGCTTGTTTAATAACCAGAGAGTGTAAATTCCTTAATTCTTTCAGAGCTCTCTGCTCTTCTGAAGTCAAATTACAAAAAGAGTAATCATTGCTATCAGATATACTTATTTCTCTGAATGTAGTTTCACATATATCAATAAATCTTTGAACCCCAGGTGGAGTAATTGGTATAAATTTGTAACTGGACTGAAACTGTTTTCTCTGAACTTCTTTTCTCCTTGCATCTAGTTTAACTAACCCACTTCTTACTTCCAGCCTATTCCCCCTGGGCATCCCCTGGCTGATTGTTCTCCTCTCCTCTGCTCTCGCACAAGGTGTTTGTTTGTGGCCCGCTACGCTCCCCTCCCTACCCCCATATCCCACCCACCCCTAGGGTTCCTTAACTTATACCTCACTAGTCACACCCCCTATTCTCCTAACCTATCCCCTCCTTTGTACTAAACCACTCCCCTATCCTTTTACATCTCCACACCTTAGTTTACTTTTTCATCTACTATACAACTATTAGTAATCTCTTATCTATCTAACTCTTTCTGTCTCCTGCCTAACTTCTATAGATTGTATTGTCTGTTTAGCCATTCCTTTCATTCTGTTGTTAATCCCACTTGTCCTTAATTACTGATACCTTAACAAATTAGTCTAGATTTTCTGTTTAACTCTTCACTACCATGTCCTCAACTGTCAGAGCCTTTCTCATCTATACCCTTCTCTCCACTATTGCTTTAACTTCTCTATCCTTATCATACTATATCACCTCTCTACAAATTAATACTTTATATGAGCATAACCCTCATCTAAATCAAACCTTACCTTCCTCTTTCCTATACACCCTTAAACACAGCAACATTACCTATTCTTCTAACTATACACTGCCAAAATTTCATAGGGCATCTCACATAACCTTCCATTTTAACAAAAAAAACCCTAATACGTGCCTTAAACTTCTTAAAATACTATCTCAATACCATCTTCAACTCCTCTCACTTGGCGACATTCATCCTAATCCTGGACCCTCTTCCCTAAGCAACTTTACCCATAATATTAACTCTTCTCCCCCTAGTGTTGAAGGTACTAGAGCAACCAACTCCCTTTTTATAGCTCATATTAACATCAGAAGTATTAATAACAAAATTCACCATCTTCATGCTCTCCTTGACTTGCATTCATTTGATATATTATGTATAACAGAAACTTGGCTAAAACCCTCTACTCCTGACCATGAAATCACCCCTCCTGGCTACAACATACTTAGAAATGACCGAACTAAGAAAAAAGGTGGCGGGATAGCCATTCTCTTTAAATCTCACCTACAAATTACACAGTTCAAGGAACTTCCATTAACAGGCCCCAAATCTGTAATTTTAGCAGTCAAACTACAGATTAATGACAACAAAGCTATCTATATAATTTGCATGTATCTTCCCCCTGGTAACAATACCCTAATCTTAGAAAACTTACTCAGTTCTCTTACTAACCTACTACCCCAAGAAACCATTATACTTGGTGATTTTAACATTGATTGGAACACCTGTATAGCCCAAAAACCTACTAACCATATTAATCTCTATGGTTACTCTCAATTGATTACAACTACAACTAGAATCCATAAACCTAACATGAAAGAAACAATTCTAGATTGGATTCTAATAAATAATACCCCTAACAACTATACTCCTGGGACCCTTCCTGATAGTATTAGTGATCATATTCTTACTTATGTTATTAGACAAAAATTGTACATTCCTAACAAGCATAAACTAAAAACATGCCGCTCAAAAAGATTTTTCAACCCTGATAACTTCCTTAATGAATTACAAGCATGTGACTGGTCACCTCTATCAAACCTTGAACTTAATGAAGCAGTTTCTTATTTTAACACTAAATTTCTACAGATCCTTGACTATCACGCTCCTTTTCACACCACCAGGATAAGAGCCAAAACTGCCCCGTGGCTATCTAAGCTAACAAAAGAAAGAATGATCTTGAGAAATAAAATCTGGGCTAAATGGAGAGCTACAAAATCTCCAGATGATCATCTCCTATATAAACAGTTAAGAAATACTACCAAGAAATACACTCTTAGCGATAAAAAGGAATTTTATATTCATCTTCAAAATACTACTCAAAATACCCCCCAAAAATTTTGGTCAGGCATTAATAAACTTCTAAAACCTGGGCATTCTACTACTCCTGCTCCTACAGGATTAAACCCGAACTCCTCTATTCAAATCCCAGACGCCTTT
>NC_056735.1:1404213451-1404443451 GCF_019279795.1 Protopterus annectens
TATCCCATATTTTCTACACTTTTTGATTACTGTCTTCACTGTGTTCCATGGTATATCCAATGCTGTGGAAATTTTTTTGTACCCTTTTCCTGACTGATACCTTTCAACAATGGGATCCCTTTGATGCTTTGTAAGCTCTCTGTGAACCATGGCTTTTGCTGTAGCAGGCAACTGAGTAAATGTCAGGAAAATCCTACTAGGACAGCTGAACTTTATTTGGGGTTAATCAGAGTCTCTTCAATTGATGGCAGGTGTGTTCCCAAGAACACTGAATGCTGTAATTAAATCAAAAGGTGCTTCAACAAAGTATTAGTTTAAGGGTGTGCACATTTTTGCAATTAGCTTATTGTATGTTTATAGGTCGCATTTAAGGTGGGAAAAGTTCTGAAATGATTTATTGTGGTCTCATTTTTTATATCAGAAAAATGTGGCATTTTAACAGGGAAGTGTACACTTTTTATATCGTGTGTGTGTGTGTGTGTGTGTGTTTAAGCATGTACCTATCATTTTACACATATCACTCTCAAACAACATTAAACACACCAGTTGAACTGAAAGCTGTAGATCATCATCACATCCTACAAATCTCTCTAGCAGCCACAGTCTTGATGTAAGCCCTCCCCTCATTCAGACCATGAAACACACAACACAACCTATGGCCTGATCTCCCAAGTCCAAAACATGACTGTGAACCCTAACAAATGCAACTGAAGACAGAAATGTAAAACTACTCATCAGAAGAGGACCCATCTACTTAAATGTTAAACCTGCCAAACCCCACCGCAAGTACATAAATGAATAAATAATGATAATGGATAAGTAAATACAAATTTTCTCAAAAAAGAAAAGTAATAATACATAATACAAAATAAACTCAATTTAACGCCTCCCATTCACCCATGAATTTTCACAGCAAAAAAGCCCTAAAACTAAACTATCACTTCACTATCCAATACAGAATCATGTCATCAACCAAAAAAGCAAACTCCCACACCATAAAATGATCCTGGAGAACTTAACATAACATACATATAAATTCGTACACCAAAGCCCACACAACGTGACCTTCTTAGTAACTTTATTACAAAGGAAGTAGTACATAACCACAGCTAAATAAATCAACTAGAAGATAAAAACGGATATATTAAAAAAATGAAAATGAAACAGATAAATGAAATATGAAGTGTGTGCTGCTAGATAAATTAAATATTTTTGATTGCATAGTTAAACTGTTTCTGACTCATGGCTTTGTTACAAAACATGATACTTAGCTGAATGCTACAAGACATTATAAACCACATACAATTATCTAACTTGTTTTCATTTCAGGAGATGGATTTTCATGATATGTTTTAATTCTATGAAAATGTGTGTGTGGAGGAGCAGCAAGTACAAAATATGAAAGAATAAAGCATTCTGTTAAAATCATTTAGTTTTTTTAAATGCTGGTAACAAAGACATACACATACGAGCCAAAATAAAATGTATTGAGTAACATCCTGACAATAATTAACCTTTTCTGTCAGCTATTTTTACATTTCTTGCATACAGAAATGACATAAAAGAATTCCTCCTTGTTAGTTACCTACTACATCAATTCATTTCCCATCCACTACGTACTAATTTTAGTACGTTTCCACGTATCAATATACAGAAACTCACTTCTCTCCCCAGTGCATTTTTCCTCATTTATCACTAATTAAATATATGGTTTACCATGCACTTATCTTTGGATGATAAATCTTTTTCTAACACTCGGTAATGCATTTGCTAGCTAATTTTAACACTTCCAAAATACAGATACCTGGGAGAAGATCTTCTCTGGCAATGTCCCACTTATGACCTTAACTAGGCTAGGAATGCTGTAGTAGTTTCATACATCACAAAGTTATATACTCACCATAACATTCCATGTTTGTTGTCCATAATCTCGCCTTCATTCTTGCTGGTTGGGTTCAGAACCAAGCATCGGTTCCGACTCGGCCTATTACTAAAGCATGAGAGCTTCCACTGGCTTGAGGCTATACCCTATCCGATCATACTTAGGGAATATTACCCAGATCTTGTTTGCAAATTACTAACATATTCTGAAATTATATACAAACTCCCAAGGTAATAGTTATTAGTCTATGACTCACAAGACAAGAAGGGAAGCAGAGAACACAATTCACAACCAATAAAATTCCTCTCAATCCTCCAGGAGGGAAGGAGGGTGGGACGCAAGAGTGAAGGTGAGATTATGGACAACAAACATGGAACACTATGGTCAGTACAGAACTTCTTTATGTCATGTTGTCCTATCTCACCTTCATTCTTGGTGGTTGGGACAGCGTCCCTAGCACCTTCTTTCTTGGGTGGCTCAAGGGAATAAACTCTTCAGAACAGTGGAACCAAAGGAATCCCTGTTCTGGGAGGCCACGTCTACTATGTAATGAGTGATAAAGGTATGAGGTTTAACCCATGTGGCTGCAGTACAGATTGAATCCATAGGCAATCTGGCTTGAAAGGTGGCCAAAGTTGACATAGCTCTTGTTGAGTGGCCTCTAATTTTTCCTGGCAGTTGTTTATGAAGAGAATTTATATCCGTAGGTAATAGTGTGTGTAAGCAATTTTGACAAAGTAATTTTCGATATTGGTACACCTTTTTTGTTTTCTGAGAAGGAGACGAATAATTAGTCCGATTTTCTAAATTCCTTTGTTCTATGCAAGTAGAAGCCTAACTGCCTGTGGACATCCAAATGGTGCAGCTTATATTCTGCCTTGTTGCCATAGTTTGGAAAAAGACAGGCAGGTTGATGGACTGATTCAAGTTGGTCTCAGAACATACTTTGGGAAGGAATGAAGGAGTTGTGCTAAGAGAGACTCTGTCTTTATGAATAACTAAATAGGGAGGACATATGGATAGAGCTTGAAGTTCTGAAACCCTCCTAGCTGAAGTGATGGCTATCAGAAAAGACTGTTTTCCATGTTAGAAATTTTAGTTGGCAAGAGGAATCTGGTTCATATGGTGGAAGAATCAGGGTAGTCAGTACCAAATTGAGGTCCCAAGGAGGTGGTGGTTCCCTTATTGGAGGCCTTAGTAAAAAGTTGCCTCTTAGGAAAGCTTTGCACAATCTGTGAGACATTCTTTTTGATCCCATGTCTCCTATGTGGTAGTTAGATATGGCAGCCAATTGTACTCATATGGTAGCTGCTGCTGCATCTTAATTAAAAAGTTCTGCTAAGAAATCTAAAATTGTAGTTACAGGGGCTGTGAAGGGGTCTATGTGACTCTTGGAAGCCCAACAAGAAATTATTTTCCATTTGCTAGCATAAAGCTTTCTAGTTGTTTTAAGAGACAAAACTATGTGTCGTCTCACTGCAGGGGATGTGTCTGGAAGCTTGGCTAAGACTGGAAGTGGAGCAGCCAAGCTGTCAGTTTGAGGGTTTGGATGGAGGGATGGAGTGTTCCTGACTGATGAGTCAGAAGATTTGGTACAGAGTCCAGAATCCACGGTTCATCTTGGAGATGGGGCCATAGTAATGGGAACCAGATTTGACGAGGCCAGTAAGGAGCGATTAGTATTAACCTGCAACTCAATGATATGGCTTTCTGTAGAACCTTGGGGATTAGTGGAAATGGGGGAAAGGCATACAGAAGTCCCGGTGACCAACTGTGAACAGGTGCATCCCTTGGTGACTCCCCTGGAGGGTTGATTAGGGCAAGGTAGCTGCTGCATTTGGTGTTCATGGACGTGGCAAAGAGGTCACAAGGCTGGCCCCACCTGCGAAAAATCTGGTTCGTAATTTCCTGTATTAGGGACCACTCATGAGGCATTAGATTCCTTATTCAGTGGATAGACAGATGAAGTCTCAGCTAACTCCTTTTTGGTGGCAGCCGGCAGCCACCACCACCATAGCATCTACCAAGGCATCTTTGGTCAAGAATTCCTTATTAGATGGGGCAGTTATAAATTTGTTGGACCTCCTCAGAACAGGTTCCACACATTCTTGAGAGCCCCACACCCTTCGACTGACTACACCAAGGAGATGATCAAAGGGCGGAGACACCCAAGAGGTGGAAGGTCATGACCCAAATGCCTCCAGGTATACGGACTCATCCACAGAAGGTTTAAGGGCCTTCCAGCCACCTCTCGGCTTTAGGATCTCTATGATGTCCAAGAAGGAGACATCCTCAGAGGGTGATCATGGGGACCCTTCTGAATCCTCTAAGTCTGTGTCTGAAGTGACAGACTCATCAGGGGAGTCTAGATGTTTCCTCTTACAGGTTTTCTTTCGAGGGACCTCCCCAGAGGGGTACTCTGGGGAGGTTTCAGAAGAAATGGTTTCACCCAATGGGGTATCCTGTGACATGGGGTCTCCATGCCTGGGGGTAGTAAGGATGCAGACTCTGGCACTTTTTGAGGAGGAATGTTTGGATCTGAGAGTGGAGCCATCTGGGGTGACATCAGTTTCCTCGAAGGCACCACGGCCCTGCTCTGAGGGAGCTCCTGGCTCCAAAGAACCAGGAGACTGCCCATGAACCAAAGCCGTAAGCTCCGAGGCTGATGTAGGTTCTGAGCTGACCAACGCTGAGGCCCCAAAAGGTAGATTTGGATCCGCCAACTGCACGATCCGACTCTCCTCCCCAGACCTGATGGGGGAGCATTGGCTCCAAGACCCCTCGCTGAACAATGACACTGATGAGGTTGGAGCCAAGGATTCTGGAACAGATCTCAGCTCCAATGGTTCCACTACTATTGATTCCAAACACTCTGGCTCTGAAGCAGACAGTTGGATCGGAGGAGGAATTGGTACAGGAGTGGAAATGACTGTCACAGCCGACTCCACAGTGGGAGAGATCGTAAGAATTTTGCCCAGCACTGGTGTCCGAAGGAGCCTCCTTACCACCCACTCCACATCATCATCTGATAAACTCCTGGAAGATTGAGAGGCGTAGACTGAAGACTTGGCTGATTGGAGAATAGGTAACTGTAGCACCGACGAGACTGGCTCCAAGACAGGGGACCGACTCCGGATCTCTATTGCTTCCGAAAGCACAGGTGGAACTGATGAGATGGACTTTTCAGGCCCAAAAGCCTTCGGGTCTGAGGTCAATTCCTTTAGCTACTTCCTCAATGGCTCCGAAGCTGCCACTGAGGAAGATGATCTTTTGGAGGACTTGCCTGATCACGGTAAATGGGCCGATTTAGGGGGAACTCTATTTCCCTTCGACTGCCTCTGAAAAAGGAACCTTAAGTGAACCCCTAACTATCAATTTGTTTTTACGTTCCAGTAAAACCGTGGAACTAAAACCATGACAAATAGCGCAAGATTCCTGCAGATGAACCGCACCCAAGCAGTAAACACAACTGGTGTGTCCATCTGTCAGGGACATTTTCTGATTAAAATGGTCACATTTTTTAAAGCCCAAAGGCTTTGCCTGTTTAGTATCATTTGACATAATGCAACCAAGCTTTAGCTAACCAACGGCTTTCACTAACCAACAACTTTAGCTAACTAATGACCTTACCAGTGGTACAGAGAAAAGCTTGACAAGAAAGGTCAACAAAAACATAAAGTTTCCCTTTTTTTTTTTTTTTTTTTTTACAAGGAAACACTAAACAGGAGAAGAACAATAGCAAGGTAATAAGGGACCAGAGGAGAGGCCTCTAACTTAAACGATGATCTCCTCTGGTAAGAGGAGAGGTCTCCAAGTAAAACGACACTCCCTGAAAAAAACAACGACCAAGAGGAGGTGAAGCCCTCTAACTTAAATGGGATAAGTAAGGAGTCTCTAACAAACTCCTTAGCATAAAAAAAACTAGAGATAACACTGACTACTCAACACAATAACAGCCTTAAACAACAAAGGAATATGACAATGTGGGATAGGGAAAAAAACAGGGCAGAGCGAGGATGAAGATCCATAGGCAAACAAATCGCCAAAAGGCAAAGCAAGTTTTCACAGCAAAACTATTACTCACACTAGATATTATCAACTGGTATACCAAAAAAGCAATTTATCAATAACAAGAAAACAAAAAATCTTTCTACTTATACTTAGCCTGGAGCCTAGTAGGATGCACCCGATCTAGTTTAGCAGCAAATGAGATCTGGGTAATCTTCCCTAAGCATGATGGGATAGGGTATAGCCTCGAGCCAGTGGAAGCTCTTGAGCTTTAGTCATAGGCCAAGTCGGAACCAATGCTCGGTTCTGAACCCAACCAGCAAGAATGAAGGCAAGATAGGTCAACATAACATCAAACTTTCTGATCCTCTTGATTTGATTTTTAAGTATCTCAAAAAATCTGTCTCTACACATGAGAGGTGCAGAATATCTTATGTTTGGCATTCCAGAGTCTAAGGTGGAGGATGGAGAGTATGTTGAAGACACCAAGGGGGTTACTGGTTGAAATGAGAAAACATGCTGTCAGACACTTCATTTATACATTTCCAGTGAGCAAGCTCATCCTTGTCCCAACTATTTAAGTGATGTCTAACAAGCTAGGAAGCAGGTCATTACACCTTCTGGACCTTCAAAGCCAGTTTCCACATATTCATAGCATGGGAAGAGTTATGGAAACCAGGGGCTTCTTATTGAAGTACATTAGTAAATATTTCCTTGAGCCCAATTATAAGGATTCTATGGGGAACTTGGCAGGTGTCAAAAAGCCATATGCTTTTATGTGCCTCCTTAAATAGAGGCAAGTCCATTTTTTTCTTTTCCCACTCCAATAGCTTTGAAGTACCAAACAGAGAGGAAAAAAGAAAAAAAGATTCCCTCCTGCTGTTAAATTTTGTACTATGTGCTTCTCAGGAGGGGATAAATACTGTACAATTTCCAGTGGACATGGTTTCCCTAACAAGTCATACCTATGGAAATTGCCCCAAAATAGCTCTGTTTGAACTACATGTCAGCCAAGCATGTGATTCCATTAAAATCTTATTAGGGTGCCTGTTACAGTATGAGCTCTGACTTTGTCTAAGGGGACCTGAAGTCCTTGTTACCTCTGAGCAGGACTATGTTACAGTGCATTGCCAATGTGTATATATATATATATATATATATATATATATATATATATATATATAGTTACATTAGGGGAATGAGCAGAACTGAGACTTAGGCCCACTTTTTACACAGGAGTTTGAAGCTTTATATACAGTCCTAATTGCATCTACTACCCTTTTAGGAAAGCCAAAACACTGCAAAATCCAGACTAAGTGTCAAGGTGCTCTGCCAAATGTCTATTTTGCATCTATTCTAAGGAGTATATCCTTGACACGTCTCAATGAGACTGTTTGCATTACCCACTGAACCCTTCTGATATTGCCCCCAGTATATTTCTTGAGTACAAAACCCATTTGTTCTAGGCGTACAAGAAGTTGTATCATTGTTTTAAGTCTCTCTGTCAGTCAAACTCACAGCTTATTGTCAATGCTTAATGTGCACAGATCCAAGGCAGGCTCTTTTAAAGAACCACTGTAAATGATGATGTCCCAGATGGTGGTTATTTCAAATTTGGGGCTGATATTTACTGAACAGGTCCATCAGGGATCAAAGTGACTCTTATAGGATCACAGGACGTTACTAGGCTACTGGCCTAGGCAGCCCTTATAAGCCTAGCCAAATATGCCCTTGTTCCCAAAGTCAGTATCTATTACACCTGTCTGGCAGGGACAAGGGTCGGATCCCAGGGATAAATTTTCTGTTTCCCATTCAATCATCCAGGTTACACTTAAAACTGATCAATGTTGTGCTCTGCTTAATGTGAGGGGGGGAGCCGATTCCACAGATAGGGGGAGCTTATGCTACATAAATCTGTCCCGGCAGCATGTTCGATTGCTGTCACAGGACAGGTTGGGGTCCCTAGTGCAAGTTACCTGCGTGGTGTTGGATTTGCAGATATGCAGCACTTCTAATAAGGCGGGGTCAGAGATGGCTTTACATGCCAGACAGAGGTCACCTCTGAGTAGTCTGTATGAAACGGAGTAGACAGACAAGGACTTTAGTCTATCCTCATAGGACAGATGTTTGAGACCCTTGATTTTCTTAGTCAGGAACCTCTGTGCTCTCTCCAGCTGCTATAGGTAATTAGCAAGGTACATACCGAAAGGGGCGTTATACTGGATTATAAGTCTGATAAGGGAGGAGTACAGGGAGGCTATGAATTCTTTTTTTCCTGGACGCTATGCCTTTACTTATCAGGTGGGCTATATAGAATGTCCTTCCCACCACAGAGGATATATGATGGTCAAATGTTAGTTTGACATCAGCCTTGGTACCCAAATCTCTCACTACTGATTGTGTGCTTAGGATGTTGTTGTTGATGTGGTAGTTTGTGGGAACATCATTCTCACCAAAGGGGATAATGTTGCACTTTTTAGCACTGAGTTTGAGGCCATGTTTATGGCACCAATCATTTGTTTGTGTGAGACTCTGTTGGAGAATGTCCACATCATTTGGGGATTTGATGGCAGCCCCCAGTTTGCAGTCATCTGCAAATTTGATGAGCCAGAGATCTTTAGTTTTACGTGAAAGAAAACAAAAGCTGGATAAACGCCTGGTATACACCTCAAGCGAAAAAATTGAAAAGACCAACGGTTAGACCACAGCTGAATATAAAAATGGACTAATCCACGTCAGGAAATAAATCACTTGCAGCTTCACAGTAGTGCCCTTTATAAAACCAAAAGTTGTAACGGAGATGTAGTAGTCAAGGTAGGAAACGGTTCACTTGCAGTTTCACACCACTTTATTAAACAAGAGTAAGCGCTTTTGCGATCTAAGTCAGCTGGTCACTTCTTCAGACTCATAAAAACAGTTAAAACATTGGTATTTAAAATATGGTTCAACCAATGAAAACACATACAGAACTATGACATAGACTAATTAAAATTGCATACATCAGTACATTAATTTGCCTTATATTCTGCATAAGATGAAATAAAATATACATATAACAGACACATTTTATGTATTAATCCATATTACTTAATGTTTTAGTGGTCTGGATTTTAAAAAAGGCTTCAAGGAAACAGCATTGTTCAATCCAGGAGACCTAGCTGCCTGAAGTAGTAAAATCCATCTTTGTTCTGCTTCCTCTACCTTATTCCTTATATCACCTCCCCTCTTACTTTTATTTATTATTTCTAAAACCATGAAATTAAAAATATGTTTCCTATCTTCTTCTTCCACATGTTTTGCTAAAGCACTTGTGTCTTTTTTATTTCTTATATCTCTAAGGTGTTCAAGGATACGTTCCTTTAGACACCTATTGGTTTTGCCTATATAAAAGGCATGACAGACAGTGCAGAAGAAAATGATGGAACTTTTGAAAGATACAGATACTTATGTTGAACTAAATGAGAGACAAGTACAAGGTATAATTGACAGGATATCTGTATATATTTTTGACTTATTGATTACTAATTATGTATCAGAGGAATTGTTTGACTACTTTCAGATAGAACATCCAACTATACCCATTATTTATGGTCTACCTAAAATTCACAAAGACATCACACAGCCCCCTATGAGACCTATTGTATCCAGTAAAGGATGGGCCACAGAAGCCATCTCAATTTATATTGAACAAAATTTACAAATAGTCCTAAAATCATGTGAGACTATACTAAGGGATACAAAGGCATTTCTGCGACTGTTATACAATAAGACCAGGAATATTAATAGAAATTATATGTTTGTGACAATGGCTGTCACCTCACTGTTCACAGTGATACCAAATAAATGGGGTATTGAGAAAATATGTGATATTCTGACCTTGAAACAAGTTTTTCAAAGCACTAAGATTAATTTGATATGTGAGTTGCTTGATATTGTCCTAGAAAATAATGTCTTTATATTCAATGACAAGTTTTACCTACAGAAAGTTGGTGTAGCAATGGGCACGGCTTGTGCTACCAGCTACGCCAACTTAGCATTGGCTGCATGGGAAAAAGATCATGTATTAAGTGCTAGCAATAAATATGCTGGCAAAATTGTATGGTACATACGTTTTGTAGATGACGTCTTCCTGTTATGGGATGGTACTAGTGAAGAGTTGCAAGAAATGGTGGAGTACTGCATAGCACCACTGAATTTTTAAGATACACTAGTCAACATTCCAGGGACTCTATTGAGTTCTGAGATGTTTTGGTTAAGAAGACAGCGTTAGATGAACTTACAACAGGGATGTATAGAAAATCTACATGGAGAAATAGTATCTTACATAAGACTAGTATGCATCCAACATTTGTACACAAAAATGTAGTGAAAGGACAATATATGAGAATAAGCTGCTTACATAATACAGATGAAGGCTTTGTGAAGACAATGACTATATTAGAGAAAGACTTCTTAAACAGAGGTTATAGTAAGAAAGACATAAATGAAAGCTCTAAATATACCATTGAAAATAGGGATGGGAGATGTAAACCGCTCTTCTCAAATACTATAGAAGATGTTAAAAGCAAGGAAGGTCATGATTTTAAAGTTAGATTCCCTATAACTTATTCAAGTGACATCAGAAGGTTCTGTAATATTTTTGAGAAGAATTGGAATGTTTTATTGTCGGATCCTGACCCGAGAGAATTGTTAGAAGATAGACCCAGCTTTTCTTTTAGAAATAAGAGGTCCTTAAAAAGGCAACTCTGTTATAAATCCTGAAAGAATGATCCTATCTGATAGGCAGGGGACTTTTCCTTGCAGAAAATGTACAGCATGTGACTATTTATATAATAAATCTACATATAAACATCCTACACTAGGATTTATAATTGATATAGATTTTTATGCTGACTGCAGAACACAAAATTTGGTTATTTCAGCTTCTGCACTGTCTGTCATGCCTTTTATATAGGCAAAACTAATAGGTGTCTAAAGGAACGTATCTTTAGTTTTAGCCTGCACATCGGAGTAGTAGATTCCAAAAAGCAGCAGCCCCATGACTGACACTTGAGGTTTACAGCTACAGTTTTACCAGCATGGACAGTTTCAATTATCTTTTTGCTGTGCACTGTCATTTACAATTTATTTATTACTTAGCAGAGGTGTCCTGTGGTAGGAAATATGATACTCTGGCTAACTGAGAGAAGGAAGATGGCGAAGACTGCCTGGGACAGGACCCGAAACTCGAATTCCATTTATAAAAAGGTTATTTCAACTATTTGCTCACATCTTGCCACACATTTTTTAAGGAATGTGTAACACACATGTAGAAAATCAAATATGTAAGAGTTGAGTGAATCAGTCATGGATACTCTTACCACTGATTCTCAAATTTCGCAGTATTTCTCACTAACTCCATTATAACTGAACAGAAGTGTGACTTGGCAGGAGAGATTAGGGCAATATGTAGCATGTCTGTTCCCTTGAGAGAAGTCAGAGATAAGAGTAAAACTACAACTAGTAATAAGTAGCTACTGTGCTGTTGGCAGACTTATGCTGTGTAGAAAACGTCATGACAAGACAAAATATTTTTTCAGCTTCGGTCTAAAGTTGTTCAAATAAACCCTAATTTCTTCTTATTTTGACTACCTCATTATACTCTAGCCTTTAACACTTCCCTATTCCTTACATTCCAGAGAAGATACCAGAACAATCTACCTATCTTCTTTTATAGAAAATACTTCTCTCCTTACCTATCCTCTTTCAGCTTTCACAACCCACCATCACTGAATCTCCTACTGTCCTACAACTTCTTGATGCATTCTCCATTGCTGCTTCCCCACTTTCTGACATCTATAAAATACAGATTCCTTTTTTTTTTCCATAATAAATCTTTATTGTTATATTATTTTCATACACAAGTAAAAACAAACACAAAATTTTAAGAAAAAAAATATAAAACAAAGGGTTACTAACTAATATCACTATCACACCAAACAAATATACAATATTTACAAGAATGCTTCCATGTAAAACATTAAGAATAGAGAAAAAACAAAAAGTAGTTAATAACACTTCCAGTAACATACAGTTTAAATACAAAATTCTCTCCAAGCAAGTATATAAATGTGAGTATTATGCTAATATAATATTAAATATCTGTTCCCAAATTTTTGGGTTATTAATGTTTTTATTATTCGAACTTAAGAGTAGTTTATGAGCTAATATATGCCTTGTTGCCAAAACTCTAAAGTTTTCCCAAGATGTTTTAGATGGGTCTAACCAATTAGTGGCTATATAAAGCTTCATTAACAGAAAAATATTAATATATATGGTACTTTGTGATCTAGGGAGTTCTTTCGGAGGAATATGTAAAATCATAAATTTCCATGACAACGTTGTACTTTGGTAACCCATCTTCTAAAGTTGAATCTTAAGGGAATTCCAAAGCTTATATATGCATTTACAGCTCCAGAACATATGAAGATCAGCCGGTTGATTTTTACAGTATGGACAAGTTGGAGAGTTTTTAGCATTAAATTTATGTAGGGTAAGGCATGTATAATATGCATTATTCCATATTATCAACTGGGTATACATCAATTTTTGAAGAGAAGTAGATTTGATAGTCAGGTCAATTGCTTTTAACATATTACTTTTGTCTGTCACTAAAATTTTCTCTTCCCAATAGTTGGATAACAGAATTTTATCATGAAATTTAAAGTCTTTTATTTGTTGTTGTTATATATTTAATATCCTGTTGGAGGGCTTGCCACAACTCAAAGCATTTATTAACATTTTCATCTTCAGGTTTAAAATTTAAAAAGTAGCTCATAGCAAGTTCTCTAATTTGTCTCAAAATAACAAGATAATTTTTGGGTAAGTTAAATTCTTGTCTTATTTGATTGGCCGAGCGGTCCAGATATTTGTATATATCAATCAAACTTAAATTAACTATTAGTGGAAACTGATTAAGATCAATTAATTGATTGTTCAATTTTAAATTAGGATTCCTATGAAATGGTTGAAAAAACATCATATATTGACCCAGATCCAAAGACTGAAATAAATCTTGTATAGATAATATGTTAGTTTTAATATGTTCAATAATCCCATACATTTTCAAAGTATCTTTACCTAAAAAGGGTATTGCTTTAGGATTAATGTTTAACTTTAAAATATATATATAATTCAAAATCACCCAAGTTGGTGTCCACTTAGTAGTAGTTGTATCCTAGTTGGCAATTCTTAGAATTCTGTTAAGAGTTCACGATTGGGTAGTACAATTTGAAGTTAGGCAACTCCAGTCCTCCTTTATTTTTTGGTGTCATTAATTTATCATAAGATATCCTATTTTTTTTTGGTTCCCAAATGAATTTATCCAATTCTTTATGAATTTTTTTAAAAAATGTCTTCGAAAGTATTAATTGGGCAGATCTAAAATACAGATTCCTGTACTTAATTATGCAACTCTTCAGCATATCCCCTAGTCTTCTCTTCATACTGCCACCTATCATCCTACCATCACTCAATAATATCTCGCAACATTTCTTCATCTATATCCCAACCAGCTATCCATACTTCCTCTTTACATTCTCCACACATTGCACCAAACCTATTTAATATTGGCCATCACCTTTATTCCAAATATAGGCTAACTAATTACACTTCAACTTAAACCAAAACAAAATTAACTGCAAGAATCCTCTCCAAAAAACAAGTATGCTTAATTCCCCAACATATTAAACTCCTTTTAGGAGGATATACACACCCTAATCCTGGCCCCAACTATCAAAATGAAGACAAAGATAAATCTTTCCCACGCACTGCTGTTATCAAACAGCCATTCTCCAACCCTGTTGATCTATTTTTTCCTGAAATAAATGTTAGAAGTTTAATAAATAAAACTGCTGATCCACAAGCCTGGATTACCCAACATAAGTCTGATGTTTTTGCTGTAACTGAAATTTGGCTTATACTCAGCATAAACAACTCCAAAGTTATACCTCCTGGCTAGGATATCATCCATAATGATTGTGTAAAGAGGAAAGGTGGTGGTATTGTTTAATATTTCCCAATACCTACCAAATTTCCCCTTGCAGCAAACCAACATGAAAATTCAGGACAGCAGAGCTTCTTATTGCTTTCTTCGAGATAAATAATTAAAAACATATATTTACTACTGTCCTTCAGATCCCTCCTGGTGACAATATAGCTATACTGAAGATATTCTACATTGGATATCAATAACATTTCTACAAGAAAAATATTACTAGGTGATGTGAATGTCAATTGGTTGTATAAAAACTCTAACACCCCTACATCTAGCATGAATTTATATGGTTTCACACAACTAATTAGTAGCCTCACACATTATAGCAAGACATCAAATTCTCTATTAGACTGGATCCTAGTATCAAGACCCTATTAAATACTCCACAAGTACAATGCCAGACTATCTCAGTGATCACCTCCCAATCTACATGACTAGACATCTCACACATCCAGTTAAACAGCATATTTATAACATCACATGTAACCTTTTCCAAGTTTAACTCAGAAATGTTCATTTATACACTATCATCTATTAACTGGAACTTCCTAAAAATCCTCCCCTTAGATGATGCTGTAATTGAATTCAATACAATTTTTTATAAATATCCTAAACAGCCTTGCACCTCTTAGAAGGAACAGACTGAAAACAAATGATGTAACTTGACTATCCAAAAAGAGTACAATGCTAATGCAAGATAAAGAAGCATGGAAAGAATGGCAAAAAACACCTCAATATCTTGAAAACTTCAGAATGCTTTGCAATTGTACTAAAACGCTAAAAAAACTATACTATAACAACTTTCAGAATAATACTAAACAGAACCTTTAAAAAACTGGACATCCATTAAAGAAATCTTACATCCTGACCAAAATCAACCCAAACCCTACTCCCGATAACTCACCACTCGAAACTGCAATACAATTCAACTCTTATTTAATAGATAATAAATATCTCTAGCCAAGGACTCTTCAACATCTAATACCAACCCTGCCCAACAGCCACATATCACCACATCCACTTTCACCTTGAAACCTATGCCCACATCTTATATAAAAAGCTACTCTTAAACAAACTGTTCTCTTCTTCAGCTGATGACCTTACAAGTGAATACCTAAAAATAGCCAATAGTATGACTAGCCTGTCTCAATCCTTATAAACAAGTCAATCCAGGAATCCCATATGTTCCCTCTCTCTGGAAAAAGTTGCACATTACCCCTCTGCATAAAGGAGAAAATTCAACAGACATTAATAACTTTAGACCTACAGCAATCTTATTTGCCCTTGCCAAAATACATGAAAAATGTATTCAAAAACTATCCCCAACACAACTTCCTATAGTGCTAGCACTACCTTTCTAACTATATAGACACTGTCAATAAATCTAGACTTGTCTAAAGCCTTCGACAGTTTGTCATAACAAGCTTCTACTTCAAATGTCCTGATTAGGTCTCTCTCAGCCCACCCTTTTGTGGTTCAAAAAATACTTGTTCAATAGGTATCAGTCAGTAAAATGGCACTCCACGCCATCTCCTTACCTCCCAGTCACCATCAGTGTACCACAAGGTTCTATTGCTTGGTCTCCTCTTTAACATTTTCATCAACACCCTCTAATAGTTCTAAACAGGCCACCTTAATACAATTCACAGATGATTCCACTCTCATTTGCACATCTGACAACATGGTACACCTCCAAAAAATTACTCCTGAATATTTACTATCCACTGAAACAGGGCTTCTTAACTCACAATTCATGCTCAACCCAAAAAAGACCAAATTACTTTTTTGTTCCCTAAATCCTTCTCTCATGAAAAAGCAAAATTTAACATCCTCTCTCTTAATACACCCAATAAAGTCACTTCCCATAGCAAAATATTAGGGATGATAGTGGAGGATAATCTTACATTCAACCTGCATATATAAAACTACATAAGAAAACCTCATCAAAAACTAGGGATTGCTTTACAGAGCCAAAAACTTCCTCAATGATGCAGCTAAAACTACACTTGCCACTACTTATCTCCTCCACACTCTTTATGGTGCTCCCATCTTTACTAACCTCCAGGCTTTGCAAAAATTAAAAATGAATACTATAACAAAGTTGCTAAATTTGCAGCACATACCCCTTCCAGAACCCACCGCTGTATAACACTTAAAAGCTTAAATTGGTCAGAACTGCCATTTTCAGCTAATATATATACACCAGTTTCTTACCATGTATAAAATTATCCTGCATCCATCTGCATATCCAGCACTAAAAACACTCTACACAACTATGTTCCCAGTCGGTCATTGTGATCCAGTGACCAAACACTCCAGTCTGTCTACAAACCTAGCAAATCTGCTGGGCATTGTCTGTACTTGTACAAGGTTGCCAAGGCCTGGAACTCTTCACCTATATCCATCAGCTCTATATCCTCCTTCCCATCTTTCAAAACCACTCAAAGACTTCCTAGCTAAAATCTGGCTCTGTTCTTGCTCAAAACCAGGA
This sequence comes from Protopterus annectens, assembly GCF_019279795.1. Lineage (NCBI taxonomy): Eukaryota > Metazoa > Chordata > Ceratodontiformes > Protopteridae > Protopterus > Protopterus annectens. Next base: position 1,404,229,868 of record NC_056735.1, read on the forward strand.
TAAACTGTATCCCTAAATGTGAAGAAGTACCTTTTCATTCCTTATACTTCCTTACTCTCGCTTCTTGACTTTCTTATTGCTGTCTAATCCTCCTCCCTGACTTTCTCTCTAGATATACCATAAAGCCTGTTCTTCCCTCACTTCACATTGCAATTCCTATCTGTGTTAGACTAACTTACCTTTCATTTCTGAAAACTGTCTACAATTTCTATAAATATCAAATGATTGCCATATAGCTAGCATCAATTCTTAACCAATGTTTTTATATTATATTTAATTTGTTATAATTGCAGATGTTTTTGTTTTATTTTTGAAGATTGTAAAATTATTGTTCTTAAAATGTTTTGTAATAATTTGGAGTTTTTCTCTCTGGGCCTTATCTAAAAATGAGCTTCTACCCAGTTCAACTTCCCCAGTAAACACATGTGAATACATAATAAATAAATACATTCAAATACAATGTACTTTTAGAATTGTGATAACTACAATAGTGGACATGCACATTACACTTGCTCTGCAACTTGGGGGGGGGGGAGCAACAAGCATCCATTACCATTCAATGAGGTACAGACAGGTCTGCATCCCACTGCCAGTTTTTGCAATTACAGCTCCTCCAATCACATCCATAGGTACTGATATGCTATTAAAATCAATGAATATATATATAGCTGGACCTCTTTGAATTCTACTATTCATATTATTCTTACAACTATATTTACCTTTGGAGCCCTGAAGTTAGGGTGGTGCTGTAATGAAAATGTAGTCATTGTTCTGTTCCCCCAAACTTCTTTAATACTAGCCAGTATCGATGTTGGGTCTTGGATGGTATTTGGGACTCAATTTGTGAGTGGGGGTTAAGCAAGACTACCACCCCTTCTTTTACAGGTGGAGAGCTGACAATCAGTTGAAAATGTTGAAAAGACTTAGCCTTCTTAATGAAGAAATGAAATCCATTTATATTCCAAGATACTATTTCAATATTTGTTTTCCCTCCAAGTACAACAGTAATCCTGGTAAGTGCTACTTTTATCAGTCCACCAGCAGTTAAGGAAGATTTGTATCAGCTGACTGAATCCACTAATACTGATTCAATACTGAAGAAAGCCAGAAACAGGAAAACCTGAAAAAAACAATGTTTCTTCAAGAAGTCAAGAACCCAACAATTCCCTTACTTAAATATATTAACTCCACAATCACAGAACCGTGCAGGAAAGGCAAACACTCTACAATTATAATTCCAGGCTATTCAATGCAGTTGCAACATTTCTAAAAACAGAGACTGTTTTGCCCCTTCCCCATGACTGCACAACTGTGATTAAGGGGTTTGGGCAATTCCCTGCAAGGGAGTACAGAGGACCTTGACTCCTGAGAAAACACTTTTTTCCCTACAGATTTTAATAAATCTGCATTCTGTATTACTGATTCAGTATAACTGGTTTCTGTGTTAGTGGAATTGGCCAAATGACATGAATCTTCTGGGGATAATCTTTACATCCTATAATCTGTATTTGCTCATATCAACACTATGCCCTTGTTTAGAATTCCAATTACCAATAAGAAGAAACTGGCATACTTACTAAAACTGCCAAAAATAACAAATTATTTCTACCACCTACTAACACATTATAGACTACACAGGTTATACAGAAACCTGTGACATACCATAGCCCGAAGGCAACAGCCTCCTGTCTAGAATACACCCACCAGCTACTGTAAAGTGGAAGGGGTGAAAGAGAGAGAGAGAGAGAGAGAGACAGGGAAAACAACATCCATTGATCAGATGTCTAGCTGCCACAAGAGCATGACTGCAAGCTCTACCTCAACACAAAGTAATCCTTACTAAACATATGGAATTACTTGGTTACTGATATTCTCAATTAGTTTTTTTTGACTAAAAGGGTAAACACAAATACTCTTGGGAAGTCTAATGAGCACTTGCAAATTGTAAGTGATACCTATATGGCCTTCATGTATTGGTATACCATTTCCATGTACTTCGCTCACTGTTGGTATTTTACTCATCACTATTCAAGGGGAGAGACAGGCTGGATGAAGTGAAAAGGTGAAGGGAGGTGGAGAGAGAGAAACACACTGTTCTGAAGTCACAACCCACCACTATCCCCATTATACCTTTTTTAAATTCACTTAAAATATCAGAGTGAAGCAGGCAGCAATTCCACAGTCTTCCTTAAGGAGTTCACCACTCTTCCTCTTAACAACTCCCAACAGTCAAATCACTTCAGTTATTTCTAATAGCACTGAGTTACTAACTTTTATTTCAAAGTAATCTCTAGAAAAGGAACTCCTAAATTGATTGGAAGAAATTCCCTAAAATGTTCCCCTTTCAAGGACTGTTGACCTCTGTGACATCCCCACACTGGGCCAGTAATCAAGGAGCATGAATCTTCACCACTGACACTGGAGAGGGCTGTACACTTAAGAATACAAATGAATACACTCAGTATTTCCAGATGCAGACCTCTCTGTATCAAGCACAATTTCCCTTAAGAGCACACAGAGAACACACTCAGCCCAGAGTCTGGATTTATCTATATTTGTCTCCCTCCTGGTCCCCAATAAGACTCTCCACTGGTACAACTGTAGGGTTAGGTCCTCAGCCGAGTGTTCAAGCCAAGTCCTCCAGCACCCTCTCTGTGAACCCAGTGTTTCATGTCCCTGCCCCAAGTAGCTGACACACACACTTTTAGATTTGATTTTTCACATACACACAAGTGGGAAAGGTTGGCGCAGATTTACCTGCTGTGCCCCCTTCTGCCCAGAGTATAATGTAGTTATCACTGTAACCAGACACTCCACAATCAGCTACTCTAAAGCCCTTAACAAAGGGTGTCCAATTATACTGTGCAGTATTAATACTAATACAAATGGTAGTAGCTAACCAAAACAGCTAGGCCTTCTGGAGTGGCCTGCACAGTGTCACCAAATAAATATAAGCATGCTCAAAGGTTAAATACTTTCTAAAAGGGACCAGCCACAATACATACTGAATATATATTTACAGTAAACCACAGAGTTCAAATCACAGAAGATATTGAAAATAACATTGATGGACATACAAATAAAGAAAAACAATCTCTACACTAAACTTCACTATATTCCTGATTGAATCTAGGAGAATTACTATCCCCTAATAACTTTCTTGAAAGAGCAAGGCACAGTGAAATATGTGAGCAGTCTTTCTAGTCAAATTCTCCAAAACAGAATACTCAATACTCAGAGATTACTCCCTTTAAAATATAATATCCAAGATAGCTTGCAGAATCACCTCATGTGGTCACCTTACTCTAGGTTCTCACAATATCCTCCCTTGAAGCTGAGACAGGAATTTAACACAGACGGCTACAATACTCATCTAAATGTTTATGGCAGTGCCTGGGGCTTCCTCTCTTTTTACTGAGCTAATGAACAAAGGCTTCCTCCAGACCCACCGTCTCCTGTCCTATTCAGCACTGTGGGGTGACGTTTTAATGGTTTAACAGCTTATTTACATTTTTCTTAAAGTAAGCTAGGTGGTTATCCCCTGCTGTCCCAGTTTTCTCTATTAAAACATATACATTTAATTCAGTTACAATAATACATGTACATTTCTTTTCAATCCAGCAGGGTGCACTGTTGGTACATTTTAACACAAGCAAACCTCACAAATACACTTTTCAGCACAAGCATCTGTACAAATCAGTTTGCTATACAAATGACATATAATTATTTACAAAATTTCAGCTAGCTGGGCTGACACGTCATACATCCACTGCCCTACTTCTGGCATGTCTGGCAGAACCTCCTATCATCACAACCTATACCCCTGATATGTTTTTGCTGTGTAAAGATATTATTCTCCTCCTAAAATATGTTTAATAATCATGTTCAATAAAATGACATGCTTTCACAGTGGAAATTTCCAGAGTCCAATCAATTCCCCAAAACACAGCTAATTTTAAGGCAATTTCAATATTCCATATCCATGAAAAACGTCTTCATCAATTAATCTACAGTTAGCTAGGTCATCATATAAAAAGCCATAGCACACTCTCTTGCCAACAGTGTGGCTTCTGGACAGGACAAAGCACCACGATTGCCCTTTATACACTGACTGATGATATACTATTAAACAGGGACAAAGGCCTAGTAACTGCAGCAATCTTTGTTGCACTAACAAAAACATTCATCACAGTTCATCATCCAATCCTACTTAAAACTCTAACTGCAGTCGGCATCAACCCTTAGGCTACCAGGTGATTTAAAGACTTCTTCTCATGCAGATACTTCAAGGTCTATATTGGATCCACATCTTCATCTGCTGCCCCCATTACCAAATGGCTCCACAAGGATCCATTTTATCCCCTATAGCTTTTTCTCTATCAATAAATTTGCCACAGACATCTATCTTCTTCTTACTATTCTTCATGTAGACAACATGGTAATTTACATCTCAGGCCTCCTCCCTTTACTAGGAAAGACCAAGTGGAAAAGGACCTTTCCACTGTCAGTAAGTGACTATTTAAACGCAACTTATTTCTCAACAGTAACAAAAAATGCTGTTTGGTACACCAAAAAAACTGTCTAAACAATGCACTAACTGAACCATTGCTTATAACCAAAAGGACAACTTGGAAACAGTCCCACACTACAGACATCATGGAGTATGATTGGATCCCTCATTCAAATTCCAACACCATTCCCAGGATACAAAATCAAAAGTTAAACGTCTCTTCTGGGCCAGGAAAATTTCTCACTTTCTTTGTCTCTCAACCAGACCAGCCATTGGTAAAGGGGTCCTTCTCCCACAGGTGAAATATGGATTAACTTGCATTGCTTCTGCATCACAAATGAATCTAGCAACACTACAGCCTACATCAAATGACATATCTGCAAAGACAAAAAACATTGCTGTATCACTCTAACAAAAGCGAATGGACTGCCCACAACCCAAATCACTCTCCTCCTGCAAACTCCCATACTTAACCTTATTATGGAGGAAAACTTCTGACTATTTTACTCAAAGACTACCAGAGAGATCTCTTCCTCTATAAACTAAGATTCCCACTGCATCCCCTCCCCACCTACATACCCCAGTTACGACCTAATATGCATCAGCTACACATTCTCCACAATTTCTCCTAAAATCTAGGAAGCCACACCAGAACAAGTTGTATACTATCATTCAGAAATTTCCAGATGGAACCAAAAAGCTATCTTTTTGAGCAGGCTGAGTGCAAATAGTTTAAAAACAGCTCCATCACTTAGATATGAGAATTCCTTACATGACTTCATGTAACCTTTCTGTAGGTTTATACAATATGCACTCAGATAGGCTTAAGACTTTACACCTGCACACTCCCGCTTTTCTCTCCTAAGTCATCTGCTACCCTCCCATCTTCATGTTATCCCGCTCCACCATATTCTCAGCTTTTGCATGCTTCCAAAACACAGCAATATGTATGAAGTACTTGTTCGTCGTATGTGCAGTGACATGTACAAAAAGATGCATTGTACACAGTTTGAAATTTTTATTTTATGTACTTGAAATGTTTGTCTTCTATCTATGCATTTAACCCCTTACCTTACCTGATGACTACTTCACTCATTCTTGATGGTCATCTGTATTTTACTAAAACAACTGTCTCATGTACATGGGACAACCCTCTCCTCCTCCAAACAGGTTCAAATATATGTGAGAGATGCAACTATTTAGCCAAACTGGAGGCTGAGCTCTCTCAAAACTGGTGTAACCAGTCAGGAGGAGAAGGTAACCTCACACAACACAATACCAGTATCAAATAGTCCCACCACATCAGCGAACCAAACACATAAATACACAAAAACATACTTGGAGGCTCTAAATAAAAATCTACCTAAGCAACAGAGACCTCCAAAGCAGACATCCAAGCAAACGCTACCTCAAAACAAAACACACACAACACATAACCCACAAAGTCAGTGTGCCAAGCAGCCACAGCCCTTAAGGCTGAATAACACACCTGATACTCTTGTTATAGGTGACTATTGTCAGACACACTGACTTCCTGCTCACCAGGCTGAATAAAGAGAAGGTCACAGTGAGCTGCCTGTCGGGTGCTAGGATCTGACACATAACGCAAGCACTCAGGTCACTCCAAAGCAAATACAAATATGACTCAGTCATTGTACATGCTGGTGTGAATGACCCGAGACGTACCTCCCTGGACTACATGAAAAGAGACATAGAGGAGCTCTATGATCATGTAGCCCAGGCTGGTATGACCCTGACCTTGAGCAGCATCTTACCCTCACCTAGAATGATGCCACAGTACAAAGACAAAATGATCGATTTTAACAATTGACTAAAATTTTGGTATCATTCAAAGGGGATCCAGTGTCTGTCAGCCGGGGATGACATGCTCGACAAGCCACGTTGCTTCGCTAGGGACGGCTTGCACCTGTCACCACTGGGCTTTCGGATATTGGCAAATGCTCTTGCCACCCCCATAGTGCCTTTTTTAGGCAAGGCTCAAAAGTCAAACCCACCCCCATAGACAGCACAAGGAACAAGAAACTAAGGGTAATGCTGCTAAAAGCCAGAAGTCTTAACTTCAAGATGCACGCACTCGAAGCTCTCCTCAGTATGGAGAACATCGATATCTGTGCAGTGACAGAAACCTGGTTCAAGGCTCCAGAGAGCACCCCAGCACTACCAGGCTATACCTCATATGCTTTTTGGCCCCAAAACCCGGACCAAACCACAAAAGGAGGGGGAGTTTCCATATTTATCAAGGATATCCACACCTCCAGGTTAGTGGCATTGCACGAAGTATCGGAGACCATACATGTGCAACTAACAGTGGGCAAGACTGCTTTTCAGTTTATAGCATCCTACAGACCACCCTCACAAAGTCAGGAATCCCATTCGGCTTTCCTGAAAACACTGGAGAACATGAAGATCTCTCCGAACACCATTATATTGGGCGACTTCAACTACCCAAACATTGACTGGGAGCACTACTCAAGCCCCAGAACCTTAGCCCAAAGATTCCTGGAAATTATAAACTCAAATGCTATGGAACAACTAGTCACCACTCCCACAAGAGGGGACAACATACTAGACCTGATCATTACCAACATGGGGACTCTATGCTCCACACCAGAATTATATCCCTCATTGGTAAGATCAGATCATAAATTAATTTCACTGGATGTCCACATCCCGACCCCACCCCCAGCCCAGAAAATCACAGTGAAAAACTTCTCAAAAGCGAACTTCTCACTTCTCAAAACCGAAGTGGAATCCTTCAAGGCCCCAGGGCCAGTGGAAACTACAGCCCAAACTGCAGAATCCTATATAAATGCATTCTACGGACATCTCCAGGAATGCATGGATCATGCTATCCCAAACAAAACCAAGACCCAATCATCCAAAGGCAGGCGTCCAGTCTGGTGGACCCCTGCCATAAATAAACTGTACAACAGAAGGAGGAAGCTACTACATGATAGAGCAAAATCCTAATAGGGAAGGCATCTCTGATCAGTACTAGCAAAAAATTACGATCCCTCATAAAATCCTCCAAGGCCAGCTTCGAGAGAAAAATTGCACAGGACACCAAAGACAATCATAAGGCTTTTTTCAGTTATGTTAGAAACCTGGGATGCAACTCCCAGACTTGTTCGGAGTTGATTCTAAACGACAAAAAATACACTGAACCCACAGACATCGCCAATATCCTGGCAGACAGGTTCAGTGCAAACTTCTCTCCCCCCTCCCCCCCAAAAGAGCAAGTATCTATCCCGGCAGAGGGCTGCCTCCCAAACATCACAGATGCTCAGGTGAAGGCTGCCCTCTCCAAAGCAAAAAACACTGCTTCCATGGGACCAGGTTGCGTCCTACATGAACTACAAGAGGAACTAATCCCTCAAATAAAACAGCTATACAATCTCAGCCTCACTACAGGATATGTGCCCACAGAATGGCGTACAGCAACAGTGGTCCCACTCCACAAAGGTGGAGTCTCTACGGACCCTGGAAACTATCGCCCCATAAGCCTGACTAGCTTAGTCTGTAAGGCTATGTAGAGAATCATCATGGAGCTCATAAACAAAGACATTGGGGACCTACAGACACTAGATCCTACCCAGTTCGGCTTTGTCAAGGGTGGATCCTGCTTTTTGAACCTGGTTGACTTCTTTGAAACAGTCACCAAAGCCATAGATGAAGGGAAGGTAGTCCACACAGCCTATCTGGACCTTGCAAAGGCATATGACACCACTCGGCCATCATAGATAAGCTATCCAGCCCTATGTCACAAGATGGGTCGCAAACTGGCTCAAAGACAGAACCCACAGAGTGAGTTGCTGGAGCCATGTCAGACTCGAAACCGGTCACAAGTGGCGTCCCACAGGGCTCTGTACTGGGACCACTCTTGTTCGGTATATACTTTTCCGAGGTACAGGCAAACATGGGAGGACTATGGCTCACCAAGTTCGCAGACGACTGCAAACTGGGCACCATAATCAACTCTCCAGCTGACACAAACATCCTTCAAAAAGGTCTCACAGAGACAGATAACTGGTGCCAGCACCATGGTTTAAAGCTAAATGCCAAAAAATGTATAGTCATACCCTTTGGCAAAAACAATGTGCCCACAAATTACCACATAGGCGGAAACCCATTAAGTACAGAGAAAGTTATTAGGGACCTGGGGACCCAAGTTGATAGCAATCTCTCCTTTGAAAACCACATTGCCAAAATGGTTAGAAAGACCTTCTACATAGCCCACCTCATCATGAAGGGTTTCACATCTAGATCAAGAGAGGTAATCATGCCCCTTTATTCATCCCTCATCAGGCCCATCATAGAATACAATGCCCCTTTGGGATGTACCTTACCCGACACCTGCAGCAATTAGAAAGACCCCAAAAGTATCTCACCAAGAGGATCAAGGGTCTCAAACAGATGCCATATGCTGCTCGGTTAAAAAAACTCCAGCTCTACTCAGTTGCATACCGCCTACTTCGAGGCGATCTATGCCTGACATACAAAGCTATGTCAAATCCAGAATTGATGGACATGCTCCACCTCAGTAAATCTAAATCCCTTAGAGCCACACGCTCGAGGGACTTGAACCTCAGCACAGAAATAAATATAACTTGCTGGAGGGACAGGTTCATAACCCAGGGGCTCCCTTCGCTCTGGAATAGAATTCCAGTTCATGTGAGGCAGAGCACCTCACTGAATCTCTTCAAGAAGAATATCGATAAGTGGATGGGGGATCGTAGGTTTGTCCCAGGGATTACTCCCGTGTCACTATTAGACAGAGGCACAGTAAACTAAACCTTAAAAAGGGCACAGTATACTCAAATCAAGGGGTGGCGTAAGCCATACAGAATCGGGCTAGGCTTATAATTGCCCCAGGGCAGATAGCCTAGTATGAACCTATGAACCTATTTATTATACCACCTGAATAATATTCATTTTGTCTATTCTAAGTAGCTCAAACATGATTCTAAGACTGAAATGTTTTAGTAATTTATAGAGTCTGTTGCCCACTGTAAATGTTTTGAAATGTGATTGTAAATTTAGTATAGCACAGTAATGCTGAACCTGAAAATGGTCCAGCGGGATCAGTGCTCTATCATGCTGAACGAATAAATACATAAAAAGTAATACATTCTCCTAAACTAACAGTTCAAGTCAGTTCATGCTCAATGATCATGCTTGCATTACCTGGTCAGCCATGTTCGACTACACATGCTGCAACTTCCTTATTAAAAGGTTACTGCGCATTAAATGCATCAGTCTCAGTTGCACTGCTGGTCAGCCTAACCATCCAGCATTCCTGAAACAGCTGCATGATTTGCATCTCTGCAAATGGCAGGCTCTCTCCCATTTTAAGGCATCATGAGTCCCCCCGCCTCCATTACCATGCTTTTTTATAGATCCCTACTAGAGACTCAGCCTGAACTGGACATTATTCTCCACTTAAAATATACCTTTTATCTAATATACAGGAGTTGTACATGTCAAGAGCTAATAGAGTGATCAGCTCTTTTCCCCCAATTTATTCCTACAAGTTCCTTTAGTTACAAATATCTGCCATTATCCAATTACTCAATATGTATTTTACCACTTTAGGACGTTATCCGTTTTGTGACGTTACAGAGGAATTAACGTAGCAGTTGGGTACTACAGATTTACAGGGCCTTCTATTATACAAGACAGAGTTTCTCAATGCCTGCCAGACACAATGTGATAGATGCAAACCTCACATTTTTAATTCAAAAAGCTGAGGTGCTCTTTCCATCCTTTTGAATTCAGGTTTATCGCATAGTTTTTATTTTGTTCTGACCTGCTGCATAATACAATAAACACAACCTATACAGGCAACATTATTCTGGGAGTATAAACTAAACAATGAAAGTAAGACCAGTGAGACAATACAAACATGTATAATTACTACAGCCTGTAGCAGTATGTACAAGTTCTGCTGTATGTTGAAACACACTCCATGCATATCAACCAGTGGTGTGGCACTTTAAAAGCTTAATTTACAGAGGAGGCATGATTCAGGGTTACTAAGGCAAAGCTGTGATCAACTTAAATAAAAAAAAATTAAAACAAAACTCAAGCAATATTGAAATAAAGTAAAAAAAAATGTATTGGATCCAGTGAACTTGACCATGCTACAAGAATAAGTGCTTTAATCTGTCAGAACACATGGCTTTTTAAAGGTTTTTAGGTTTGATGAATATGCTCAGAGTACTGAAACCCAGAATTTCATCAGTTTCTCATATCTCCAGTAATTTACTTTCTTGTAGGATATTCTTCTTCATTTGTTACTGTGGGGTGGCTGTATTTGATCACTCTAGTTATAGCCTGCTTTGTCCCACTGAACCACAACTAAAACTATGGACTTCGTAAGAAGTCAACCATTTCAAAATACATTTTATTTTCATTGTTTATTATTCCCCTTCAGAAATCCTGAAACCCATAACATAATCCTGAGACTATACTATGGAAAGACCAAAACACTGAAGACCACAATGTCTAAAAATATCAAACACTGAATCCCCCTGTGAACCTAGGAACAAGTCCCACCAGGGGTCCTCTACGGATTATGAGCCTAGGAATGAGTATTAACAGGAGTTTGATATTTTGGTCTTCTGCATTTTTTTTTTTAATAATATGGTCTCAGGATTATAATTTCTCAAGATAGTGGGCCTCAAGATTGTGATAGTAAATCATGACATCACTATCTACATTGTCATTTTTAAGTTGATGTAATATGACAGATACGTCTCTTCAGCATGGTAACACAGAATAGTTATCAACTGAAATTCTCACTGTACCACACACAGGGAGTGCCACCAGCATTGTAATGCTAAGGAAAGGTTCTACTATGGTACCCCAAATTTCAGAATGCTGATAAACCAAAACACTGAACACTAAAGCCCAAAAATCAAAAGAGGCAAAAAATAAAACTCCAAGCACACACCCTTGAACTTATATAAACCAACTCCACAGCTGCACAAACTTGAACAATGGAGAAATCTTCCAAAACAAAGGAATTACTGCAGAGCAAACTTAGAATTCACACAGTGATTTCTTGGGCTTCGGGTAATTGACACTTGGGGAATTTCACCTTGGTCATCCATTAGATTCAATCTACCTGCTGTTGCTGCCAATTTCTTGGAAAACATTTCTTGCAATTCCTTGGCAATAAAAACTCCACACAACTGATTTTCAGACTCCATCACAAGGCCCCTTTCAGAGGGTGGGAGTACTGTGAAAGAATGACAGGATTTTACTTCTCAGCTGTTTTGACGGAAGCGATTTTGTCCATTTATTTTGTGTTGGCATTAGCACATCTTGATCAACTGCCTTTTCCAAGGCACATTCCACATTATCATTTTATTTGCTTATTTTATGCTACGGAGCCAACATTTGTTTTAGCAACCTGCTCAACACATGCCCAGATGCCATTTTTGAGACAAATACATGCCTAACAAGTATTCTTGTGCTAAGAAATTGACAGGTATGCTCTAAACCAAATGTTAAGAAAATCTAAGAAATTTGCTACCGCAGGTACCTTTGATAAAGCTTCTTTTAAACATAATTTGCTCCTTAACTAAATTTGAAACCCTAGTTTATTCATAGGTTAGTACTAAACTAACTGCCCTTGCGGGCCATTTTTTTTTTTAAGCCTAGCCAATTATCCCTTGTGAGCCTCAAAGCCTGCACCTTGTGTTTGTAAGGCAAACACCTTAACCATTAGGCCACCAGCTCAACCCTTTTTTAATGCCTGTATCACATCTGAATTTAAAAAGCCAAAGTCAAGCTTCCCTAATGGCTGATTAAGCATGATCAGTTTCTCACGCAGAATGTTTATGCAAAAACACATGGCCCAACCATAACCCAAGGATTACTGCAATATAATCTGAGATTTAAAATCTTTCATGGATCCGGTAATGAAGTTACAAAAATACTGCATTCTTTAGATCCTGACAGTGAACTGAACTGACACACTATCACGGAAGTGCTTTGACTAAGATCAAACCATAAAAAAACATCCTGCCATCCCTTACTAATAACCAGTCACTAACGCATCATTTCTACCTCTACCACAGATTCCTGTGGTCTGGACACAGATTGAGCTGTTCCTGCAAAGTAGTACTAACACTGAGTTAAAATCATGCAAACTACCAAATTAAACATTTAATTATAAATTATTATATTAATGAAAGAACTTCCAAACACATATCTGATGTTCCATCAGGCAACAACTCATGGACTTGTATGTGGTTACTAGGATAATGACCCAAGAGCCATTTTAAGCCTAGCCACACTTACCCAAAATTTAGCAAAATATCGCTGATATTTGTCAATGCCCCAAAGAATTTTATGGTTATGATAGAGACTTATACATAACAAGTACTCACAGGCTGCCCATATAGAGCTCCCTATAGGTACAGGCATACCATTGCCTAACTAAAATCTAAGGGTCAGGATATTCATGTTAAAAGAATTATGTAGTCCTGAGATAACTTCAGACTGTTTCTTTCACTCAAACCATACAGTGAGTATATAAACTTTGTTGTTTACACAGAAAACTTTTATCTTTTGGCTGGAATACTGCAGCAAGCATAAAGTGACCGTGCGACTAGAATACTATGAGCAATCCATAGACTAATATGCTCAGGGTGGACTGATCAGAGCAAACACAGAAGAAACGAGTACTTCTGAGACTGTTTCATTCTCACTCTAAAAATAGGACTCGCACTCCTATTACATTTGCTAAACTTTAATATTAGCAACATTCAGCAGGTCAGAAAAATAATATATTCTTTTGACCAAGGACATTCCACTAGTATATTCAGACTTGCACTTCAGATATACATGTTATTTTATTTACTTATTTTATTTTACATTTGTTTACCAGGAAAGTCCAACTGAGCCAGGAATGGCCCGTTTTCAGTGGAGGCCCAGGAGAAAAGCTCCATACAAATAACAATAAAAAATGAAGGTAAAGCCATTACAATTCAAAAACATTACAACTAGGAATATTATAAAAGGTTTAAATAGCAAAAATATTGCAAAAGAAAGTATAACAATGGACATAGAAGAAATTTTAAACACAAACAGACAACATATGTAGTTGAAACCCAATGGTAGACAAATGTAAAACAATGAGTCCAAACATCACAGCCAACATCATACCATAAAACCATACGAGGACTATTAACTACTTCAACAATTTCATTACCAGATTTTCTCATAGCCATCTAAATAACATCACAAGTCAAACAATCTTCCTCTCTGAACATACCCCTCAACCTCTTAGAGCAAGAAATCAGGATAAAGCCATAAATAAAATAAAAGTGGGACAAAGGCCCAAAAATACGGACTTTTTCTAAATACCGCTCTTATAAACTTAGAAAGTTGATAGAATAACAGGTTTTGCATTAGAAGGTTATGAAGTCATACACAAATGTCTGTCATTATTTTCTAACTTCAGTCTTAAATTATTTGCCACTAATTTGCCAGAAAACCAAAATTTTATGAAAAACGGACAGAAAATATGAAACAAAAATCTGGACATTCTGCAAAAAATCTGTACAACTGTGAGGTACGTTCCCAAATGACTTCTGTGTGGCTCATGCAAAGATTAATTGTTTGAAACATCCATAACACATAGGAAGTACTCTGTCAGACACAGTTATTTACTTCTGCATTTTGGGAAATATCCAGTGCATATTTTTCAAATACCCTGTACACAAAATTCAACTCTTCACACTCAAAAGCCTAAGTAACAACACTCTGTGGTATGTTTGGGTGACGTCACCTTACAGTTTAAGCAATTAACCACTGCAGGATGATGTATTCCAGTCTAGCTCTGTAAAACTCTGAAAGCATTTTACAAGCTTGAAGATGCTGCATGAATTCCAAATTCTTGCTTATATTTACTCCACAATAATCACAGAAGCCTGCAATTTGAGAACTGTGAAACACATATTCCTTCAAAATATTCCAAACTGCATAACTAGATTTGCTATATTTAACAGAAATTACAATTATAGAAAGCAATGGTAATTTTTATTAAGCTGTTAAAGTCACCAACGGGAGCATCTGTTTCACTTTGCTAGGTATTGACTTGCTTACGTTAGGTTTGCCAGATTCCTTCATAATGTTTATCACATTATCTGAAACAAATGTGCCTGGCTGGGGTTTGGGTTAGTGGCTTAAATCTGGATACATAAGGGACCAGCTTCTTAAGACCAAGAAGTCCACATGCTGAGGCAGCATTTTTGGCTCTTCCCTTGCTAGGCTTAGCAGGTAGGATAATCAATGTTGTCAGGGCCAAAAGGACACTTTAAGAATGACTTTTGGCTTGTCATGCTTGATTTTCTGCAACAAAATTTTCACAGCTGCCTGCTTTTCTGGGGAAGCAAAAATGGTTTACTTCTGGCACACCCCATCTGTTTGTCCGATCCAGGAATGCTTCTTTGTTTAGCATCCACTTGTGTGCGTCTATCTCTGATTTGCTCAGACTGCCAGAACATTCTCTTGAGAAGGATTGCAGGCCTCCTTGATGGTTATGGCTGACTCCTGGACCACCTTCCAGTCTGCATAGCTGCCCCACACAGGATGTAGAAGTGAGTTCTTTCTTGCTTGTCGATGCACCACACAACTGTAGTGCTGTCTTGTAAGGATTTGTAGAGTTTTCTGTGCCCTAATCTGTTGAATTCTCTTAATGATAGGCGCAACTTCATCATCTCTTTCACATTTATGTGTTTCTATCTTATGGCTTTGTCCCATGTGCCCTAATCCTACAGATGTCCTGCAACAGCACTCCAGACAAAGACCAAGGAATCTGCAGTCAGTATCTACAAAGGCTGAGCTAGCGTGAAGGGTACCACCAAGTTAATGCATACATGTATTTTCAATCATGAGAACTCCTTCTTTATTCCAAGAAATAGAGATGGGGATTTCTAAGGGCTCTGAATGTTGGCACCAACTTTCTAAGGTGCCATTGTAGCTTCCTTATGCGTAACCTTAACCACACATTCCAGGACTATGAGGAATTACCTTTATGTCATAACCGTCTTCTCTTGGAGACCCCACATAAAGATATTTGGTGACAGTACCTTGACCTCTGGGAGGAACACCTTCTGTAACTCTTGTGCCCAGCAGCATCCCCAGAAAACCAACTCTCTTTGCTGGGATGAAATGTGATTTGACAAGCTTAACAATGAGCTTTAGTTCTTGGAAACATGAAAGTGTGAAATTCAAGGCCTTCTGAATCCTCTCTAGGGAGTCATCAGGCAATCATCCAGGTATGGGTAATTGTGGATAGCCTTTGTCCTGCAAAAGGCTATTAATGGAGCCAGGTATTTTGCAAAGACCTCTAGTGCAGCAGACAAGGAAATGAATTTGACATTTTCTCTCCCCTCTCCCCATTTCAAATCTTAGGAACTTTTTGTGGTATCCTGGCTATGGAGATAAGCAGATAAGCATCCTTCAGGTTCAGAGTGACCAGAAAGGCCTGAAGGTACAAAACATTCAGGAGGCCTTGGAGAGTTAAAATTCCACATTTTGTCTTGATCAGGAATTTGTTCACTCTTGACAGGTCTCAATATGCCGTCTTTTCAAGGCACCAACAAGAGACCCGAGTAAAATCTTGCATTCTTTCTCTCTCTCTCTATGGTGCCTTACTCCAAGAGTTTTCTTAAAAACAGAGGAATCATGTTCACTTGATTTTTTTGTGACTGATAGGATATCCTCTAGTTTTGGCCTCCTTGAGAATTGCAACTTGTATCTCTGCTTGGGGGTTTTTAGGGCACACTGTTTTTGACTTATTCTTTTCCCACTTTTTGTCAGCCCTCTGGGAAGGTATGAGAAGTCTAGGCTTTGAGGTGAGGGGGGGGGGGGGTTGAGAATTTTAGAGAATGGGTGGAGGCAACTAGGCTTTGTCATGACTACTCCCTCTCAGACCTAATGGCTCCCAGGCTTCTCTTTGGGTTTGCTCATCATTCTCTCCTATATCTCTCTTTTTTTTCATCTATGTAAGTCTAGTGCATCAGAATCCTCCATGAATAATGTTTCCGCCTTTATTCTTTTAGATGGGATCCCTAACATTTTATGAACTACTTCCAGTGCTGACTGCTTGGACTTAAAGAAACTCCTGAAGTCCTGAGACAGATGGAAAAAAGCTGTAGATTGGGAAGTTAGTGTTTTGCCAGACCCAAGGATATCGATAAGTGTTTAACAGTGTCCTCCATTTTCCATCACTTACACTTAAATCACCTTTTAATAAGGTTGCTGTTCAGTGGAAGGCTCACAGAGGTCAATGCAATATTGGTGGAGCCAGGTGCACCCTCTCATTTGAGTCGTGCACTCCCAGAAAGATTTTGTTCTCTTTTTGGTGATCCTAGTAGCACAGTGCAGAAATGTATCCGTGTCATGCTTCCTGTAGAGGCAGAAAAGGCACTATTAATAAATATTTTCATACAAGATTTGCTTCCCACAATCAACACAATTATTCTTAATGGCTATTTCTAAAATAAGAATCACTGTCCGACATTAGAAAAAAATAGTTACAAAAAGACTGAAAACAATTCCTCTTCAGTTTACTTCTCTTTCTTTTGGAAGCAAGCCAACCAATGGACTGGTCATGCTAAGGGTTCAGGAAATCACACTAAGGCTGCATCAAATAAAGACCTGAAGAGGACAGAGACATCTTTATGCTTGATAGTCAGCCAAAGCTACTGAGAGAATATACAACTCTGAAGTCGGGATGACCGTTCAGGCCTCCTGCTGGAAGAGTATTCCACAAGTGAGGACTGCAACAGTGAAGAGTACAATGATCACTACATATGAAAACTGACACTAAACACATGGAGTTTCACATGAAGAAAAGATACTATAAATTCACACCAAATTGCCAGTTCCATAAACCTCCATGTACTCGGAACAAATGCTATTCTTGGATATAACACAACATGCAAAAATTCTGACTTTTGATTAGTCTCGTGTCAGACTAGTGGTTCCCAACATAGGTGCTGTAACACCGTCTTCAGGGTGTTTTAGCAAAAGAGATAAAAAATGAAGGTATTTATGCATTTTTTTATCATCCTTTGCTTAGGCAGCACAACTTTTCTCTGAAATCAACATGGAATGTTCTGATGTGTGGCACAGCATGCAAGTTAGGCCTTTAGGCATGAAGCAACATTAACAATCACTACAATTCCAGAAAATACCGATTTCAGTTTAGCTTTCAGTCTAACTACACATAGGAAAACTGTAAAACAGCAAAACAAACTGGGCT
Source organism: Protopterus annectens (assembly GCF_019279795.1). Taxonomy (NCBI): domain Eukaryota; kingdom Metazoa; phylum Chordata; order Ceratodontiformes; family Protopteridae; genus Protopterus; species Protopterus annectens. The sequence continues at coordinate 1,404,247,681 of NC_056735.1, forward strand.
TTTAACAACACAAAGCTTCTACTAAAAGGAGTGAGTGGCAGGTGAAGATACATGAATACTGGATGCAAGAAGAAATAACTTTCCTTTTCATTAATTCATATTTTATATGCACTGTGAAATTAGTGAAGACTTGTATCTTATTTACTATGCATGAGAGGGAAGAGAAATGGACTTCAGATAAAAGCAAGCGGAAGCTGGAATGGCACTGATGCATTTTTTTGTCTGTGTGTGTTTATCTGCATGTGTGTGCTGCTTATGAGACAAAGAAAAAATTAATGGAGAATGTAAAGTACAGTACAGTACAGTGGTAGATAGGGATTTCCTAACACTTAACAAGCTCCATACTGGATGGAGAACAGAATGCTGAAAGTACATAGGAAGAGACAGGAATGTGTAGTCTAATATGGGAGTGCCCAAATGGACAATACTGAGAGCTGCCTGGAGGAAGACGCTATGAAAATGGATGGGGAGGGATTTGACAGTATATCACTACAAAGCCTAAACGCCTGGACTAAATGAAGGGAAGAGAGAATGAAGATAACAGAAGAGAATGAATAAGGTCAGGAAATTACAACAGAGTGCATTTAGGAATGTATGGTAAAACAACTCAGGGGTACTGGAAGAGACAGAACTGCCAGTCTAAGTGAATATTGTGAATTCTTACAAGATATAGGAAAGATTATATTAGCACAGGAGTAAGCCAGGCATTTAATAGTGAATGATGTGAAATTCTTGAGATACTAAAATAATTTCATGTGGGGTAAAATATATTGAAATGATTGTAATATTCTCAAGCTAGAAAATATGTGAATATTCTGAAAATGCTATCAAAAATAATCATTTAAATTAAGGCTGCATGCAGAGTCCACACGCTAGTAATGACATCAGAATCCATCCACACCACTTTCATCTTTGCTCTCAGTACATTCATTTGCAAACAGTATGATATACTTTCCTGCTGCTAAGTGGGATAAAACATTTTGCAAAGTCTGTGGTTCTGAAATATAGTGGGGTCTTCCTGAGAAACTTGTAACTACTGCCAGAGATGTATTATAAATTCTCTAACAAAAAATGCTTGTACAAAATAATCAATAATTAATGATATTCTGACTTATAAATGGCTCCAATGACAACTGTTGCTGTCCTTATAACGATGTCACATCCAGAGGAGGATGGAGAGTTTCTTCAGTGTAATCCCTGCCTGTGTTAAATGCAGACAATTCTAGCCTCACAGAACTAACATGGACGTTTCTAGCTGATTTCACTTTCCCGGAGTCTAGCTGGTTTCTGTGTTAGTTTCAGACATATACATAAAAGTGGCATTTTACTAATGTACAGCGGCAATGCTTGTGTGCATTGTATACTGGTGCTAGTAAGTTTTTGTTTTCTGTATCACTGTAATATTTAATTTTTGCTTGTTGAAATATTCACCTGTAGTTTAGTGACTCAGAATACAGCACGCCTGAAACAAAAGGATGGAAAGAAATTCTAAAATGTACAAGAAACTAAAACCCCTTGGCTTCTGGGGCCACTAGATCCCCAGTACCCCCAGCTTAGTTTGATTACTTCTGGGAAACTCCGCAGATCTCCAAGGAAAATCAATCAGCTTCTTCAGCTTCCTGCTTTCTTGTTGTGATGGGGGGGTACATTAACATTACAAGATCATCTAAATCAGATTAAACTTTAAGATGCTCCATATATATATATATATATATATATATATATATATATATATATATATATACACACACACACACACACACACACACACACACATACATATATATGGATCTACTTCAGATGACCTAACTTCATTTGCCTGACATTCTTTGATTGACCCCAAATCACCTAAATTTCACTTCACCTAAAACTCATTTCAAGTACAATGAGTACTGGCAGTGTGTAGAGCACTGTAAGGCAAGTAAAAGGTATATGTCCTTTTCCCCACTGTAGTTCGGACCTGGAGTTAGAATATATAGTCGGGGGGGAGCATAGCGCCCCCCCCCCCACATAGTTTGGTTTTACTGAACAATATAAAAGTAAACCAGAGATTATAAAATCAAAGTAGGTGGGGGTTACACCCCCCACATCCCCCCTAATTATATATTCTAACTCCAGGGTTGCACTACAGTGGGGAAAAGGACATGTACCTTTTACTTGCCTTACAGTGCTCTACACACTGCCAGTACTCATTGTCAGTGAAATGAGTTTTAGGCGAAGTGATGTTTAGGTGATTTGGTCTCAGTCAAATGAAAGTTAGGTCAACTGAAGTAGACCCATATATATATATATATATATATATATATATATATATATATATATATATATATATATATATATATATATATATATATAGTGAAAGTACAGTTGTGTGAAATCTTACCATAACAACACATGTCCCTCTCTTCACTGTTGCAGTATTCTCCACCTCAGGGATCTCCTGCCAAGGATAGACCAACATCTAGCCAGCATACCAAAGCCTTTTGATTTTGTATGCGCCATATGTCATATATATGCTCCCAACACAGGTCATAGGGCATAAAGGTAATGTATGGATGCAATTACCTAGAACTGAATTGTCCTAGTAGAGAACAGTCTCCAGGGGACAAAAGGAGGTTACACTCATCCAAAGGGAAGAAATGCACATGGAAAAAGGGGGACTCTCGGCCATGAGGGTAACCAACTCAAAAATGGGGGTGGGGTTGGAGGGAGGGACTGAATACTGCAACAGTGAAGAGAAGGTTATCTACTGTTAGGTAAGATTTTACACAACATTACTATGTCCTGCTACATCACTGCTACAGTACTCTTCACAGTAGGGAGAGTATAAAAGCATAAGAAAAGGATTGGGAGGTGGAAGGATGGAAAGAGCACTCAACAAACTCATGTGGAATGGTCTGTGCCAAACCTGCTCTGGCCCTAGAAACAATAACCAATTTATAATGCTTGGTAAACTGAGGACCAAGTAGCAGCTTCAAGGATGGAACTGATGTCCAAACCCTTGAAGAAAGCACCAGAAGAGGCAACAGCCCTAGTGGAATGAGCTCTAAACTAAGTAGACAGACACTTGCCATGAAAAGAATTCTTCTTTTGGCTTTCCCGGTTAGGGGTCGCCACAACAGATCACCTGTCCGCTCATGATTGGCAGTGGAGTTTTACTGTGTCGAGTTGCCAGCCCGGCAACCAACCTTCCACAGAAGACACACACACGCACACACTCGCACCTAGGGCCAATTTAGAGTGTCCAATCCACCTACAGCATGTCCTTGGGATGTGGGAGGAAACCGGAGAACCCGGAGGAAACCCACGCGACCACAGGGAGGACATGCAGACTCCACACAGAAGGCACCCCAGCCAAGGATCGAACCGGAGAACCTCTTGCTGTGAGTCAGCAATGCTAACCACTGCACCACCGTGGCCGCCCACTTGCCATGAAAAGAATAACAAAAGGAAATGGCCTTAGATATCCGGGAAGAGATGGTTTGCTTGGGAAAAGCTAAACAAGAAAGTCCTGGGATGAAAAGAAACAAAAAGCTGGTCAGACTTATGAATGGTCTTAGCTTTATCCAATTAATACATGAGCTCTCTGTGCGAATTCAGTGTATGCAGCACTCTCGCAGTAGTAGACTGATGAGAAGGAAAAAAGGAAGGGAGTTGTACTGCCTGATTTGAGGATACCTTATTAACCACCCTGGGTATAAAAGAAGGATTGGTACAAAGAGACACACTGTGTCTGTGAAAACTCAAAAAAAGGAGGAACGGCCATAACAGAAGCTCAGAAACCCTTCGAGCAGATATAACAGACAGCAGCAAGACAGTCTTCCAGGTAAAATGTTGCAGAGAAGCTGCAAATGTAGGCTCAAAAGGAGCCTGAGTCAATTTTTCCAAAACAAAATTAAAGGTCCCAAGGAGAAGGACTAGGCTTCCTGAGGGCCCCAAGATGCAGGACTCCTTTAAGAAACTGTATGACCTCAAAACAAGAAGCCAAAGGAGGATTCAAGGACAGACAGGCAGAAATAGCTAACAAATGACCTTCAATGAAAAATAGGCCAAGCCAGATTGGGGCAACTCATCCAAATAGGAGGGAACCAGAGGAACTACCACTGAAAAAGGGTCTGGCAATGAGCATGGCACAAAACAGAAAATTCTTTCCATTTGGACAATATAATACTTTCTGGTTGTGGGTTTTCTTGCCTCCTGTAAAAGCCTGAGCATATCCTCAGAAAAGAGGTGCCTAAAAGGGACCCAAAACCTCTCACTCAGTTGGAGGTGTGACGGGCAAGTAACAGGTGGCTGGGAACATATTTTTTTAATGAGCTGGCAGACTTTAGGGATTCCCTGCAAACCGCTCTGTCGGAGATGCTGGGTGAGCAGATTGGATTTACTTGGGAGATGATTTTTTTGAGTTAATGATATAGAGTAGGAATTGCCTAGACACAGTAAAGCCTTGCTGAGTCTAACTATGGTGACTACCAAAAAAGCAATTACTAGAAAAGGGAAATTTAAAGTCTAGACCAACTTTACGAGAAGTACTGAATATAGTAAGAGAGATAAAACAACTGGAATTGGGATCTTTAGAAAAGGGGAGGGAGCAAACTACATAGAAAAATGGGAATTGTGGGAACAATATATGCAGAGCAAGAACGAGGTTTATGAGCCAGAATTTGAATAAGCCATATAATGCTTAACTGACAATGACTGGACCGATTATACAGTAAGTGAAGTATAATGTTTGCAACTACAGTTGTTTCAATGGTGTCTGTGATGTATACTGTTTGCAACTAAAGTGGTGTCATGTTATTTGTTTTTCATTTGTATAAATGTAAGCTTGCCTATGTCATGTGTGAAAATTTAATAAAGATGTTTGTTGAAAAAACTATCACTCACAGTGTCAGTTGAAGGCTGGACAAGTGAGGATGGATAAGTGACCCCTTGTCCTGTATGAGGAGGTCAAACCAGTGAGGTAACTTGTGGTGATTGCCTCTGGCCAGATGCATTAAGAGGGGGAACCAATGCTGTCTTGGCCAAAAGGGAGTCACTAGCAAGATTTCTGGGGAGTTCAGCTGAATCTTCTGTAGGACTCTTGGAAGTAGAGGAAGGAAAGAATAGAGAAACATCCCCTTCCAAGGAAAAGAAAGGATATCCGTCTTCCATGCCAGGTGGCCTGGCACTCTGGAACAGAAAAGAGGAAGCTGCCTGTTCAAAGGGGAGGCAAAAAGATCTACCTGAGGAATACCCACCAATGGACTATGTCCAGAAACACTTCTATGTGACGCATCCATTCGTGAGTTTGTGTTTTGGACCTGCTCAAAGAGTTTTCCACTAGATTGTGCTCTGAAGAAATACACCCCCCACCCCATGTCTGAAACATTGGTGAACAGTTTTTGAGAAAGAACTGGAGGCTGAAAGGGCAGGAATGGGTTGAGGGTAAGTTGGTAAACCCACCACTCGAATTTCCACTTTAGACAAGACAAAAGAGGCACTCTGAAATCCAGAGAGTGGCGATTCTGAAGCCAAACTGACTTTGTGTACCACTGGAGCTTCCACATATGCAGTTTGGCAAGAGGGAGCATTGCAATAGAAAAGGCCATGAATCTTAAGACCTAAAGAAACTCCCTGGCTGGATTGGCTGGCAGAGAAAGAAGAGACTGAAAGAAAGCTGTCAAGGACAAAACCTTTGAAGGTAGAAGAAAGGCCAACACTAGTACTGAATGAATCCTGCTGCCCAGATGCACTTGATCCTGAGAAGGAGTCAGGACAGACCTTTGGAACTTTATAGTGAACCCCAGACTTTGAATGAGAGATATAGTGAACTCTATAGAGTCTGTTACAGGCAATCGGTAGAAGGTGCCTGAATCAACGGGTCATCTAAATAAGGAAAAATCTAAATGCCTTGGAGCCTGAAAAAGGCAATCGCAGGAGCTAGACATTTTTGTGAAAACCCTTGGGGCAGTAGAGAGGCCAAAGGGCAAAGCAAAAAACTGAAAATGAGAGGAAGAAACAGAGAAATGTAAAAACTTCCTGAAGAGGTGGTGAATAGTAATGTGAAGGTAAGCATCCTTCAAATCCAAGGACACCATTAAAGCCTAGGGCAGAAACAGAGTTTGAAGAGAAAGCATTTGAAAAGAATGAACGTTAATAAAGGGATTGAGCAAGGAGAGAGCCAGAACAAATCTCCAACTGCCCTCCTTTCATGGAACCAGGAACATTCTGGAGTAAAATCCCTTTCCTACTTGGGAAAGAGCGACAAGATTAAATAGCTCCCTGGCCTACCAGGGACCCAAGAACCTCTGAAAAATGAAAAAGTTGCTCTCAAGCAGATTGAGGAATCCCTGAAAAAGGAGGGAGATACTTTTACACCTTGAAGTAACCCTGACGTATGATGGACAAAACCCAAGAATGTGATGAGTTGCCAGTTTAGAAGACAGAGGCAGAGCTGTACAGAAAGGGAACCAGGCCTAGGGTAGATGGGACAAAATGTCAAATAGAAACCGGCTTTTCAGAAAAAGGAGGTTTCTGGGCCAGAGGAGCCTAAGAAGACTTAGCAGGAGAGCTCGCCCACCAGCCTTCCTGCCTTTATTCGCCTGTCAAGGCTGCCTGTGAACAAAAGCAGACCTAGTAGGATAGTTTCTCTGGAACTTGGGGATGGGAGGCACAAAAATATTTTAAGGTCCCACAAATCTTTACCTTTTTCTTGAAGAGGTTTAAACATAGCAGCAGGTCCAGAGAGTTTTATTATCTAAAGGAACATCCAGCAACTTAACATCCTCAGGTAATGACTGCAGATGAAGCCAAGAATAATGTTTCATAACTGGCCAAAGGCAGCAGCTCTGGAAAAAGCATCAGCAGTATAATAACTGCACTTGATGGAGTGGTGAGCCACTTGAGAGCAGAACCCACAACAGAGAGAGGAGAGGACTTAACTGTGGTTTTTAAATCGTCTGATATTGACGGTCTATACTATAACCAAGTAAAGACATGTTTACTAGAGTGTTTTAAGTTAACACCCGAGGCCTATAGAAAAAAGTTTAGTGAGCACAGATGCAAGGCAAATGAAAGTGTGTGTGAATATATTGCTGAGTTAAGCACTTATTTTCATAGGTGGGTGAGTGGGTGTCAGGTTACCACTTTTGAAGGGCTGGCAGACCTTTTGCTGAGGGAACATGCCCTTAGCATTTTGCCCGAGGACATGAGAATCTGGTTGGCAGACAGGGAATCCAATACTGCAGATGAGTCGGGGGAAAAAAAGGAGATCTATATCTAGCAAGCAGAGCATCACTGCACAGGAAAGGAATGCCCAGTACTGCACATGGGCTTTAGGACGGACCCCATTCCAAATACCTTTGGCTACAGTTCACCTTGACTGGCAGGATGGAAAAGGAAGCCAGCAAGTAGGTGTGTTTGAGGATATCCCTTCAGATGTCCTGAGAGGGAATGATTTTGATAATGCAATACCTTGTGTGCATGCAGTTACATGCAATCAGGCTTGGAGACAAGCATGTGGGTTTGGCAGCCTGAGGGAGAACAAGACTGACCATGCACTTGAAACCAGGACTGGTGAGGTGGTTACTTCAGAGAGAGCTACCCTGTAGCAGTGAGACTGAAGGTGAGCCAAAACTGCTGATGGGTACTGATGTTCCCTTGGACATGAGTATCTGGTTAGCAGATAGGGAATCCAATACTGCAGATGAGCTGGGGAAAAAAGGAGATCTATACCTAGGAAGCAGGGCATCACTGCACAGGAAAGTGATACCCAGTGCTGCACATGGGTATAAGGGAACTCATGGTGGGCAGCCTAAACTACCCTAACAGAGTCTGCCAGTTACAGGGGAAGCCACTAGTTTAAGTACATGGCCAGGATCAAGGGTTAAATGCTTTAAATGTAACCAGTGGGGCCATGTAGCATACAGACCTCCAAGGAGGCAAGGTGGGGGTCAAACGGTAGGAGAGTCAGTAAGTGGGAATGACAAAATGCCAGCAGTAAGTTGCCTGGAGATAGCAAGGGTACCAAACTACCACAAGAGGTTACATCCCATCTTAGCAGATGTGAAACAGGCTACTGCTAACAGATAAACAGCCTCTGAGCTAACCATTGTTAAGCCCCCAATGGCTAAAGAGGAGCATTACTTGGTTGGGCAGTCTACTCCAGTCAGACCTTTAGGAAGGACCACATTCCAAACACCTTTGGCTAGGGTTCACCTTGACTGGGAGGGTGGAAAAGGAAGCCAGCAAGTAAGTGGCTTTGAGGATATCCCTGGTGGAAAAGGAAGCCAGCAAGTAGGTGTCTTTGAGGATATCCCTGCAGATGTCCTGATAGGGAATTATTTTGATAATGCAGTAACTTGTGTGCATGCAGTTACATGCAATCAGGCTTGGAGACAAGCATGTGGGTCTGGTAGCCTGGGGGGGACTCAGACCAACCATGCACTTGAAGCCAGGACTGCTGAGGTGGTTACTTCAGAGAGAGAGCTACCCTGCAGCAGTGAGACTGAAGGTGAGCCACAACTGCTGGTGGGTACTAATGGCCCTTGGACAGAGTGACTGCGAGGGCAGAGGTGAGTAGCAATACCCAGGCTGACAGTGAGTTAATGCTTTCAGAGGATACCAGACTTCATGTGGAAGGGTTACAAAGAGCGAGTTCAGACAGTCTCAGCTTTCACACCCTAGGTTACAAGGCTTGAGGGAGGTAGCCAGGGAGGCGCCTGACTCGCAAGGAAAAGGGGAATCTGCATACCGAGACAAAGGTTTACTGTAGAGAGTGGACCCCTAAGGGAGGGCTAGAGAGTGAAAGAATACAGCAGTCGGTAGTGCCCAGTGCCTACTGTGTGGCACTTCTAGCCAGAGGCCATGATATTCCCTTTGCATGTCATATTGGCATAAAGCATACCAAGAGATGTATTATGCAGAACCTTTACTGGCCTGAGATTTCCAGGGATTTTACAGGGTACTGCAGGACTTGTGAGCAGTACCAAAAAGTTGACGAGGTCAAGGCTCCTTTGATGCCTTTGCCTGTTATTGAGGAGCCATTTCAGAGGGTAGCTATGGTGATTGTGGGACCTATGAATGCCCCAAGTTCCACAGGAAAGAAGTATGTCCTAGTGGTAGTAGATTATGCTACCAGATACCCTGAGGAAGTGGCTCTGTCCTCCATTGAGGCAGAAGGGTGGCAGATTTAGAGATTTTCAGCAGAGTAGGTTTCCCAAAAGAAATACTGGCTGACAGAGGTCACAATTTAATGTCAGACCTGTTGGTTTGTCTGTGGAAGCATTGTGGGGTGAAGCACTTAAAGACCATCCTCTACCATCCCCAGACTAATGGTCTGGTGGAGAGGTTAAACTCTACACTAAAGACGATGCTACAGGCATTTGCAGACCAGTTTAAGAGGGAGTGGGACAAACATTTGCCCCATCTGTTGTTTGCTTACAGAGAAGTGCTGTATGGGCATAGGATGAGGGGACCTCTAGATCTGATTCGTGAAGAGTGGGAGGGTGAGTGTGAATCCCACAAGGAGTCTATTGTGGCACATGTCCTAAACCTCAGGACAAGGCTCAGGAATTCATGGGCTTGGCCCAGGAGAATCTGACAGAAGCCCAACAGCAAAAAAAGTCTGGTATGACAGGAATGCTCAAGCTAGAGGGTATGCAGTGGGGGCAGCAGGTCATTGTTCTCATTCCTGTCAGACACAATAAGCTGGAGACAGCCTGGGAGGGACCCTTCAAACTGGTAATAAAGGTCAGTCCTGTTAAATGCATGGTAGAACTGCTAGGCAGGAGGCAGGGTTACAAACTATACAAATGTTAACACTATGAATCCTTATTGTGATAGGGAGGCCCTTGTGATGAGTATTTGTAGTAGAAGGCAGGACAAGTCTGAGGGGGCTCTATGGCTACAGGGAGCCAGCCAGCAAAATCCCATTACTATGGTGGAGCCTAGGGTTGCAGGCATATATATGACATGACAGTGCAACACTGTAATGGGGTTTGCAATGCAAAGGCAGCTGGAATCTCAAGACAGGGAATGGGGTAATGTTTTCCCACACAGGCTCATTCCTCTCAAGCAACATTTCTCAAGGATCACTTGAAAAACTAACTTGAGTCTTTCAAGGGGGAAAGAAGTGTGACAAAAGGAAATACTGCCAGCCCAGCTAGCTGGAATTTTGTAAATAATTATGTGTCAGTGGTAAATATCAAAATGATTTATATAAGATGCTTGTGTTACAAATGTATTAGAACTATATGTCGTGTGTATATCAAACGGCTTGTACAGATTTGTGCGTGTTGAAAAGGTATTTATAAAATGCTTGTGTTTAAAATGCAGTCACAGTGTTCTCTACTAGAAGAGAATAGAAATGCACATTCACTATTGTAACTGTTTAAATGTATATATTTTAACAGTGGAAACTGGACTACAAGAGGTTAACTTCAGTCCATTAAACTTCAGATAAGGATAACTGAAATTAAATTACTTTATGGCTAGGCCATAAAGGATGGTATCTTCCAGTTTTCAATGTAGCAAGAGACACACTGTCTGTACTAGGAAACTTTCTGTGTTGTCTTTAGGGTGAACTAATTATGAGTCTTGAAAGCATAAAGGAATGCAATTGTTTTATGGCTTCCAGCATCTGCCAGAGATCTGAGTATAAGCCCTTGTCTGTATATTTTTACAGGTAGATGCTAATAGGGTTGCCACCTTTTCAAATGCCCAAAGTGGGACATTTTTGGTACAAACTTCAGATTTTGCAGGCAGAAACATACCCACGGCCAGTACAAAGGACAAAACTTCACTTTTTTGCCTAAATAAAATCTTATTCTTGTAGCATTTTAGTTGCTTATTCTGTTTTGTATGAGATTTAGGTGTTTCAGATACAGAATAACTGTTTTATGCACCTATTACATAAAATATAAGAAATCATTTTGTCCTAAAATCTCAGGACATTTGCCATTTTTACAATTTTTTTGCAGGACACAACTACCCAAAGAGGGACTGTCCCTCGCAAAGTGGGACAGGTGGTAACCCTAGATGCTAAATATTGTCACCTTCATCAGTCATTGTTTTGTCTGGGAACTAGGGTCAGATGACAAGAAGTTATGCAATTCTGCAAGCTATCCCAGCAGTAATAGTTTAGATATTATTTTGAGAATTCTCTTAGTGAAACAGAGCATTCTGTCTTGGACCTGACATCTAGAAGATCTATTCACCACATCTGCCTTACTCTATTTATAAGTTCCTAGGTTATAGTAATTCTCTTAGATTCAGTCAGGAATATAGTAAAGCTTATTTTTTCTTTATTTGAGACTGCCCTGTAATGTTGTTTTAAATATTTCCTGTGGTTTTCAACAATGGTGTCACTGTAAATATATATACATTTAGTATTGTCTTGTTCTTTTATTATTTATTATTAAATATATTTAAACCTTTCATTGTGGCTGATTTGTGTAGAAATATTTAATTTTGAGAGTATCTGCGTGTTTACTGGGTGACACTGTGTGGGTCACTCCTAATAGATTTGCTCTTGTTCAAACTACCATTTGTGTTAATATTAATATTACACAGTAAGATTGGACACCCTTTGTTAAGGGCCTTAAAGTAGCTGATAAGAAGTTGACTGGCTGCAGTATAACTACCTTATAGTCTGGGCAGAAGGGGGAATAGCTAGTAAACCTGTGCCAGCCTTTCCCAGGTGTGTGTGTGTGTGTGTGTGTGTGTGTGTGTGTGTGTGTGTGTGTGTGTGTGTGTGTGTGTGTGTGTGTGTGTGTGTGTGTGTGTGTGTGTGTGTAACTCAAACCTCAAAGTGCATGTGTGTTAGCTACTTGGGCAGGGACATGAAGCACTGGTTGGACAGCTGGAGGTCTTGGCTTGGTCACTCAGCAGAGAAATTTGTCTCCACCTGCATGACATATCATAGACACAGTTAAAATTGTAGTTTACCCTGTCAGGTACCGCTATTAATCTTAGATGGGTAATTAATCCTGCTAATGTCAAGAACACAGCAGCTGATATAAAAAAGACAGAAAGCTGTGGAATTATTTCCACCGTTTTTATTGCAGAGGGGAGGAGAACTTAACACTCATAGCAAAATAAAGCAATTAGATCACTCAGGGGTTTAAAGGCAATTGTCAATTCTTCTGCAAATTTACATAAGCAGCAACACAGTATTGAAATTCTAAGTTTTAAATGTTATTTATAATAGTTTGTGTTAAGATAACTTAACAGTAATAGCAAAGATTTATGTGACATTTAAAGAAAGGTCAGTAAACATTTTTTCTTGTAAAGTATAAATGCATTTACCATATTCAAGCTCCCCCCCCCCCACACACACACACACACACACACACACACATGCCAGAACTGCAGAAAGAGAGTCAGGTGGTGACCCTATCAACTAGGTGCATTGATACTTTTCATAAAAAAGGTCTTTTATGCTTTGTGTGACATCCTTCCACAGGGGGATACATATCTGGTACGTGCAGATGCATGGTACAAGATTCCCACTGACTTTGAGTCAGTCCTTGCATTGTCAGAGAGAGCAACCATAACATACAGCTGAATTTGCTTTAACATACATTTACTACGTGGCCTTGTATTAAGAACACTAAGAAAAGGAAATCAGAAGTACTTAACTGTGTTTAAATGCACACACATACACACACACACACACACACACACACACACACACACACACACACACACACACGCTGTTGTACACATGCACTTTATATACATACACATATACAATAACACACACAGTGTGTGTGTGTGTGTGTGTGTGTGTGTGTGTGTGTGTGTGTGTGTGTGCATGCAACTAATTATTTATAATAAACAACATAGTATAGTTAAGCATTATTAATGTATACATTCTAGTAAATGTTGCTCAATGATTTACTTGGTCGCTGTGTGGTTCCACATGCAATCTTGGTCAATGTCTTTCTGGTCAGTATTTTTTTTTCTACCTCTGCAAGTGAAAATATTGGTACATAGCTCTGTCTCTAATATCCTTCAACTACTGGGTTACATCCTAAAATCTAATTTCAAATTATTATTCAACATATTCTCTCAGTAGCGAAGTCAGTGCTATAAAAGTCAAAGTATTCTGAAATAGGATTTCATTTCAGAAAAAGTGTGCTGCAAAGCCAAGAGAGGCACAACCTTATCTGGTTGTACACTTCCCAGAATACTGTCAATAAAAGACTGACTCAATGAGACATTAAAAGAAAAAGAGTGACAGAAAGAAAACTAGAGTGGTAATTTTATCTGGTAAAATCTTCATCTCTATAAAAATAAGCATAGTGCAAAATGGTTTAGGCACTTTAAAGATTCACTTACTACAGCTAAACAATTATGTGCCATGAATTTTAATGAGTATGTCTACTGAAATGTTTTTAGCCAGGAATTTTCAACATTACATTACTAAACTCCAGTTATTAGTAATCAATTGTCTACTTCTCCGCCATCCATCCCACTGTCCTCAAACAGGACTACCCCACCATTTAGTAGTATTCACGACTTACAGAATGTAGAATACAATGGCTCAGTTGTACAGGCTTCAGGCTAACAACTCTAGGGTACAGACATCAGACCTAACTTCAAGATGACATTTGTAGGGAACCTGCATATTTTCCAAACGTCTGTGTGGATTTTCTCTGGGTACTTTGGATTACTCACCCAAAGTTGCTCATTGACTGGCTAATCTAAACCATGGATCTCAAACTCAAATGAACATGATGGCTTGGTGAAAACTAGCATACTCACCTGAGAGGCAACATCTCCATAACAGAAAGAAATGTAGTCCATGCAGCTGGAGATGGAGTTCAGGGCCTCTCACACCCATAATTATGCCACTCTGACTGCATTTTGCTCAAGTGCTGTGAATCTGAGATCTGTGCAAATCGATATATTCAAATTTGAAAAAGCTGCTGTCCAAATAATTTATTCAAAGATTTTTGTTTATACAATACTTAATCTAAATACAGATCTATTTTAAAAGTCCTGTAGAGGAAACTTCCTATTTTATAACTTTGGAGAGATGGTTTTCTCATACACGGTTTCCTGGTTAAAGTCTTGGAAATTAATTAACTAGATAATATGGTTAATGTATATTTGGGGATTTATTTACTTATTGCAATTTGGTAATGAGATGTTGGCTGGTCAAATTACCCTTTTAAGCCACACCCCAGGTTCCTTGGGAGCAAGCAAACAGGAGCAACGCAATATGCAAGAAATTAAGAAGAGCTGACAGTAGTACAAAAAAAGGTAATTACTACAGCAATAACCCACGCCTGGGTGTGGGCAATGCTGGATTTACCCACGTCTGGTGTGGTTTGGTCACGACCCATTTCTAAGGGTTTTGATATACTATAATGTCTATTTAAAGGTTTGCCTGTGTTGTCTAGCTATTATATTGCTTCCCTCACTACCTGTTTCTCTCTCTCTCTACATTGCAGCTCTGAGTTCCTAGTTCTAACCCTGACTGCCTGAAACTGCCCTGCCTTGATTCACATGGTATCACTTTCAGTGTAAAGTAGTTCACCTACCAGCTCCCTGAGAGTACACCCTGGAACACTGAAACAGAAAGTATGTTTGCTAGAGTTAACTAAAGACTGTATCCATAATAATACATAGAGTTAACTAAAGACTGTATCCATAATAATACATAACTACTCTGCCAGGTTAGGTGAGTCTCCCGAGTCTGGTACGGCAGCAGCCAATCCCCCCCCCCAATAGCAGTCTGTCATATCCCCACTTCCAGCCTATCTCACACTCTATTTTCCATTTTTTTATCCTGCTTGCCCAAATCTATACTGGTTCCTCTCCTCTATCGCCTCATTCCCCTTCAGCCTGAAAATACCTCAGCTGTGGCATACTCCGTAATTCTGGTGTCTGCCCACTAGGTGGCACCTCTTTACTTGCTGTCTAACTTATATCCTTACTCTCTCCCTTTATATCTTACTAGCTACACCTTCTGTTCTTAACTATAGCTCTTCTCTTACTAGCCCACTATTACTAGATTCCTAGCTCTAGTTAAACCCTGCGTCTTAATAGTTTTACTGTGCCCTAAGGGTCTAATATCTTTTTCCACCCCTCTAAGCATCCTACATCTCCCACTGTTAAGCCTCTCACCTCCCTGTTACACTTTCCACCTATACACTCACCTCTCTTGCCTCTCTTTTCTCACTGATTGTCCTCTTGGATTCAGGACTCCTTGTCTCTTCCCGCTCCGTTCGCCCTGCGGGCTCACTCCGCTCCCCTACCCTGCCCCCAATTTCCACCCACCCCCAGGGCCCCTACACTTATTCCTCCTATGCCACACCCCCTTTAATACTGCACCAATACCACTGCTCACATCATTATCACATCGCACCTCCCTTAACACATTAGTATTAGTCACACCCACCCCCAATTAACTCTGTTTTTCACTTCCCACACTACATTCACCACTACACCAAGTTACCTATCACACCACACATTCAACTATCAACTATTTCACTCCACAATGCCAACATCTCCTAACCACCTCCTAACTCAACTACTTCTCATTCTCACACTACTTCCTTCTCTTTTTACTTTCTATCTCTTAACCTCTTACGAACAACCACTTTACTCCTCTACCCCCTTTCCCACAAAATATACTTCCACTTTACCACTTACTATTACTCCAATCACTTTAAATATTACATCCACACCCATCTATATACTTCCCAAATTTCACAGACTAGCACCCATTACATATAATAATTCCAATAATAAAAAAATACTTATCCATTCTTACAAACTACTTTACCATAAATACTTTACATACCTTCACTCCCTACTAGATGGAGACATTCACCCTAACCCTGGTCCTAATCATACATCTACCACTGATAAATATACTCTAATTAATAGTAGCTCCATAACCCCTTCCAAGCCAGCAAACTCTCTCCTCATAGCACATCTTAATATACGCAGCATTAATAATAAAATCCCACACCTCCATGCCCTACTAGATGTCCACCAATTTGATATCCTATGCCTATCTGAAACTTGGCTTAAACCCACAATCAAAGATAATGAAGTTACCCCTCCTGGTTATAATATCATTAGAAATGACCGTACTACCAAAAAGGGAGGAGGGGTTGCAATCCTCTACAAAACCATACTCCAAATTAGCACCATTGACCTTAACCCATGCTTAGACAACAAAGCTGAATTACTTATCACTAAACTTCAAGTCAACCCTAATAAAGCTATAAATGTCATCTGCCTATACCTACCACCAGGAAACAATATTAATACCCTTGAAAATATCCTGAACTGGCTTACTATCAACCTTCCTCAGAAAACTATAATTTTAGGTGACCTCAATATTGATTGGCAGTCCTGTAATAGTTCACACCCTTCTACCCACATTAACCTACATGGCTTTACTCAAACTATTAACTCATCTACCAGAACTCACAAACCCAACAATAAAGAAACTATCCTGGACTGGATACTTACTAATAATCCTCTACATACCTACAAAGTAGGGACACTCCCAGATGATCTAAGTGACCTCTCCCTAACCTATTTTATTAGATCTAAAACCAACCTTACTCATCCCAACATTGCCAGAACTGTTTGCTCCAAAAAACAATTTAACCACGGTCTATTCCTTACGGAACTTAAACAATGTAATTGGTCACCACTGAAATATCTTCCACTTGATGAAGCTGTTGCATATTTTAATTCCACATTCTTATCCATCCTGAACCACCATGCCCCACTACGCACTATTAGATGTAAAGCTAAACCTGCACCTTGGCTCTCAAACACTTCAAGGCATAAAATCCATCTGAGAAACAAAGCCTGGGTGAAATGGCGTTCTACCAAAAACCCATTAGATCGCTTAATTTTCAGACAACTAAGAAATGATACAAAAAAAGCCATAGTGCTAGATAAAAAGAACTTTTACCTCCAAATACAGCAAACCCATTTTAATAAGCCTCATATGTTCTGGAACAGCATTAACAAACTTCTTCATCCAGGACAATCAGTCACCCCCAACCCTCTAGGCTCCAACCCAGATAATCCCATTCACACTGCCAACTCCTTTAACTCCTCCTTTACCAATGCCATCCAATCTCTTGCTAGCCATCTTACACCACACACTGCAAACCTGCCTAATTCTTCTGTAAATCCTCCTCCTTCCTTTCTATTGCAACCAGGGTCTACTTCTACTATTTGCTCTCTTCTAATAAAAATTAAACCTTCCACCCCCTCAGCTGACCAACTCCCAGCAGAATACCTTCAAATAGGAGCCAAATCTATAGCCTACTCTATATCCATTCTTATCAACAGAACCATTAGTGAAGGACATGTCCCGACCATCTGGAAAATTTCTTATATTATTCCTCTACACAAAGGTGGGAACTCAAATGATTTCTCTAATTTTCGTCCCATAGCCTTGCTATCTCCCCTGGCAAAAATTATGGAAAAATGTATTCAGAAACAACTTCTAAACCACTTTCTTCAAAATAAGCTACTGGCTAACTGTCAGCATGGCTTCAGACCTTAGGGCCGCTCCTATTTTCCATCTATATTAATGATCTTCACTCAGCTATTCCTCATTCTACCTGCATTCAGTACACAGATGACTCCACTATTATCTGCTCAGCTACCTCTCAAACTGAACTGCAAACCATAACCCATAATGCATTTAACACTGTGGAAAGTACAGTTTTGTACCTACCATAAATGTAGATGTCCGAACAGGATAGCATCTGCAGTCCTAACAAATGGGTTGTCCTGTCATCAGGCAGCCCTTCGGTCGGCCGGATTCCAAAGTCTGGGTCTGGCCTCGGCTGGTGTCGCACTTCACCCGACGTCATCTCTGCTGGTCTTCGGGTATAAAGGCATCAGCAGACGCCATTTTCCTCAGTGTTTCTTGCCCCAGATGCCAGTTGCCCTCTTGGAAAGCTAAATTTTGGATAAATGCCAATGTTTCCAAAATAGTAGAAGGCAAACACAAAAAATAAGCATGTATGTACATATATACAAACAAATACACCATAAGAGATCCCCCCCCAGCTAGCTATTAGGAGGATAAATACCCTAGGAGTACCACAGAGGGGAAGGAGGGTGGGTAATCCTGACTGCAGATGCTATCCTGTTCGGACATCTACATTTATGGTAGGTACAAAACTGTACTATGTCCTTCAAGGATGCATCTGCAGTCCTAACAAATGGGTAGAATACCATAGCCAAACTAGGGGAGGAGGAAGAAAAATTATGGTGTAGTTAGGATCCCTTGCAAAACAGCAGTGGCAAAGCCTGCTCGGGATCTAGAGTATAGAGGTAAGTTATAATGCTTGGCAAATGTATGCACGGAGGTCCAAGTAGCCACCTCAATAATGTCCTTGGTAGCCACTCCTCGTAAGAAAGCTGTGGTAGTGGCTGTAGCCCTTGTAGAATGAGGCCTTATGTTCTGTGGAATTTGCTTTCCATGGTAGGAGTAACAGAATCTTATGCAATTTCCTATCCACTTGGAGATTGTCTGTTTGGAAATTGCTTTTCCTTCCCTTCCTGTTGCGTAAGCTACTAGAAGCTGGTCAGTTTTTCTATTGCCCTTGGTTCTGTCCAGGTAGTAGCGCAAAGTACAGTTTTGTACCTACCATAAATGTAGATGTCCGAACTGGATAGCATCTGCAGTCATAACAACTGGGTTGTCCTGTCGTCAGGCAGCCCTGCAGTCGGCCGGATTCCAAAGTCGGGTCCGCTTCGCTGATGTCGCACTCCACCCGACGTCATCTCTGTTGGTCTTCGGGTATAAAAGCATCAGCCGACGCCATTTTCCTCAGTGTTTCTTGCCCCAGATGCCAGTAGCCCTCTTGCAGGCTAAAAATTTGGATAGATGCCAATGTTTCCAAATAGATAGAGGTAAACACAACAATAAGCATATATGTACATATATACAAACAAATACACCATAAAAGACTCCCCCCCAACAGCTAGCTATTAGGAGGGTAAACACCCTAGGAGTACCACAGAGGGGAAGGAGGGAGGGTAATCCTGACTGCAGATGCTATCCAGTTTGGACATCTACATTTATGGTAGGTACAAAACTGTACTATGTCCTTCATGGATGCATCTGCAGTCATAACAAGTGGGTAGAATACCATAGCCAACTCGGGGAGGAGGATAAAAGTAGATTATGGTGTGTTTAGGATCCCTTGCAGTACAGCAGTGGCAAACCCTGCTCGGGATCTGGAATATAGAGGCAAATTATAATGCTTGGCAAATGTATGCACGGAGGTCCAAGTAGCCGCCTCAATAATGTCTTTGGTTGCCACTCCTCGTAAGAAGGCTGTGGTAGTGGCTGTTGCCCTTGTAGAATGAGGTCTTATGTTCTGTGGAATTGGTTTTCCATGGAAGGAGTAACAGTATCGTATGCAATTTCCTATCCATTTGGAGATTGTCTGTTTGGAAATAGCTTTTCCTTCCCTTCCTGTTGCATAGGCTACAAAAAGTTGGTCAGTCTTTCTGCTATTTTTGTTCTGTCCAAGTAGTAGCGTAGCTGTCTATGTACATCCAAGGTATGCAGTATTCTTTCCCTCTGTTTTGTGGGTTGGGAAAGAAGGTAGGTAGGTGGATTGCCTGGTTTAAAGACACTCTGGATACCACCTTGGGCATAAATGTAGGATTAGTCCTCATGGACACTCTATCTTGGTGGAAGATTAGGAAGGGTTGCACTGCCATTAAGGCCTGTAGTTCTGAAACCCTCCTTGCTGAAGTAATTGCCAGTAGGAAAGCAGTTTTCCATGACAGGTGTTGTAGGTCTGCTGTTGCTGCTGGTTCAAAGGGTGATAGTGTCAACTTTTCTAGCACAAAGTTTAAATCCCAAGCTGGTAATGGTGGTTTCCTTGGAGGTTTTACATTCTTGATTCCTCTGAGGAACTGCCTGAGCAAAGGGTGCGAAAAACAGGTGGATCAAAGCTGTATTCTGCTGAAATAGCTGATGCATGTATCTTGATGGAGGAGTAGGACAGGCCTGAATGAAGAAGTTCGCCAGATACTCCAGAATGTTAGGCATATCTATGTTTGACACATCTTTTCCTCTTTCCGTACTCCAAATGACAAACCTTTTCCATTTTCCAGCATAGTTCCTTCTTGTTGAAGGTCTGCGTGCTTCAAGAATAATGTCTTTAACTCTTTGGGAAAGTTCTGGATTAGCTGCTGCTATGTGATGTTCCATGCAGTCAGTTGCAGCGTTTTAGGTTTGGATGTATGATGCTGTAGTTGTTCTGAGTTAACATTAAAGGCATCAGGGTATTGGCCACATATTGTTCGAGACATGCTCTTCAGTAGTGGGTACCAGTGTTGTCTTGGCCAGTTTGGAGCTATCAGGATTATCCTTGGACGTTCTTCCTTGATTTTTAGTAGTACCTTGTGTATCAAAGGAAGAGGTGGGAATGCATATGCTGTTAGGCCTTTCCAGTTGAAGGAGAGTGAGTCCACTTTCCATGCTAGTGGGTGGAATGTCCTTGTGCAGAATTTTTGAGCTGGTGATTGAGAGGTGATGCGAATAGGTCTATCTGTGGCATTCCCCATTTCTTGAGATGGTCTTGAAGATGTCCGGTGCAGCTTCCATTCGTGGGCATCTGAAGTGGTTCTGCTTAATATGTCTGCTAGAGTATTGTCTTTCCCCGGTACAAATATTGCCTGTAACTGAATGTTGTAGCTGAGTGCCAGGGTCCACAGCTCCAAGGTCATTCTGCATAGGGGGTATGAATGAGTGCCTCCCTGTTTGTTGATGTACCACATGACTGTGGTGTTGTCTGTCCTTATCATCAACTGGCCCTCTTTGAGAAAAGGTTTGAACTTTTGGATTGCCAGTTTTACTGCCAGCATTTCTTTTAGATTGATGTGCAGGTGAAGTTGATCCTGTGTCCACAATCCTTGCACGCATTTGTCCAGCATGTGGGCCCCCCATCCTAGGTCTGAAGCGTCTGTTGTGATGGTCTGGCTTGGTTGACATCTGCGAAAGGGTAGGCCTGGGTTTGACTGGCATGCCTGAGCCCACCATAGGAACTCCTGTTTTAAGCATGGAATTAGTGGGATTTCTGTTTCTAGACTGTGTCTGTGTTGGGACCATAAATTCTTTAGGTACCACTGTAGTTTCCTCATATGTAGTCTGGCAAATGGGACCAAGATTATGCATGATGCCATGAAGCCCAATGCCTGCAGAACTTTTCTTGCTGTTAACTTGTTCAGTTTTGTTAGTGCCAAGAAGTAAAGAGGAAGTTCTTTTTGTTTTTCTGTAGTCAGGAATGCCATTTGTTGTACTGTGTCCAATTCCGCGCCCAAGAATGTCCTTGTTTGGGATGGTATCAGCCTTGACTTTTGTAAATTGACTGTGTATCCCAGTCCTTGTAGCAAGTAAATGACCCTTTGTAAATCTGTTGTCAGCTTGCTTTTGTTGTCCCTTGTAGCAGGCAGTCGTCCAGGTATGGGTAAATTTGAATTCCCTGTAGTCTGCAATGGGCGATTACTGATGCCAGGCATTTTGTGAATACTCTGGGCAGTAGATAAGCCAAAGGGCAATGCTGAGAATTGATAGTGCTCTGATCCTGCAAGAAATCTGAGGTATCTTCTGCAGATTGGTCGAATGGGGACGTGCAGGTATGCCTCCTTGAGATCTAGAGTTACCAGCCAAGACTCCTTGCCCAGCATGGGAAGAAGTTGCTGTAGGGTCAGCATTTTGAATTTTGGGACAATGATGTATGTATTTAAGGTGGACAGGTCGAGAATTGGTCTCCAACTTTTTTCCTTTCTTGGAACTAGGAATAGTCTGGAGTAGAACCCCTTTCCTTGTTCTGCTGTTGGCACTCTTTCCACAGCTCTCATGTTTGCTAACTCCATTATTTGGCGTAGAGCCTCTGTTTTTTGATTTGGAGGTAGATTTGGCATTCCTCTTTTGACTGGTAAAGTGTGGAAGTGAAACCGGTAACCTTGATCTATGGTTTGTAAAATCCACTTGTCTTTTGTTATGTAGTGCCAGTTCTTTGAAAATAAGGTTAACTTTCCGCCTAGAGGAGCTGCTATTTGTTCCCTGGTAGGCGGATTTAGGATTAAGTCACTGTGGTTGTGCTGATGTAGTGGCAGTGGCTGTGTCTGTGCCTCTGTTGTTACCTTGCCACTGTCGTCCTCTGTAGGCACCTCCTCTGGATTGGTTTCTGCCTCTGGAACGTCTATTCCTGCCCCTTTGAAATTTTGTGGAGTCAGGAAAGGACCAATTTTTGGCAGGCCAGTTCCTGCTAAACCTTGGGGTTGAACCTGCAAGAAATCTTTAACAGTTTGAACAGATTTTGCCTTTTCTTCCATTTTCTTCATAACCTGCTGGGCAGGTGTACCAAACAAACTTGTCTTGTCCATAGGAGCATCTAGCAACTTAGCTTTAACATGATCCGTAAAGCTTGTTCCTTTAGCCATGCATGCCTTCTTATCACTGTGCCTGTCATGGCTGATCTAAATGAAGCCTCCAGTGCATCATAGCCACATTTTAAGGAATGGTTGCTAACCTGTTGTATGTTATTTACCATCTCTAATACATATTTCTTATCAAGAGATTCATCAGTGGTTAGTTTTTTAGTTAACTGATCAAGCATAAACTCTTGGTATTGTATCATGTGAAACTGACAGTTTAAAGCTCTAGCTGAGAGAGTAGCTGAAGTGTAGACCTTTTTACCCCATCTGTCTAGTGACCTTGCTTCCCTTTCAGAAGGAATAGGGTTTTTAGCGGTGGTCGCGGCTACTGCCTTGGGACCCTGGGATATAGTTTCTGGGTCTGCAAGTGGGGCCTTGTAAAGGTGGTGATGAGTATCTGGCACCCTGTAAAATCTGTCTGGTTTGGCAGGGGCTGGGGGTAAAGAATCTGGAGCGGAGCAAACATCATTGAAAGCATCATCCACCACAGAGAACAGGAGGTATAGCTAAGGGCCTGTGCTGTGGGAGGTGCAGAAAGGTCCTAAGTCTTTTCTGGAGTCTGAAAAATCCTGTTGCTGCCATTGGAACTGTTCTCGCATGGCATGCAAGGTTTCCCCAAAGGAGAATTCTTCTGGTGGGGAAGCAGCTGGAATGGATTCTTCAGCATCAGAATCTTCAAAATTGGAGAAGGGAGCCTCAGGCTGGTCAGTTATGTCTGATTCATCAGCAGAATCATCGGAAGACACTGGCTCAGGGGCTCTGCCCTAGGTCTCTTCTCTGGGGCTGAGAGGCCCTGTCTGGGTGAGATTGAGATCCTCTAATTAAAGAAATTAAATCTTCTGCCAAAGAAAGCATTTGAGAACTAGAAGAGGGCCTGGATGTGGGGGTTTAACAGGCACTGTTTTAGTAGTCTTGGCTGCTTTAGCCCTGGCGAAGGCCTTAATGGACATGGCAGCTGGAGGCCTAGCAGCACCACGTGCTGGGGTAGAGACATCCAAGGGGATGGTGTCTGATAAGTCAACCACCGTAGTGGGTAAAATTTCTGAGGTCGATTCAAGAGTTGTAGCAGGGGCCTCAGTTGTAAGAATAGGTTCAGCTGTACTTTGAGCAGTTCTCGGTTTCGGCCGAAACCGAGACACTCATGTTTGCTTTACCGTGGTTTCGCCGAAACCGCGGACGCGAGTGTCGGTCTTTATCTTTGCGTTTTTGGGGTAGTCGGAGGATCCGGCGGCATAATGTACGCAAAATCAGAACCGAAAAACTGTTCTGCAAACTCCGACCGACGCCTAAGCGTTCGTCGGTTGAAAGAGGCACAGGCCGAACAGGCTGCTACGTCGTGGGCTGGGCCTAAACAAGGCAGACAGTAAGAGTGGAAATCTTTATGAGGTATTTGTTTCCCACAGGTTAAACAATTGTTAACTTTTTCTGACATCGGCTGAGGCAGAAAGAGTCCCCAACGGGTACTTAGCTTTAGAAGTCTTGAAGTAGTATTCGGTAGAAGTAATCTCTGGATCCGACCGACCGGCACTTGCGAACAGCTTCTGCTTCGGGCGCCACGCGGCAAGAAAGACGGAGGAAAATGGCGTCGGCTGATGCTTTTATACCCGAAGACCAACAGAGATGACGTCGGGTGGAGTGCGACATCAGCCGAAGCCGGACCCGGACTTTGGAATCCGGCCGACTGCAGGGCTGCCTGACGACAGGACAACCCACTTGTTATGACTGCAGATGCATCCATGAAGGACATCTGTCTGTGTGCATCCAAGGTATGCAGCAGTCTTTCCCCCCTGTTCTGTGGATTGGGAAAGAAGGTAGGTAGGTGGATTGCCTGGTTTAGAGACACTCTGGATACCACCTTAGGCATAAATGTAGGATTAGTTCTCATGGACACTCTATCTTGATGGAAGATTAGGAAGGGTTGTACTGCCATTAAGGCCTGTAGTTCCGAAAACCTCCTTGCTGAAGTAATTGCCAGTAGGAAAGCAGTTTTCCAGGATAGGTGTTGAAGGTCTGCTGTTGCTGCTGGTTCGAATGGAGGGAGTGTCAATTTTTCTAGCACAAAGTTCAAGTCCCATGCTGGTAATGGTGGTTTCCTAGGAGGTTTTACATTCTTGATTCCTCTGAGGAACTGCCTGAGTAGAGGGTGTGAGAAGACAGGGGGATCGAAGCTGTATTCTGCAGAAATAGCTGATGCATGTATCTTGATGGAGGAATAGGACAGGCCTGTATGGAGAAGCTCTGCCAAATACTCCAGGATGTTGGCAATATCTATCTTTGACACATCTTTTCCTCTTTCAGAACTCCAAATGACAAACCTTTTCCATTTTCCTGCATAGTTCCTTCTTGTTGAAGGTCTGCGGGCCTCAAGGATAATGTCTTTAACCCTTTGGGATAAATCTGGGTTAGTTGCTCTTATGTAATGTTCCAGGCAGTCAGTTGTAGAGTTTTCAGGTTTGGATGCATGATGTTGTAGTCGCTCTGTGTTAACATCAAAGGAATCAGGGGTAGTGTCCACGTTCCTCCCCGAGACATGCTCCTCAGCAATGGGTACCAATGTTGTCTTGGCCAATTTGGAGCTATCAGAATTATCCTTGGACGTTCCTCTTTGATTTTCAGTAGTACCTTGTGCATCAAAGGAAGAGGTGGAAATGCATATGCTGTCAGGTCTTTCCAACTGAAGGATAGAGAGTCCACCTTCCAAGCCAGTGGGTGGTATGTCCTTGTGCAGAATTTCTTGATCTGGTGATTGAGTGGGGATGCGAATAGGTCTATTTGTGGCATTCCCCATTTTTTGTGATGGCCTTGAAGATGTCGGGGTGTAGCATCCATTCGTGAGCATCCGAGGTAGTTCTGCTTAACATGTCTGCTAGGATGTTTTCTTTTCCCGGTACAAATATTGCCTGTAACTGAATGTTGTAGCTCAGAGCCATATTCCATAGGTCCAGAGCCATTCGACATAGGGGGTATGAATGGGTTCCTCCCTGTTTGTTGATGTACCACATGACTGTGGTGTTGTCTGTCCTTATCATTAATTGGCCTTCTTTGAGGAATGGTCTGAAATTCTGGATTGCTAGTTTTACTGCCAGCATTTCTTTTTGATTTATGTGCAGGTGCAGCTGATCTGGAGTCCATAATCCTTGAATGCATTTGTCCAGCATGTGGGCCCCCCAACCTAGGTCTGAGGCGTCCGTTGTGATGGTTTGGCTTGCTTGAACGTTGTGGAAGGGCAAACCTGGGTTTGACTGGCATGCTTGAGCCCACCATAGGAACTCTTGTTTCAGGCATGGGATTAGTGGTATTTCGGTTTCTAAGCTGTGCCTGTGTTGAGACCATAAATTCTTTAGGTACCACTGTAGCTTTCTCATATGCAGTCTGGCATGGGGACCAGGATTATGCATGATGCCATGAAGCCCAAGGCCTGCAGTACTTTCCTTGCTGTTAGTTTGTTCTGCTTTGTTAATGCCAAGAAGTAAAGAGGAGATGTTCTTGTTTTCTGCAGTTAGGAATGCCATCTGTTTTACTGTGTCCAATTCTGCACCCAAGAATGTTCTTGTTTGGGATGGTATCAGTCTTGACTTTTTTAAATTGACTGTGTATCCCAGGGCTTGTAGTAAGCAAATGACTCTTTGTAAGTCTTGTGTCAGCTTGCTTTTGTTGTCCGCTTGTATCAGGCAGTCGTCCAGGTATGGATAAATTTGGATTCCCTGTAGCCTGCAATGAGCGATTACTGATGCCAAGTATTTTGTGAATACTCTGGGCGCAGTAGATAAGCCAAAGGGCAATGCTGAGAATTGATAATGCTCTGATCCTGCAAGAAATCTGAGGTATCTTCTGCAATTTGGTCGTATGGGGCCGTGCAGGTATGCCTCCTTGAGCTCTAGAGTTACCAGCCAACACTCCTTGCCCAGCATGGGAAGAAGTTGCTGTAGGGTCAGCATTTTGAATTTTGGAACAATGATGAATGTGTTTAAAGCGGACAGGTCGAGAATAGGTCTCCAACTTTTCTCTTTTCTTGGTACTAGGAAGAGTCTGGAATAAAATCCTTTGCCCTGTTCTGTAGGTGGCACCCTTTCCACAGCTCTCATCTTTGTTAATTGAGCTATCTGTTTTAGAGCTTCTGTTTTTTGATTTGGTGGTAGGTTTGGCATTCCTCTTTTTACTGGTAAGGTGTGGAAATGAAACCTGTAGCCTTGGTCTATAGTTTGCAAAATCCACTTGTCTCTTGTGATATCGTGCCAATTTTTTGAAAATAAGGCTAACTTTCCACCTAAGGGTGCTGCTATTTGTTCCCTGGAAGGCGGTGTCAGAGCCAAGTCACTGTGTTTGTCCTGTTGTAGTGGCAGTGGTTGTGTCTGTGCCTCGTTGGTTATTGCCTTGCCACTGGCGTCCTCTGTAGGCACCTCCTCTGGGTTGATTTCTGCCTCTGGAACGTCTATTCCTGCCTCTCTGAGATTTAGAGGAGTCTGGAAAGGACCAATTTTTGGAAGGCCAGTTCCTGCTAAACCTTGGGGGCTGAACCTGTAAGAAATCTTTAACTGTTTGTACAGATTTTGCCTTCTCTTCCATTTTCTTCATTACTTACTGGGCAGGAGAACCAAATAGACTGACCTTATCCATAGGAGCATCTAATAGTTTTGCTTTAACATGATCCGGCAAGACCTGTTCTTTCAACCATGCATGCCTTCTTATAACTGTGCCAGTCATGGCTGATCTAAATGAAGCCTCCAGTGCATCATAGCCACATTTTAAAGAATGGTTACTAACCTGCTGAATGTTATTCACCATTTCTAAAACATATTTCTTATCTAAGGAATCATCAGAGGACAGTTTTTTAGTTAACTGATCAAGCATAAACTCTTGGTATTGGATCATATGAAACTGACAGTTCAAAGCTCTAGCTGAGAGAGTAGCAGAGGTGTATACTTTTTACCCCATCTCTAAGGACCTGGATTCCCTTTCAGAAGGGAGAGGGTTTTTCGCTGAGGTCGAGCTACGCCTTAGGCCCCTGGGAGATAGTCTCTGGATCTGCAAGGGAGCCTTGTATAGGTGGTGATGAGTGTCCGTACCCTGTAAAACCTATCGGGCTTGGCAGGGGCTGGAGGTAAAGTATCAGGAGCAGTGCAAACATCATTAAATGCATCATCCACAACAGGAAGAACTGGAGGTATAGCTAAGGGCCTATGTTGCGGTAAGTGTAGAAAGGTCCTAAGCCTTTTTCTTGAATCTGAGAAATCTTGTCCCTGCCATTGGAATTGCTCTCTCATGGCATGTAAGGTTTCCCCAAAGGAAAATTCCTCTGGTGGAGAGGCAGAAGGAATAGATTCTTCAGCATCGGAATCTTCATAAGTAGAAAAAGGAGCCTCTGGATGGTCTGAATTGTCTGAAACATCAGAAGAGGCATCTGAGGACACTGGCTCAGGGGGCTCTGCTCTAGGTCTCTTTTCTGGAGGTTGAGAGGCCCTGTCTGGGTGAGATTGGGATCCCCTTATTAAAGAGATGAGATCCTCTGCCAGAGTAAGCATTTGAGAACTGGAACTGGGCCTGTGTGAGGGGGGCTTAACAGGTACAGACTTAGCAGTTTTGGCTGCTTTAGCCCTGGCAAAGGCCTTTATAGACATGGCTGCAGGAGGCCTAGCAGCACCACGTGCTGGGGTAGAGACATCCAAAGGGATGGTGTCCGATAATTCTAGAGAAACCACATTAGTAGGCAAAACTTCAGAGGCCGATTCAACTAGGGTAGCAGGAGCCTCGGTAGTAGTCATGGATTCGGCTGAAGATTGACCCGTTTGCTCGGTTTCGGCCGAAACCGAGACACTCGCGGTTTGCTTAACCATGGTTTCGGCCGACACCGCGGACCGCGAGTGTCGGTCTTTTTCTTTGCGTTTCTTAACAATTTGAGAAGTCGGAGGATCCGACGGCATAATGTACGCAAAATCTGAGCCGAAAAACTGTTCAGCAAACTCCGACCGACGCCTAAGCGTTCGTCGGTTGAAAGAAGCACAGGCTAAACAGGCTGCTACATCGTGGTCTGGGCCTAAACAAGGTAAGCAGTAAGAGTGGAAATCTTTATGAGGTATTTGTTTCCCACAAGTTAAACAGTTATTCACTTTTTCTGACATCGGTTGAGGCAAGGAAGAGTCCCCAACGGGGTACTTAGCTTTTTAGAAGTCTTCGAAGTAGTATTCGGTAGTAGTAATCTCTGGATCTGACCGACCGGCACTTGCGAACAGCTTCTGCTTCGGGCGCCACGCAGCAAGAAAGACTGAGGAAAATGGCGTCGGCTGATGCCTTTATACCCGAAGACCAGCAGAGATGACGTCGGGTGAAGTGCGACACCAGCCGAGGCCAGACCCAGACTTTGGAATCCGGCCGACCGAAGGGCTGCCTGACGACAGGACAACCCATTTGTTAGGACTGCAGATGCATCCTTGAAGGACATCAATGGTTTACAAACCGCTCTCTCCTCCTAAATCCTAAGAAAACAAAACTGCTACTCTTCTCCCCAACACGCAAGTCCACCCCCATAGAATTTACACTTACATCTAACAATGGCACTGTTATCCCACCAGACCCAACTACCAAGCTCCTAGGAATAACTATTGACAACAACCTCAACTCTGACACACATATTAATAGTACAATAAAAACAGTCAACAAGAAACTTGGATCCCTCTATAGAATCAAACCCTTTCTTACTCCAACAGCCAGGACTGCTATAGCCAGAACTCATCTCATTTCTACTCTACTCTATGCCTCACCCATCTATACAAACCTTTCTAAAACCAACATACACAAGCTGACCGTATCCTATAATAATATTGCCAGATTTGCTGCTGCCTCTCCTTTCCGAACTCACCACTGTCTAAATCTTATACAACTCGATTGGTTAAAATTTTTGCAGCATCTGCATTTTTCACAGCTTACTATTGCCCATAAAAGAATGCATCAACCCTCTAATACTCCTATACTCTCAAGCCTACTCACCCTCTACCATAATCCTAAAAACTTACGCTCTGCTAATAAACTACTGTTTAACACCAGCAGAGCTAACAATGTAGCAGGTGACTCCCTCTTCTGTAACACCGTTGGTAAGCTATGGAATCTTCTACCCACTGAACTTGCTACTCTCTGCTCTCATAAACTTTTCAAAAAGAAGCTCAAGCTTCATCTCAAGAAACACTGGTTATGTTCCTGTATTATCCCTGACTAACTGCTGCTTCTTCTCCCTACAACCACCAGCATCAGCTACCCTTCCCTTCAAAAGCTGCTTACTATGAATCCTGTGACTGAATTCTTCATAATTACTTCTTTATTATCATCTTTGTTTAACTGCTTTACCGTCGTATACATTGCATATATTCTTCTGTAGACTTTTTCATGACCATATTTTAAATGTGCTTTTTTTTTCTATTATTCTGTAGACTTTTTTTTATGACCATACTTAAATGTTTTTTATTATATATTGTTTCTATTCTATTTTTGGTCTATCATATGTTGTCTATTGTATTATTCATATTGTTTTGCACATGGAGCTTTTCTCCCCGGGCCTCTACTGAAAATGGACATATATCCAGCTAGACTAGCCCAGTCAACAAATGTAAAATAAAATAAAATAAATAAAATAAAATAAAATACAATGACATAATGCCTCCTTGCTGCCCTTCCACAGCTGTCTGATATTCTGCGGCAGTTCTGATGTACTGCGCATGCTTATGCCTACGCAGTACATCAGAGCTGTGGGCAAAAGCAACGGAGAAAACAAGATCTCTGTTGCTTTTTACAAACTGTTTCGCTATGTTAAATGGGTTTAACATCGCGAGACAGCTTTTAAAAAAACAAAGGAGAATCTCCATTGCTTTTTTTAAAGCTGTCTCGCTATGTTAAACCCATTTAACATAGCGAGACAGTTTTGTAAAAAGCAATGGAGAAAGCAAGATCTCCGTTGCTTTTTACAAACTGTCTCGCTATGTTAAACTTGTTTAATATAGCGAGACAGCTTTAAAAAAAGCAACGGAGAATCTCCGTTGCTTTTTTTAAAGCTGTCTTGCTATGTTAAACGAGTTTAACATAGCGCGACAGTGTGAAGTAATGGAGATCTTGCATTCTCCGTTGCTGTAAAAAAAAAGTTATAGTAATGGAAAAAGTCCGAGTGACCGGACCTTTTTCCATTACTATAACTTTGATTTACAACGTGCACGCTGACCAATCAGCGTGCACGTTTTTGAATATTAATGGGGGGTCATTTTATAATATATACCAACACCTTTAACACTAAAGTAGGATGTTGTTTACTTTACAATGACTGCTATGTGTTACAAACATTAGAGCTTACACTATACTCTGTAATTGTGTTGGTTCTTATTTTTAAAGAAAGTAGAATATCCAGTGTTTCGGAAATATTTACAAGGTAAGGCAGACATCTGTAAGTTCATAGCAATGTACAAGGCTAGCTGCCCTTGCAGCCCATTTCTAAGTTTAGTGAATTTCCCTTTTGGTGCTCAAATTAACCTATCCCGCTTGGTGCTAGACTGGCCTTACCTATTCCATGGTTGAAAATTATATCTTACCATAGGGAGAATAACTGTGATAAATGACATAGATAATTTGAGGAGATCCATGCATGGGAAAAAGCATTTGGGAGTGGCCTCTGTCCATTAGTAGTAAAGGGGACAGTGCTGGGATAAACATTTATACCAGTGTTTTTTTTTTTTTTTCAAAGAAATGTTGCTTGCTACAACTGTTGCAAAGTTGGACATGTCCAGATTATATGCATGGAGTCTCCCCACTGGTCTGTGTCATTCCTCCAAAAGTTTGGTGTAACTTCAGAATTAAAAACTAGCCACTTTGACAGAATTCAGAATATATTCTGTCTTCACTTTCCAAACAGTTTTCAACATGATGTGCAAATAAAGTACAGTAAACTATGAATAAAAAGTGTCAAAAATGACGGCCACGCCATTTATCTTTCACAGCTGCTTTAAAAAACATAACATAAAACAGCAATTATAATACGTGTTTATATCAACTTTTAAAGTTTGCAAGCAGTTACAGTCGAGAGTACTAACTTAGTTGATTCCTACAGTGATTTATAAATTCATGGAGGATTTATTTATTTTAAAAGAATAGGACAGAATTTAGGTAACTAACTATGGGAACCAGAAATAATGATCACACTCTCAAGCAGGGTTAAGGAAAGAGCAACACACTGCTAGAGTAAAGTGCTTTTATTTCTTAAACAACCAAGATACGGTAATGAAGTTATGCTTCATGAATATTGTGGGGGTTGGTATAGGATACACATCTGAAATCAGCTACATTACCATCACATAGTAACACCTCCATGTTTAACTATAGCCAATACAGATTAACAAATCAGAATTCAACTTTGCTGCAAGAAACATTTCCACTACATTCATGTGCTCATAACAGGATTACTAAAAGATAAATTATGCTAATCATTTTGTTTTAAATCAACAACAAAAATATTAAAAATGGAAGACCTCCGTTTAAAATTAATACTGTATTCCACAGTACAGCACATGCAGAGATTATGTAAGGTTATATTCTTGATCAACTGATCTATATTGCCCCTTTTCAAAATGGTCAGGAAGAGCAGGCAAGTAGAATTCAGGGAAGCACCTCTCCAAACAAATATATGACAAACTCTTCTTATTTTTGACAGCCACATGTAAACCAAGGGAAAAAAATCAAATGAGGGTATATCTTTATAGTTTTTTAATTTCTCCTTCCTCTAAGTTAAATATTCAGAGCATACCATGATATGATAGTATCACATAACACCAATTACAGGAGTCTGAACACAATAATGAGAACCTAAAATTTATATTATGACAGCTGTAAAATCTGGAGATGAATTTGCAATTCAGATGAAAAGCACAACACTTTAGATTTCTGAGGGTTAATCTGGTAAATTCTTGAATAATATAAGCCATCTTGGAAAAAAAAAAAAAGCATCGGATAAGAAATGACTGAGGAAACTCTCACCATCAAATCATCCATAGAAACCGAAAAACCTGTGAAATGTCTCCTTAGAGTTTTGAAGTGCATCCAATGTGGGATTTAAATCCAACAGAAAAAAAGAAACGGGAAGAGTGGTGTAGGCCTCACTCATTCCTCATAAATATGAGAGTCAAAGCTATTTATACCCAGATGTTTTGTATTAATGAATAAGGCCTTTATAATGCAATATATGAATTTGGGGATCTGCATATATTCTAATAACAAAGATACTGCCTGTTCATGAAGTGAAAACCTTTGAATGTGCCCACAGAATAAAATACTGTGGGTTTGATTCAGAAAGTTTACCTTGAGGTTACTTCACGGCAAACATCTGCAATTCTGAGACAGTGCTTTAGCACAAAGATGTGCAGCCCCATAGTGTCTCTCTCCTTGGCCATATTAAATGCTAATGAGGCATTTTAGGGAAATGGCTTATGCTACTTAGCCAAGTGCTCTCTCCCAGACTGCCTGTGCTAAAACATTTATACAGCCACTCCACTCATGTTAAACACAGCCAAAATCTCGTGTTAACCCACTGCAGAAGAGTTAAGTGCCAGGTAGTTTAGCGGACAAGTAGTTTTGGGGGGGTGTGACAGCACGTGTGTGAGTCTCCTTGGAAGGCCTGAGTAGGGGGATTAGTGAAGGGATAGTTTAGCTAGGGAGGGCTGTGTGTGTGTGTGTGTGTGTGTGTGTGTGTGTGTGTGTGTGTGTGTGTGTGTGTGTGTGTGTGCACATGCATGCATATGTGCATGAATGTATGAGTGGAGGAAGAGCAGTCATACCTGTACACTCCCTGCATGAATGTATGAGTGGAGGAAGAGCAGTCATACCTGTACACTCCCTTAAATTACCTAGCAAATCCTGCAATACTGTTGGAGGAGAACATTAGACACCAGGGATAATAATTTATAGTGTGCCTGATAGGCACTTAAAAAAAAGTTTGGCAGCATGAAAGATGTGGGATGAGGAGAACACTAGACACCAGGGATACTCTGCATAGTGTTAAGCATTTAGAAGAAGAAAATAAGAAAGATGCTGTGGTTCAGCAGAAACACTAGATACCAGGGATACTCTACATAGCTCAACCTAAAGGCACTAAAAGATTCAAACCGTCTACTCTTCCACCTAGTTATTAGACATCCTTACCACTACTAGACACCAGGGATACAGCAAAATATTACCACAGTGTTTGTTAAAAAATATGTAAAGTAAAAGCATGGAAAATGTTTCAAACTCAACACCCTTGAATCAGATAGCACCAGCACTAGCCAAGTACACTAACTAATTAGTTAGTGTAGCCATGGTTATTTCTACGTAAGAAATATGAAACTCTAATGTATGGTATGGCAAACATCCATGAGTTACAAGGGGACAGGGTATGTAAAAACAATGCAACAGAACAAGTGTGTACACATCTTATGAAGCACCCTATGCTGGTGTGAAAGCACTTACAACAAATAAAACTTTTATGCTTTTAGCTGTGTTTTGTTTCTGCAGTTTTATTTTATTTTGTTGCATTTTATTTTTGGGTCCTGCAGAATCATTTATCTGCTTACTGGTACTTTGGTTTTGTTACAAAGTACAATTGTTTCATTTGCAATATTATTCGTATAATGTAAATACTGCACTGCTTTCATTTCTTGTCATCATACTTGTATTACAAATTATGTACAAGTATTACATTTCCTGTTATTGGAGCTTTTCTCCCTGGGCTACCGCTGAAAATGTTTTCTATGCCCAGGTGTACTTTCACAGTAAACAAGTGTCAAATAAAAAAATAAAATTGTGTAAGAAAATTTAGTTGTGTTGGGAACTTTATAATAATTTTAGACATTCAAGTACATTCACTGTTGCAGTCCTGGCTCTTGGAATTCCTGCCAGCAGAAACCCATTGGCCAGCACAACTTTTGTAACTCTTCATCCTCCCTCCTGGCCCAGTGAATTCCCTCTCACGTGGATATCAAGATGATGGTGACACAAAGGAATGTCAGCCTTCTGATTTTTCTTGTCCTGGTTGTAAAATCCAGAGCACGACTTATCCTCAATGAGAGGGCAAGTAACTAAAGGATCTCTAAAGCCAACTCTCCAAGTTGCAGCCAAGCCCCTGAGCAGGAGAAGTGCCTAACTGGGGGGTAGAGAGGGAGGGTGCAAGTAGCTGACTTGGGTCCCAATCCCAACCCACTGGTGTCCATGTAAAACTCAGGATGGAGGAAGGGAAAATACTGCAGCAACAAATATACTTGAACAGCTATAATTAGGCTGCATTCCTAACCAAATGCACCATGTTAATCATTATATTCATTGTTGCACTACTGACTCTTGGGAAGACACCCTTACCTTACAGATCAGCAGGTGACTGGCCCTTGGGGGTGGAGCAAGGGAAGAATAGGTCCTACAAAATGGACATGGCAAAACCTGTCTGGACCTGTAGGCATTGACTTAGGTTGTAGTATTTGGAGAAGGTGTGTACAAAAGACCACATAGCTGCATGCAAGATAAACTGGGTACCATCCCCTCTCAGAATGGCAGAGGGGAGCTGCTGTGGCCCTTGTGCAATGGGGCCCTCACATGACTTTCATATTGTTTTACCATTGTAGGAGTAACAGAGGTAGACACAGTGTGCTATACATTTAAATATTGCTTGCTTACTAACAGGTCTCTCTTATTTGCCTTTGACAATGGAGATTAAATGAAAAACTGATCATAATTCATTTATAATCCAACAAGAATGTTAGCTGTCTGTGGACATCCGGTGATGCAGGATTCTTTTCCCAGTATTCTGAGATAATGAGAAAATACAAGAAGAAGAATAGCTCAATTCAACAATATCTGTGTCACCACCTTAGGCACAAAGGAATGGTTTATTAATGTGACGCCATTATACAGGAATACAAGAACAGACTCCCTATGCCTGAAGGCCTGCAGTTCAGACATCCTTCTAGTAAAGGTTAATGCCACAGCAATGTTATCTTCTAGGACATAAAGCTGAGGTAAATGGAAGCAGAGGACTCCAAAGGATGAAAGGCCAGTTCCCTCCAAAACAAATTGTAGGTCCCATGGTGGAATGATTTCCATTCTGAGTGGCCTGGAATGCAAGATGCCTTTATGGAACTGCTTAACTAGAAACTTGGAATATAGAGGTAGATTCAGTAACAGGTATGCTAGGACAGCCAATTCATGTGCTTTCAGTGAGGCGTGGACAGGACTATTTTGTGGATATTTCAGTTATTACACCTGCTGTGGTACCACAGGAAGAATCCTTTTCC
The DNA here is from genome assembly GCF_019279795.1 of Protopterus annectens. NCBI lineage: Eukaryota > Metazoa > Chordata > Ceratodontiformes > Protopteridae > Protopterus > Protopterus annectens. Next base: position 1,404,283,407 of record NC_056735.1, read on the forward strand.
AGTTATGATTTCCTTGTGTTGGGTTCCCTGGCCTTCCTCAAGATGCACAGCATATCCAAAAAATGTCCCTGAAAAGGATGACTGCCAACTCACCTAGACTGCCAGCCTTAATTTCTCCAGATGGGGTAGATTATGGACCCCCATGCTGGGTTAAGAGATCCACAAACTATGGACACTAAACTGGTTCTACCCTACTCAAACTTAGAAGTTGGGAGAAACAGAGGATGGTGGCCGACTTAGTAGCATACTAACTGGTGCTTTCCCAGTATGAAAACTAACAACCAGTTATTTGATATTTGTTTACCAGGAAAGTCCAAATGGGATAATATTCCATTTCAGCAGAGGCCTGGGAGAAAAGTTCCAGGCTGACATAATACAGTTAAATACAATTATTACAAAGAGTATTACAGGAAGACAAATTAACTTAAGTAAAAAAAAAAAAGCAGCTTCAGTTCATACAGTGTGAACTTATACGTACATAGACAACTATAACAAGATGAAAAAGAATATTGTCAATAGATAAAAGTATTCACAAGTTGTAGTTCATAGAGAGGACATTAAACACATTGAGTGTACTACTTGGAACAGAGATGACTACATAACATAGCCCAAGCAAAAATACATTTGATCTTTGTCAAATAAATAAACTTTACTAATTCCTTCTCTCCGAAGATGGTCAATGTATGCTGGTGGTTGAAGAAGGGAGGGACTAGCTCAGCCTGGGTTAGTGCAGCATCACAGCCAGGTTTTATTTAGTCTTTTCGTAGTAGTTTTAAACTGGAGAGGTTAGATGTAGATCTAATTTATAGAGGGATAAAATTCCATTTTTTTTGTGACAGACTACAGGAAGAGACTTTGGCTAGAGGATTTGTGGTGTTTATATATGCAGAGATGATGTCACTCATTAGACTGAAGTAGTCTGTTAGGGTGATAGGAATGGAGAATAGGTGTACAAACAGGGCAGTCATCAGCTTTATAAATAACGTGAGAAGATGAGCTGTATGTAATCTAAGCGTTGAGGCAGTTCAAGCCAAGTGAAAGCCTTAAGGGCAATACAGTGAAGGCTGCAGTATTGTTTGATGGTGGCATATGTTTCACTTTTTTATAGCACAAGTCCAGCTTGTTTTTAACTGTAGCCTGAAGGTTAGTTAGGATGGGTGCACAGTATAAGAGAGATGGGAGAAGGCAGGTAGTGAGTGATAAGAGTGGTTTTGATGGTGCTACTAAGGAAGTTTTTACTTCTGTAGAGCATTCCTAACATTTGGTAAATCTTTTTTATGTTATTTGAACATGCAGGTCAAATTTAATCCCTCCAAGAAGTTTTGTATGGGAAGCTACTTCGATTTCAGTTTTGTTTAGTGAAAATATTTTGGAGTTTGCTTTATCAGGTATGTGTGATTTGGAGAAAAACAACAGTAACTTTGTTTTTTTTTTTTGTTTTAGGGCTGAGTGGCAGCTGGGCATTATGGAGCCATTTCGTAACTGAGGAAAAGGCTTTTTGAATGATATGGAGGAGTTGAGGCAAATTATTAAATGCACATAGGAGTGTAGAATCACCAACATATTGTATAAAAGAAGCTGGACCTAGGGAGGCATAAAGGTCATTGATAAAGATATTAAAGAGGAGGGGATCAAGAATAGAGCATTGAGGTACACCAGTGGAGACTTGCAGGTATGGAGAGAGGGTACTTCTCAGTTAAATAGCTATTGAACCACAGTAATGAAGAAGGGGATAGTCAAAATCAAGACAGTTTACACAGGAGATTAGAGTTAGAAACTGTATCGAAAGCTTTTGACAGCTCATGGAATAAGGAAGAAACAAGTTTGCCCAAATCCCTGTATTTGTTTATGGTGTCAGCGAATGACAGTTGGGCAGTAGTTGTACTGTGCGTTGAGCAGAACCCATGTTGGGCGGATGTTAAGAGCCATTCTTGTAGAAGATAGTAGAGGAGTTGCTTAAGAATGCCCCTTTCAATAATTTTTGACAGAGGTGATAATACTGCAATAGGCCGAAAGTTAGATGTGACAGCAGAGATGCCACCATTATGAAGAGATATACTATAAGATTTTTTCCATAGTGAGGGTACATAAGATTTAGATATTAATCTATTGAGAAGGATGAAGATGATATCAGCAGCTATCTTTAGGTACTCACATGGGAGGTTGTCAGCTGTAGTGGAGTTTAATTGGAAGTTTTTTTATTATTGATGTGGAGACATGTAATAAGTGGAAGTTGCTAGCAAAGGACATAAATGGTAAATTAGACTGATGTGGGGATACTGGTGGGGGGGTAAAGGAAGTGGTGGTGTGTATGTTTTACAGAGAACATTGGTTTGGGTCTAATCTGTTTGCTGAATTACTAGGATTGGGTGTTACTGTGGGGGTGGTAGAACACTGGATGGGAGTGATGAGTTTTTAGTTAGGGAGGTAATGCTTTCTATGAAGTAGGTATTGAATAAGGTTGCAATTTCTAGTAGAAAGCTATTATGAGAAGGGTTGGGTTCCTTGTTTGAGCCTGCATGTAACAGGTTAGTACTGATGTCTAGAATTTCTGTGGGTCATTTTTGTGTTGAAATTGTAGATGGGTATAATATTTTTTTATCTAGGTTAACTTGTTTTTTACTGAGACTGTGCAAGTCTATATAAAGTTGCAGGTTATACGGAGTTTTTAAGTTTAAGACATTCTTTCCAAGCTTTGTCTGATAGACACTGTAGCTTTTGACTGGGTAGCGAGCCATGCTGCATGGTTAACTTTCACCTTTTCTTTGCAGAGTACAGCATTGCTGTTAAAAGTATTTAAGAATAAAGTACTGACTGCCTCATCGAGTGGAAGAGTTTTTAGGACAGACCAGTTGAAGGCTTTCATTGAACTGATGGAGTCTGTATTGAATTTAGAAAAGTTTCAGGGTTGTTTTAAGTTGGTGAGTGTTAGGTTAGTGGGTGGTATTTCTATGGGTATAAGCTAGAAGCTGGTCACTGAGCAAGTCTGGATAAGTTCCAGAGGGTGAAAATTTACTAGGGTCAGAGATCAGTATCTAGTCTAGAACTGTACATTTACTACTGGTATTACTAAATCTAGTGTGCGTTTTGGTAAATTGTATTGTACAATAAAGGTTTATACTACCCGAGGGAAAAGTCGACTGTAAGGTTTTGCCAGTCAATACTTACATCTCCTAGTATGATTTTTTTCAAAAGGTATATAATTAGTTTTCCAAGAGAGGATTTCTTCTAAAGTTGTTACATTATTTTCAGGAGGGATATATATACTGTAACAAAACATAGCTGCTTTTTTATTGTTAAGCTTTAGCAGTGATACTTTTATTTCAGCATTTTGGAATTTTGGGATATTCTGTGAATAGGGAGAGAGATTGTATGAACTTAGATAAATTAAAGCTATTCCTCCTGCTTTTCTGTGGGGCCTAGCAGATCTGACAATACTGTAGCCTGGAGACAACAGTGGTTCCGAATCTTTAGAGTCAGACTTAAGCCAGGTGTTTTTGATGGCAAAAATATCAGGATTGTCCATGCATGTAGCTCTGTAATTTGGTTATAAATGCTACAGAAGTTAACAGTGACAATATTCAATTTTTACTGGAAGGCAAGTGAGAGAATGATGGGGTGGGGGTGTTGATGTGCTAGTTTTATTAGTATGGATATGTGGTTGTTTATTGATAGGACAGTACAGCTGGGAAGAGGTATAGTTTGAGGTGGTAGATGGAGGAGGGTTAGTTAAGACACAATTTTCTAGGGTTAGATCTGTACTATTTAGATTAACTGGTGAGTTTTCAGGGCCTAGGCTGGGATGAACATTACCACACCGTGGGATTTTTGAGAGGTAGCGTACTGATTTAGAGGGCAGTTGTGTGAGTTTTATGTTTTTGAGTAGATTGGTGGCAGATAAGTCTTTTGTGCTTAAAATAAAGTCAATATGAGAGATTATAAAGGCAGAAGATATACTTATACAGTTTATAGTCATTAAAAAAGATGGTAAAGTCATAAAATCAGGGAACTTGGTTACTGGCTAACAGACACAATGTGTAGATTTTAGCAAAGAAAAATTCTGGGAAAAATAAGAAAAGAACGAGCTAGGAATGGAAAAGAAAAAGCTGGGAATGGGAAGGATATTATGGCTGCTAAGCACACAATAAGACTTATTTGCAATATCAATACAGATGTCTTACACAGAAAACTAGAAGAAAATAGACCAGATACACTCAGAAGTGTTTTGAAGTAAGTGAAAAATTTAAGAACACAGAGCAAATGAAAAACTAAAAAAATTTAGGAAGCATTAAAGGGCCGATCTAATGAACAGTGAATTTGAAACAGAAAAAAACGGAGGTATTGCCCAGGGTTAGATGCTTTTAAGAGCAACTACCGGTGATTTTGGTTAAAGTCATTAATGAAGACTTTAGATTATCCAAAGTGATGTTTTTATTAAAATGGAGTCAGTAGTTAGGAAAAATGAGGACAGTTAAAAGACAGTGGCATATCTGCTTCATTTGGTAGCAAGGAAATGTATTACAAGAAGGCAGAGGATGAAAATTGGCCCAGATGTAAATCAAATTTTTAGAGATGATGACGGAGTTGAAGCAAAGGAATAAAGACTGTGATCGAGTTGGGGGTGGGGGTGAAGACTCTAGCCAAAAGGCAGTAATGAGATCTCATACCTATATGTTGTATAAAATAAATGACCTCTTTGCTGTTAAAACCACTTTATGGAGATATTCATTTTTTAAGAAATCAATAAAGTAGTACTGTCAAAACACACACACACAGTTGCACTAACAAAACTAAATGCCTCTCTCAAAAATGTGACAAAAAGGAAGGGTAATATATATTGGCGATTTCAAAATATTCACAAACAATGATTACATGGTCTACACTAGACACAAGTTTACTCTAGTCATTGAAATTGTTGAGAGGCTGGGGTGAGATTTAAGCTGTTATACCCAGCAGTTTTCAGACTTTTTTCCAAACTAAACAAAGATAATTTTTTTTTCCTTTTTTCAAAGCTACTTTTAAGTAAATGGTTTACAGAATATATATAGACTGCATTCTACATGTAGGAGGATAAAACCGATTACCTTGAAGTAGTAATGCATTTGGCTGCTGGCAATGGCAGTATGTGCTTCATCATGGGCATCCCTAGTTTTGGGGGTAGGTAATGCCAGTGCAAGTAACAACTAACCTGAGGCTGAAATTTCTGTTGGAAGGGTTAATCTTCTGTTCTTCCAAATATGTACTTTTCTTACTCTGTACGTTAAAATGACAGGGTCAAAGGTATAGTGATTGTAAAGTGTTTGGAAAAATGTGACAGGAATTCAAACAGAAATGTGAAACTGCAGTTACGTACAAGTCTTGTAACTCAAGTGTTACAAGGTACAAATAAGCTGCTTACAGGAAAAGTATAAGTGACACACATCATAAGTGACTGTAGTTGTAAAATGAAAAAACTCATCTCCTCAGAGGGGACTCTGAAAGGTACAAAAAGTACCGAACTAAGAAATGAAGGATACAAATTGCCACATTGCTGGGGAGACACCACACACCTGGATAGAAACGGACATATGAGTTTAATAAACAGAAACATTCACTCCGGATATTTGCCAAAATATTGAGGGTGAAGGAAAAATGTTTTTATTATAGTGAAAGAAAGAATTGTTATCCTTCATGGGTTTGTGGGGGGCTCCTCTGTGCCTTCCTCCTCCCATCCTTTACAGTAGTCCACATGTTATGAATACTGAAACAATGATAAGGAAGGAAATAGTGCAGTTGTGTAAAATTTTATCATAATAGTAGATGTCCTCCTTTTTACTGGTGCAGTATTCAGTCCCTCCCTCCAGCCCCTTGTTTCTTTTCCTTCTGTTGGGAACACTTTGCTGGCTGAGGGATCTTTGCCCTTCTCCTCTCTTTCTTTTTCCTTCTGGATATGCATGTTCTCCTTTCTCCTGAGGTTGCTCTAGTTCTTCTAGGCCACTTCAGTTCTGAGTATGGCACATATGTACATCATTCTTTATGCTCTGTGCCTTCAAAGCCAGGAGGAAAGGACTTAACATACAAGCCAGATGCTGGGCTATCCTTGGCAGAAGCTCTCATATGTTATAAATACTGTAACAGTGACAAGGAAATACATCAATCATGATTCAGAGGTAAATAGAATATAAAAATTCCATCATTATTTTCAGTCTGGAACCAGAAAAGGCATTGAATAGTGTTATAAACACTTCCAATTTAGTATTTGCATTCCCACAGTAAAATGTACTTAATAAGGACATCATATTATGGATCAGAAGCAAAAATAAAGGTGGAACAGGTTCCTTCTGACAATTCAAGTTTAAATGGAGGAACAAGGCAGGAATGTCTTACTTCCTCTCTCCTATTTGCCAAATACTTGGGAGTCTTTAGCTAAAAAACAAGAGATTCATAAATCTAAGGCTACAACTGGTATGGTGGTAAAAAAAAAAATAGCTTTGTTTGTGGATGACATTATTTTTTTTTTGCACTTGACATATCCTGAACATGACATAAGGGTGATCTAGGACATCTTAAGCCAATTTCAGTTATTTTGTGGCTATAAAACAAATGAAGGTAAAACACAGGTTATAGTGGTGAGTAATATGCCTACACATAAATTAGTTCAAAAATACCCACAGTTATGGGGACATGAAATGATTAAATATTCAAGCATTTGAATAAAGAAGAAATCTGTTATGACAGCTAAAGTTATGTGGACAGAGATGCACTGGTAGATTATTAAACAAATAACAGATTGGTAATTGATGGCATGGACTGTGGACAATAAGATACAGGCAGTGAAAGCATTTCTAGTTCCTTTGGTCCTGTACAAAGACCAAGTATACTTTTATCAGCCAGAGGAAAAGTTGCGGGTGACAATTAATACAAAGATGAAGGAACTTATTTGGGAAGGGAAGAGGTCTAGAGTAAAGTGGGATGTGTTAGCTCTTCCTGTTGAACAGGGTGGTTTTGGACTTCCTGACTTGAAGGGATATGTTAAAGCCATGCAACTGAAACTTTTAGATATAGCACAAGCAGAGGGGAAACGGTATGTTGGTGGAGCACGGTGAAACTATAAGGGATGCAGAGAGATTATGGTTTTAGACACATGCTCTTATACAGACTAGAAATACATTTTCGGATTATTACATTTATAAATTGGCAGACAGTGTTACAAAGATTAAATCAGTAAGGGAGTGGAGAAATGTGCATCTCTATTGGGCAAATCTTCAAACTAAGGATATGGAAAGTGGGCAAGAGGAATCAGGAAGCAACTGGAGGAAACTAACAAAGAAATCATGCTACTGGGAGCAATCAATCTGAAAGGGGAAAGTGACTCGGTGAGAAGACGCCAAGCAGGTATATGATATGTTAAGTAACAGATAACTTACTATATCGGGGACTGTTCACGGAACATAGGAAAAGGGAGACAGACAGACACACAGAGACATACTGAGTGAAAGACCAGATCTAGTAGGGCTTTTAGTGGAACCTCTACCTTGGCGAAATTCTTCTTGTAGTTTTTACTAACTGGTTTGTGTGACCTTTCTGCTCTTGGGTTTGGATGTTAGTTGGGATATTTTGCAGACACCTTGATGGTTAAAGACATCAGCTGGGTTTAAACACCCTGTGTTTCTAAGGTATAGCCAAACAGTCCACTTATGCTGTGCTGACACGGTCACAAGAAGGACAAAACATGCATGTCCACAGACAGTGGGGTTTGGATTTAATGGTCTGAATGCATCCATAAAGACCTGAAAAAGTAAAAAGTCATGGACATTGAGAAGCCATTTAGCTGAAACACTTGATGTCCAAATGGGCTAGTTTGCATATATCCAGTGGGCCTCTACTACAGGATGCTTGGGGTATCACATGGTGAAAACTCCAGCTTGACTAGGTTTTTCTTGTGGTCTTTACTAATTGGTTTGTCTGTGGAACCAAGAACAGAGAATTCTATTAAGAAAGGGGTCATTAGTAAGATATAAAAATATTATACAATAATTATAAAAATCAGAGTATCATTAAATACCTGGAGGGCAGATTAAAATATCAAATTACAAAACATAAAAACACTGGGAAAAAATCTGTATGGCTTCTATGTACATTATGAAGTCCAGGAAATGTTGGATATTTACACAGACATGTTTACACAGGTGCTTTTATACTCCACACAGACTTCAGTGGATTTTTCCTCAAGCAAAGACAGATGTTGGAGATGTGAAGGGAATGATATCAGAAACTATGAACATACTTACTGGGAATGTAGGTATTTTACTGGAAATTAATGACTCCCTACAGAATGCCCTCATACAATTCTTGGGGGAACATATTATTTTAGCCAACAAAATAAGGTTATTATGTTGGTCTTTTGGTGCAGAATTTCTGGTTCATAAGACCTTATTAAATTTAATACTACTAGCAGACAAAAAAGCAGTTAGAAGAAAGTGAAAATCAGGTTAAACCAGACGCTAATCAATTTCTGAACCTCTAATGGGAATGGCATCATTAAAAGATGGAAGTAATTCAGTAATTCTCACAAAAATAAATGCTGCATTTGGGAACTATTAGATTTTTATATATATATATATATATATATATATATATATATATATATATATATACACACACACACACACATTATATATGTATATATATATATATATATATATATATATATATATATATATATATATATATATATATATATATATATATATATATACACATATATATATATATACATATATATATATATATATATACATATACACACGCACACACAAAGCAATGCTCAAACAGATGACTCAAATAAGTAGAGTGGTAGGAAATGGAAAGGAAATCTTCATGTTCTAATGCACAGGAGTAAAGAATAACATCATGATGGAAATTGTACATGTAATATATGGACTTGATAATGGAAAGTGTTACTGTGTTATTTATTTTTTCATTGTTATTAATGTGTGTGAACTCATAATGCAAACAAATAATGTGATGAATAAGTAAAGTTGTTTCAAAAAAGAAAAGGAGGGAGAATCACTGTTGCCTGGCCAGAATGGAACCAAGAGGACTTTTGGTCTGTTCTCCTTTATTTTCTGTAGCACCCCTGAAATGACTAAGGATACTGGAGGGAAAGTATATAGAAACAGTCCTGCCAAGGTAATTGAGATGACATCTGTTAAGGCCCCCACTGTGTTATCATCCTGCTGCAGAATTTTCTCAACTCTCTGTCTGCACTGGTAGGAATGAAACAGTCTACATCTGGTATATCCCACCTGGGTCTATATCCAGATGGATCTAGGACATTTGAAAAACAACCAGTTGAGGCAAACTGACATGACCACCACTAGTTTATTGTTAGCGCTTTCGTATAGCAAGTGCTTATACTTCTTCAGACAATTTTTTACCTACATCTCCTTGTTTAAAAAACATCACAATTACATAAATGACTCGTTATTCAATTAAAACAAGTCTGCTATTATGTGTCCTTTTAGTACCTTAATGCCATGTTTGGAGCCAACAACAACCTAGTTACTGATGAGTGTGTTTCTAGCGTTTTCAATCCACCATTGCAGGGGGTCACTTGCATTATTTGAGAAAGTTAGCGAAATGCATTTTAGAGTGTTGCTTAACAATTCAAATAACCGTGATAAGTTTTGTAGTAACATCACGAAAACACAGAGAGAATTTATTGCTTTTTTTATAAAATCACAAAAATTCGAGTTATGCAACCGGATAAGGGAGGGGGGATTGTGTTTATGGAAGAGTCATATTATAACAGCAAAATTAATAGTATGCTAACAAGTACCAATTACGTAAGGGTATCCCTAAATGAACTTAATCAAGCATACCAACATATTAGGATTTTTCTTAGTGACTTGTTCATTGAAACATCTATTTCCATTGACTCATACCAATATCTAACCATGCCGGCTCCATTAATTCCAGTTATTTTCGGAGTTCCGAAAATACATAAAAGCCTAGTGGATCCACCTTTCCACCCCATCACAGATGGTCGTCAGTCCATTACCTATGCTTGTGCCAAATGGGTTGATTCCAGGTTGAAACCCTTGTTAAAATCTGAAGTACAAATTTGTAGAGATTCCTGGGCATTTTTGGAAGGTCTTAATAAATTGGAGTTTGACCTTTCTTACAATTTTCTGACTGTGGATATTAGAGACCTATACTCAGTCATCCCCCAGGATTTAGGCCTTGAATGGGTTTGTGATTTCCTTTTACTCAAACAAATGGAAGGGGCTGACATTGATTTAATCATCGCACTGTTGGAGGTAGTGCTAAATAATAACTTCTTTATGTTCAAGGAAGAAAAAAGAGCTGTAGTCAAGGGGCAGCTCATCAGGGCCTCGAGAATGATTTCTAGAAATGAGGATTTCTTTAAAGAATGTGAAAACCTCAGAAGCATGTTTATCAAACGTGCTTATCTGGGCTCCCTTATAGATAGTTTAATAAAGGAAGTCAGTTACAAGAGGGAAATTGGCCAGTTTAAGCCTTTCTTGACCAAAGGGTATGCTGCTATGGATGAAATTTTATCATCAACCACTCCTTCAGTAGGATGTGAAGTTATAAATGGGGAAGTTGAAAACAATTTTGTTACCAGTTTCCTCACTCAATTTTCAATGGATGCCTCCGGTTCAAGAGAAATTTTAGTTAACAACTGGAATTTCATGGTTGAAGACAGTGTTACTATGGATATTCTGGGTACTAGTCCTTTGGTGACATACAGAAGAGGGGCCAATTTGAAAACCTTGTTTGAAATCCCTAGGGAGGATCCTAGACCCAATTGGGGGATTGCCAAATGTGGACGCTGTCATTATTGTAAATACATCCAAGTGGGGACACATTACCATTCGAGGTAGGAAATATACCACAAAAGGTAGTTTCAACTGTGAGAGCCAAGGCAAAGTATATTTAGCAACTTGTCGTTAATGTCCAGCCTTTTATTTGGGCAAGACAGAACGCCCTTTCAAACAACGAATATATGAACATTTATACTGTGTATCTAGAAATACTGTTACGAATGCCTTGGCCAAACATATTACTGAGTTTCAGTCTCACACATTTCAATTCAGAGTTGTCGATCACGTCCCAAGAAACATTAGGGGGGGGGGTCCCTGGAATCTTAAACTAGAAGAACAAGAACTCATTTGGCAACTGCAGACTGATGCACATACCCATCCTAGTCTTAATGAAAAATGTTCCATTAAATGTTTATTAAAATTAAAGTCATTAGCTTAGATGAGATTTTTATTATAAAATATACAGGTAATGGCTTTCTGTGATCTAGTTTGTATTAGGACATGTGATGTTAAATGCAATTTGAATTTTTTATGTTTTCTTTCAATTGTGGAGATAGGAATATACAATTGTAGAGAGGAAAATATACAATGCTCTTTTTAAGAGTAGTTTAGTTTATGTTCAGTAGGTTTACATGTTTTTATTTCCCAGTTTTACCTTGAAATACTAAAAGGACAAATAATATCAGACTTGTTTTAATTGAATAACGAGTTCTTAATGGGCTCATTAATGTAATTGTGATGGTTTTTAAACAGGGAGATGTGGGTAAAAAAGTATAAGCACTTGCTATACGAAAGCGCAAACAATAAACTAGTGGTGTTCATGTCAGTTTGCCTCATCTGGTTATTTTTCAAGTTGGTTCGTTTTGATCTAGGACATTTCACCGAATGCACATTTCACTGAAACTCATATCACCAAACACAAATCACCAAAAGCACAACCACCGAAAACACAACTCACCTAAACACATTTCACCGAAAATGGTATATGGCCTTGTCCCCACTGTAGTGTGACCCTGGAGTTGGTATATATAGTAGGGGGGGTGTGGGGGGGCACCACCCCCCACATATTTCAAGTATATATCATGTTTGGATAACAGTAATAGGATTACAATTGCAAGTATGCATGTATATAGTGTAACACATTTAAAATATGTGGGGGGGCTACACCCCCCCCTTGTGGGGGGAGGTGCCCCCCACTCCCCCTATTATATATACCAACTCAAGGGTTGCACTACAGTGGGGACAATGCCATATACCATTTTCGGTGAAATGTGTTTCGGTAAATTGTGTTTTCGGTGACCTGAGCTTTCGTTGAAAAGTGCACACTAATTTAACTTTCAGTGAAATGTGCATTCGGTGAAATGTCCTAGATCCATCCAGATATATATCCCTCTAACATCCAGTTGTGGAGATCTGCATCTGTTCTGCTAACCTAATCATTGGTTCATACATGTGTAGTAGGGCTAATGACCACAAGAGCCTTTTTAAGCCTAGCCATGTATCCCAAAATCTCTGACAAGGTCTGGTACCCTTGATAACTGGAAGCAGGGCTTGAGAGGTGAAACATTTACAAGCAGGGGCCTGGAATATGAACCATCTACAGGCTGCCTGTGTCCATTAAAGACATAAGTGCCAAGCCAGGAATGAATTTCCTGTTTCCCATCCAGTTATCCAAGTTGCACTTAAATTGGGTTAGAGAGGAGCTCTACTTCACATGGATAGGGAGCCTGTTCCAGAGAAGGGATAGTCTCTGGGATACAAACCAGTCTCTCCAGCAGGTCATATTTATAGCAAAGGAAAGGTTTAAGCCTTTAGAATGGGTAATTCTGGTGCTGTTTGTTTTGCAGATATACAGGAGGTCCATCAGAGTGGGGTCTGGCAATGACTTATATGCCAATCATACACCTCCCCTCACTAGTCTGTAGAAGACTGAATACAGTTAGGACTGAGGAGGTCTGCATAGCACACGTTACTTATGCCCTGTATTCTTTTAGTGAGGAACCTCTGTGGATGTTCCAATTGTTTTATATGCCTGGTTAGGTACTTACCAAATGGGGTATTGTGCTGAATGATAGGTCTGACGAATGCTGAATACAGTGGAACAATGACTTATTTGGACCTAGATGCCATACCTTTGTTTATAAGTTGTACGACATGGAATGATTTCCTCACTATCGTAGGCATGTGATGGAGAAAGGCTACATTACTGTCTATATGTGCTCCCAAGTTCCTGTCTACTGGGTCAACTCTTAGGGGGGGTGTTGTCAATATGACAGTTTCCAGAGGTGGATGACTTCCCGAAGGATACTATTATACATTTCTTGGCATTTAGTTTTTGTCCATGTCTCTGGCACCAGTTGTCATCTGTATCAGCCCTTCCTGGAGAAGATTTGTGTCAGTAGGCGATTCAGTGACAGCCCCTACTTTGTAATCATCTGGAAATTTAGTCAGCCAGGGACCACTGATGTTGGCCTTGACTTCAGAGAAGTAAATGCCAAAAAGGAATGGCCCTAGGACCGATCCCCCAGGGACTCCGCTTGTGACTGGCCTCTTATTAGAGGTGGACTCCCCAATTCTAACTTCTGGTTCCTGTCTGTAAGCCAGCTGGCTATCCACTAGGTTACATAAAGGTTTGTACCTAACCTCTTAAGTTTATCAAAAATGCCTGAGTGGGGGATTGTGTGAAATGCCTTGGCCAGGTCAAGGTAGGCAGTGTAAAATATTTTGCCCTTATCCATTGTTTTGCTGACCTTCTCAAAGAAGTCCACCAGGTTGGCTAGGCATAACCTGCCTTTGATGAAGCCAGACTGGGTTGGGTTGGATCCAGTGTCAGCTTAACACATTCTCTTGGGATGGAATGTACAATGTACAATGCCCTGAAGTTCAGGACTAACTCCTGGGCCAGTTCCCATGGTTGCAGTGTTAGTCATCACAACAAGTGCTACAGGTAAAGAGCACCCCCCCCCCCTTGTTTGTTGAAATACCACAGCACTGTAGTATTGTTCATTTGTATGTACAAGGTTCCTTTTTGTCAAATGGATCTGAATGCCTCAATGGCTAGTATCATTACCATCATATTTTTTATGTCTGCATTCCTCCTCCTGAAGGGCATGTCCCACTTTTCCTGGACTTTATGCTGCTTCTACATGCATTGTCTAATGAGTCTGTAATGTCTAGGACCCCTAGGATAGTGCAAATGGTAACCCCAAGTTGAGTTAACTTGGTTTACCAAACATGAGTTTTGTTTATTTATTTTAATTATTTTTGTATGGCAATAGTGAAATGGGGTACTGCAGGGACTGGGCATGCTAATACTACCTTTTTATCAGGTACTACTTAAGATTCCTCATGTGTAGTCTTTCCTGGGGAAACCACCTATACACAAAAGGCCACATACCCCAAGACTCTGAAGCATTCTTTTGATGAAATTTAATATTTCTCCAAGAATGCTCTAAAGGACTCAGACAGAAACAGAATCTTGTTTGAGATAAGGAATACCTTTAGCTGTTTGCTGTCTAACATAGCTCTTAGGAACAGTACTTGTCTCAATGGAACAAATGAGACAGAAGTGCTGAGAGGTTTTATGGAAAGTCCAAGGGACTAGAAGCAGTTCAGAGCAATGTCCAGAATCTCATGGAGTTCCTTCAAGGATTCTGTCGAGATTAAGCAGCTGTCCAGGTAAGGGAAATGTTTGTTCTTTCTCCTGCAAAGGCAGTTACTGGAACCAAGCAAATACTCCCTCAGGTACAGCAGACAAAGGGCAGCAAAGTAGGCTGGTAATTGTGACACCCCAACTTCATATCAGAAGAATTATCTCTCTATCCTTATTATGGTGATGTGAAGGTAGGCATCTTTTAAGTTGTGGGTGACAATGAAAACTTGCAGAAGGAAGGAATGAAAGTAGAAGGCTCTGTAAGGTAAGCTTTTTAAAGAATGGAACTTTTGGAAATGTTTTCAGTATGGAAAGATACTAAACTGTTTTCTTGGGACTAAGGAAGTCTGGAGTAAAATCCTGTTCCTTTTTCTGGTATCATCTCTATGGCTCCCTGGGATGTTAAATATTTTAGCAGTGGTAGGAAGAAGTCAATTTTGATCCTTGGGAACCTGCAGAATGCCCAAAATGTTAATTTCCTTTGTAAATGCTGTCTGTATCCCTGCTTTTATATTCAAAGATCCACTTCTCCTGTAAAATGACCTCCCACAAAGAAGACTATTCTGCCTCTGTTTAAAGAGGGGGGTATGAGACAGCTAGGCAGGCTTGGGTGGGGTGGGGTTTGTGGGCTGCAGAGGGACCTGCTCCCTCAGAGTGTCCCAACTTCTCCCTCTGGTCTAATTGCTTTTTTTTCTACAGTGGCCCTTGTTTCTGTTTTGTTGTATGCCCTTGTTCCGATTGGGGTAGAAGGGCCAATTTTTACTTCTGTAGTTTCTAAAATATTTACATGCAGGTGAATGAAAAAAGATCCTTGAGTAAATGCTTGTTTTTCCCCACTTTCACCAGGTTCTTAAACACTTTCTGTGTAGGGGGTTGAAAAAGTACTTCTTTGTCCAGGCTGCTTTTACATTCTCATGTAGGGACTGAATCCTCAGTCAAGCATGTTTCTTAGCCACATATTCCATACAGCAGCTGCCCTACACGATGCATCTACTACTGCATAACAGCCATGTTTCATGGTATACCTGGTAACTGAAGTTACATAGATCAAACATCTCAGTCTTTAGGCCCTTATCCTCCATCCCCTCTATCTTTTGTCTCAGCAAACAAAAAAGGGACTCCTGAAACTTTAGCATGTGAGACTAACAGCTCTGACAGACAGGGAAGCTGAGATGCAAATCTTCTTCACAAAGCAGTTGTATATTTTACTCTTTCTGTCATTAGGAAAAGTGTTCCTTGCCAAAATCCAACTACACCACTGACAGACCAGCCACTGGAATTTTTTGTATACGTCCTTGTGGAAGCTCTAAATCCTATAGAAAGGGCCTGACTTCTTAGGAGTAAGACATTGGGAATCTGGCAGCAAGGATGTACTACTAAATGCACTACTGAAAGCTTCCAGGGTTGGAGAAATGAACAATGTTTGTGGTCAGGCAGGTCAATAAAAATCTTGTATCCAATCTGGGACTAGGAGAAACACTTAGCCTCCAATTTGAATGTCTCTCATCTCCAAATGAGATGGTCTCTGGAGGTGAAGTGAAGATTAAAGTATCCTCAATGCCTCACTCTAGGTAAAAGAGGGTAGACATTTGGTCAACATATCCCGCTTCTTTCACTCCTGTATCTGAGGTATCAGAATTCCTTCTGCAAAAGGCAAAGGGAGTCATGACAGCCCCTCAGATGTTGGCTGTCTGGATTTCAAAAACTCCATAAATGGTTGGGCAAACTTCAAGATATCCTGTGGAGGAGCATTTTTTCGGGGGCTGGAGGACAGGCCCACTCCACTTAGGCTGAGGCAAACCAGCAGGTGTCCATTTTATCTTGGGTGCCTTCAACCAATGTTTAGGTGTGCAGTCTTCCTTGGTTTATAGGTAGACATCAATGACCTCATTCCAGTCTCTTTCCACCTCCTAATGCAGAAACAGCATGAGGATGTAGACATTCTCTACTCCGATAATGACATGAGAACCAGACACCTAGGCCTTTGCAGAGGTCACAGGGATTGGCCAATGGCAACAGGGTTTCATCTTGTGAGGATATGCTCTTGGCCGACAGTCTGGTGACACCTAGATAGGTCATACTGGAGGCTTCAGCAGCAGCTGATGTCAAATCCAGATGGTTGTGCGCCTGGGGAGCTATAGGATTCTGATGCATTGTAGTCCGCCTCCTGAATTTGCTTCTATTCTGAGCACTTCTCCAAGTTCTTTTTCTTGTGTGTTCAGTTGAAGGAAGAGCTGGTGACCAACATGATGGACTGAGACCAGATGAGCACCTTCTTCAAAGACATGTACTTCTACAGAGATTTGGTCCTGTGCTTTAAGGTCCTTTGGTTAAATGAAGTAAACTGGAAACAACTAGGCAAACATACTAAAGGCAAAAAATGGCAGAATCCATGGAAGTCTGTTTCATACATCCAATACAATAACCTCAGAAACAAACATTTACAACTACTAACAAAAGAAATACAACACAACAGTAAACATGGAAAACCATTTTCCCCCAAAGAGGTACTTAGCAACTCTGGAAACAGACAGAACTAATAGATTTAAAACACAACCAAACTGTGTCAAGAAAGAAGCAAAGCCAAAAGGTGGAAGGATTAACAGCTCTGGAATTTAGGTCAGGTACCAGCCTTCTGCATATTGTCTTGTTCGATTCTCAGCTAAAGTGCCTTCTGTGTGGAGACCTGCGTGAATGGGCATACCTTCGTTGAAGGTTGTGCGTCAGAGCTGGCAACTCGGCACGTAAAAATCTACTGCCAATCATTAGTGGACCGGAGTTCCACTGTGGCTACCCCTAACCGGGGAAGCCAAAAGACACAACACAACAACCAGCCTTCTGCATGCAGGAATCCTCAGTGTTAATAGTGCAACACTTATTTTGATAAATACTACTATATACCCACACAAACTTATAGATACACACAAACACACACACACACACACACACACACACACACACACACCTCTCGAATGCCATGATTTAGGCACAACACTATGATTTTGACAATGATTTAGCCTTATTCCTCCCAGATGTACTGACATTCCTCAGGAATTAAGACCTGTTTAAGGGTACATATCTTACTAAATAACTAAAGCATGGACATACAAAGAATCAACGTCAGTAACAGTATGGTGTTTACTATCTGAAAATCTTACAAACAGAAAAATAAGAAAGTGCTCCTTTTTGGACCATCTGCTATGACTTTTCAAAGTGATGTGCTATGATTTCCAATGCTCAGAGATTGAGAGATGCACAGATATGTACACACCCATAAAACACACATCTGCACACATGTAATTATGCACATGCCTGCAATACAGACAAAAGACGTACAAATTTCCTGCACAAGTGAAAAAATGGCTAAAAACTGCAACCTAGAATAATAGAAAAATAGATGCTACAAACCCCTTAACTACAACTATGACAGTCTGGGATCACTGCCACCTTCATAAGTTATGTCTTTATGGAATTCACTAGCCTGTAAATAGCTCCACAGAATGTAGTGTAAATATGCAAAAAAAAGCAAAGGTGTTGTTACATATTACATAGGAGCTAAGGTGAAAGAAAATCAATGTATTACTCTAAGGCACTTTATAGATCTTATCTGCTTTTTTAGGGAGTGAAAGCAGCGTATCAGCATGATTAGAAGTAACATTCAACTCATCCTCCATGGCTCACAGTATAGCAGGGATGGATGAGGAGTGAGGAATATTCATTTGTACCATATCATAATAGCCTCTCATTTCAAAGGGAGCCTCAATGTATTCCCATAAAAATACCTTATTCATCCTACCTACGGTCTGATTAAAACAGAATTCCTCCACACTAGGAAAATAAATTGCATTTTCTTCACAGTCAGTAATTTGAGCTTGTGACCCTGAAGGAAAAGCCATAATCAGAATCACCACACCTGGTTTCCTCCGGAATTTCTTTAGAGGGGATGCTCACCTGTAATGACTTCTGGACCTCAGGATACATAACCTGTAATGCATGTTTTGCTAAGGTAAGAAAATTGTCTTTCTTAACTGAAATTATCCCCTCAGAAAAACAATGTTTAATCATTTGTTTTTTCTTTCTTGTTTTTTCTTTACAGAAATCCCTGTAGAAGATCAACTCAAATGAAGGATGTCTACCTGGTCTAATGGTCTCTTTTCCAGGGTTACACAGTGAGGAATCTCCAGGACTATTCCCAGCCCTAGAGAAAATGATTCTTCCATTCCCATATCAGACACTGAAACAGCAGAAGAGGACGTGGTTGACCCCCCCCCCCCCCAGCTTGTAGTTAGTGAAAGGATGGAGTCCCATTTTAAGGGATGAAAGTGCTCAATCTATATAAGTGCTTTGTGATTTTAAACCTTCATTGGATCCTACTGGCATTTATGCTTTTATATTTTATGGGTGAAAGGATTACATTATATGAAGCCAGAGAGGTAAGTGAGTGGTCTGAGGAACAACTAATGGTGACTGCAGGTTTACTCACTATTGGCTAAAGTGTAGACTAAGCTGCATAGTCTGCAAGGGCTCCTTAGTAAGTTTTTTTTTTCTTTCTAGGAACAGCAGAAGTAGAACCAAGAGGACTGGAGTAAGTATCCATGCGGCGGCAGCCAAGGAAGAAAGGCTAAAAGTGTAAGCACTGCTGAAGCCAGTCATTCAGAAGGTAAGCTGTCACCTAGATTGCACAAACAGCACACCTACACTCACACTTCTTGTTCCAGATCCTTCACAAATTAAATGCACAATTATACAATGACTGGCCAGTAATATTTGAAAAGGAGCATGCTGATTGGTCAGCCCAACAAACGTGCCCATTGAAAATCCGAAAATATATCAATGGAAAAAGGTCCGGTCACCTGGACTTTTTTCCATTAGTATATCCCATAAAATGTCTACTTTTCTTTTTTTTTTTAATATATTTACAACACCGAAGACCTCAAATAATCGAAGGAGATGGCACAGAGAAAAATAAGAGGATAATCAGGCATGTTCTGCAAAACTAAAGAAATGTACCCAATTATAGTTTTATTTTCTCTGTCTCGTCCCTCACAAATGTTAAAGGTCTCCTGATTTCTTTTAAATAAATAAAAAAAAAGGGAACAGAGATCTTCCTTTCTCCATTGCTTCCTTTACACAACACTGATGTATTGCATAAGCGTGGAAATGCAAGTCCCATACGCATGCACAGTACATCAGGAAAGCCCCAGGATACCGGAGAAACCGTGGAAGGGTACTGTGGAGGCTTTATACAATACATTACTTAAGAAAAGTACTTTTTTTTTTTCTTAAATAATGTCATTGTATAATAGTAATAACTCACTCCATGGTGTGGTACATGTACTTTGAAGATTTACCCACAGTTGGCTTGATTTAATCACTCAGGCAAATTAAACAACACCAACTGTGGGTAAATCTACAATATACCACACCAATGCCGTCGGTTATTGCTATAGTAGCACTTATTTTCCCTGTCAGCACTCCTTTTATTAAGATAAAAACACTGACAGTGAAAAAAATGGCAAGTGGATTGTCCTGATATGAACATACGTAAAACACTATAAACACACATGCCTTCTCATTCCAAAATAAATCTTTTATTCACAATTTTAAAATCTTACACAAGCAGAACCTGCACTTGGTGAAAATTAGCCCCTAATTAGTTAAGTAACACAGGTAGCTATAAATAGCGGTTCCTGACAGAGAACTTCCAATACTGACAAAAAAGATGGTTTCTAAGAGGAGAAATACTGATTTTAGTCAGAAATTTAAATTCAGATTAAGTTGTTGTTGTGTCTTTCGGCTTTTCCCAGTTAGGGGTCGCCACAACGGAACTCCGATCTGCTAATGATTGGCAGTAGATTTTTACGTGCAAAGTAGCCAGCTCCGACGCACAACCTTCAACGATGGTACGCCCATTCACGCAGGTCTCCACAAAGACGATGCTCTAGCTGAGAATCGAACAGGACAACATCTTACTGTGAGGCGACAACGCTACCGCAGCACCACCACCGCAGTTAAAGTAATATTTTCTTAAAAGGGCAACAATTTCCAAGTGGAGGGGTTCTCCAGTAGGGGGTTGTCTACCAGAAATGAAGCTCTTAGCAACTCCTGTGAAGCCACAGAGATGCTTCTCTTCACGGGAAGAAAGTACTGAAGAAATCCTCACACTGACTGCAGCCTTCCCCTCCTTGGGTTAGCCAATCAGCACTCCGACTGAAGGTGTGGGGGAGCCACAGCCTTATGAAGGTGGCTGGTTGTTGTTTCCTAGGCAGGGAAGCAACTCATACAGCCTCAAGGCTGCTGTGGCAATGAAACCATGAACATCCTCAAGTTCACTGGAAGAAAAAAGAATTACACATTACCTGATGTGAAAGTGAGATCTACCTTCTACTGGTGTTTTACAACAGACACAGCAGCAATGCAAGTGCACATGTGTCTACTCGCATGTACACACACACACACACACACATATATGTACAGTGGATATAAAAAGTTTACACACCCCTGTTAAAATGGCAGGTTTTTCTGATATAAAAAAAATTAGACCACAATAAACCATTTCAAAACTTTTCCCACCTTTAATGTGATCTGTACCCTGTACAATTCAATTACAAACAAATCTGTTAGGGGAAAAAATATAAAAAAATAAAAAATATGTACAATATGCTGGTTGCATAAGTGTGCACACCCTTTCACTAATACTTTGCTGAAGCACCTTTTGATTTAATTACAGCACTCAGTCTTTCTAGGTACACACCTGCCATCAATTAAAGAGACTCTGATTAACCTCAAATAAAGTTCAGCTGTCCCAATAGGATTTTTCTGACATTTACTCAGTTGCCTGCTACAGCAAAAGTCATGGTTTGCAGGGAGCTTACAAAGCATCAAAGGGATCTCTTTGTTGAAAGGTATCAGTCAGGAGAAGGGTACAAAAGAACTTCCACACCATTGGATATAACATGGAACACAGTGAAGACAGTCATCAAAAAGAGGAGAAAATATGGGACAACAGTGACGTTGCAAAGAACTGGACGTCCCTGCAAAATTGATGAAAAGACAAAATAAAAACTGGTCAGAGAGGCTGCCAAGAGACCTACAGCAACACTGAAGGAGCTGCAGGAATTTCTGGAAAGTACTGGTTGTGTACTACATGTGACAACAATCTCCTGTACTCTCCATATGTCTGGACTATGGTGTAGAGTTGCAAGGCGGATGGAAGCCTTTGCTTCCACAGAAAAACATCCAGGCCCAGCTGAAATTTGCAAAACAATACATCACGTCTCCCAAATGCATGTGGGAAAATGTGTTCTGGTCTGATGAGACCAAGGCTGGACTTTCTGGTCACAATTCCAAAAGGTACATTTGGTGCAAAAACAACACTTCGCATCACCAAAAGAACACTATCCCCACGATGAAGCATGGTGGCGGCAATATCATGCTTTGGGGTCGATTTTCTTTGGCTGGAACTGGGACTTTAGTCAAAGTGGAGGGAATTATGACTAGTTCCAAATACCAGTCACTTTTGGCCCAAAACCTTCAGGCGTCTGCTAGAAAGCTGAAGATGAAGAGGAATTTCACCTTTCATCATGACAATGACCCCAGGCATACATCCAAATCAACAAAAAAATGGCTTCACCAGAAGAAAATTTAAGTTTTGGAATGGCCCAGCTAGAGCCCAGACCTAAATCCAATAGAAAATCTGTGATGTGACTTGAAGAGGGCTGGGCACAAGAGATGCACTCACAATCTGACAGATTTGGAGCGCTTTTGCAATGAGTGAGCAAATATTGCCAAGTCAAGATGTGCCATGCTGACCAACTCCTACCCAAGAATACTGAATGGTGTAATTAAATCAAAAGGTTCTTCAACAAAGTATTAGTTTAAGGCCATGCACACACAGCAAAGTATTAGTTTAAGGGGGTGCATACTTATGCATCCAGCGTATTGTACGTTTTTTATTTTTTATATTTTTCCCCGAACAGATTTGTTTGTTTTTCAATTGAACTGCACAGGTTATAGATCACATTAAAGGTGGGAAAAGTTTTGAAATGTTATTGTGGTCTCATTTCTTTATATCACAAAAACCTGACTTTTTAACAGGGGTGTGTAAACTTTTTATATCTACTGTATACATCTAGTGTCAACAAGCTCGGGATCCACAATTTCTCCATATGCCTGATAGAAGTTAGATGATGTATAATTCAGACACTGTGTACAGTTTTCAATGCATTTACATGGCATATCAAGAAGATAAAGTCAAATTTCAGATACACCTCCTTCGTTCAATGAATTTAAAAATGTTATGAATATAGTGTGTCATGGAAATAAACACAATTAGGTCAAGAACAACTAGAAAAACATCTTATTATATTGTATGGGATAATTTACAAAATTTGTTAAAAAAATCCTAATTTCAATAACATGGTATTTTAGTTTAATTAATTGATCTGATTGTAGTGGATGTCTTTGTAAATACTTTAGTTATTTTGTTGAATGTTATAATCATATCTATTTTTAATTACTTGTATAAAATTGTTATGATATTTCTCTTGTATGTTAAAACAATAAACCTGTTTTGAAAAAAAAAGATAAAGTCAATAGTGCTTTATCAACACTTTTTATCTCTAATACAACTATGTAGCCACAAATCTTCCAGAAATCTGTATTTCTGAGCATGCTCGTTAACAGTAGCCTACCAAGGCAGACATAGCAAAAGGAGGTAAACGTTTAGAAAAAGAAATTATGCAACATCTTTTTCTATAGCAGTAAAGAGATTATTAAAAGAATTACACCATCTTTTTTCACTGACACTAAGATAGTTTCTGAAACGTTTGCCAAGTACACATGGATAACAGACTCATAAAAAATATGAGAACAGAATAACTTACAATGTACTTCAGAAGCCTGTAAATCATTAATTAAACTGATGACAGATAGCTGTATGTGAATCTTCTATGCTGCCTCATACTTTCCCAGTCTTATTAATTCTGTGAGCGAATGTCTACATTGTTAGTTCAATCTCCAAAAGCAGTTTCTGATATCCTGACACAACATTGACTAGCTGGAAGATTACACTATTTGGTTTCTTCTGTTAATAACTTCATCCTGTCTACCTCACTGACATTTCCATTGCTGGATGCCCTTAAAGCAGCACACTGCAGATACCACATTTGCTCAGCAGCATATGTGACAGCTCTCTCTTTGGACACAGATGACTGAATGGGCCAAACACCTTAATGCAACCCCAAAGGCCACAAAAAGATTCTTTTTTGGTGTTTTGAGCTGTTGAATAAATCAGCAAGTCTAACAGCGTACATAACCTTTTTACTAAGGAGAAGCTCGGAAACTGATATAGTACATAATGTACTTTGAAATCCTTTTAATATCCACAAGTGAATTTCAGGTACACTTAATATCCACAAGTAAATGTCAAGTAAGCAACATAACATTTTCACCCAGAAGGCTTCCTCAGGTATATGAAACAACCGAACAAAAGTTTTTTGCTAGTGTACTTGAAATTTACTTGTGGATATTAAAAGCGTACCTGAAATTCACTTGTGGATATTAAAAGAATTTCAAAGTGCATTTACTCCACTCTTATTTCTTACTGAATACAGCTGGTGTGTCACTGGATTAACCTATGTGGCCTATGTGCTGGTTCACATTTTTGCTGCTAAATTGATACAGTACCTCAGGGTGAAGCCACAACACTGTGCAGAGTGACTATACAACCAGGATTCTTACAGCCAGTAAAATTAAGTTCAATGCATTCTAACATTTTATCTCCCAACATGATACTTTGCTACAGGAGCTATAACATCCATGCCAGTTGTTTATGACGACACATTCTTCTCCTCAGTATTATGAGTTTACACCTTTTTTTCCAGTGCAGCGTTTCATTTGCTGCTTTTTGCTATAATGGAAATCACATGGTACTACATTTCAGCCGACACATAACAGTAAAGTTTCTTCAGTATTTGCTGCAGGTGGTCTACAATGTACAGCATCAGCATTGAAATGTAGACAAAGAGACCTGATGTGAGATCTCAGTATTTACTGCAGTGGTCAGCAACATTCTGGAATTTTAGAATATTTTGGTCTGAACATCTAAAAACGCACTTGATTATAAACCAGTTCTTTTGTTAACATGAGCATATTCACTGATACAGTTAAAATTACTGAATTTAAATACTATATTTGCAGAAATCAAAAGTGATCTATTTGAAGATTTTTTTTGGGGGGGGGGGTTGTGGTTGTTTCAATACAGTACATCAAGTCACACAAGAAGTGCAAGAATAGGATTATGAAAATTTCAACCAAAACAATGATAGCGTAAAACAGAAAGAAGCAGTCTACTTTAAACTAGTTAACATTATGACACTGTAAAATGCACTCACATCCACTAAATTAAGTTTGGCTGTTTCATCTAAAGGCAATTTTGCTGATTGCCTTTGCTGGTTCATTTACAGCCAAAAACTTGAATTAAGGAAAATGTTGCCGATGGGTGCTTAGACAGAGAAGTATATCCTGCAAAAGCACGTAAAGGAAGCATATTTGCATTTCTGCTATACGGCTAATATTCATACTTGTTTCCTTGTGTGAATAGGTGTTTACTTTCATGGAGAGCTGAGGTAGGCTGAGTTGCACTACTCAGAATTAATGAGATTCATAGCCAAGCATTTCCTGCACAGAGCTAAGTTGTATTAATTCTAGATCTGCATGTTTATGAATACTGAAATGTATAGCTAAAACAACTGCTCAGCTGAGGACCCTACCATCCTGCCCAAATAAGTAGTCTATGTACCTAAAATTTAAATGCAAGCACACACTCCTGTGCCCCAAAATATAGATGTTTGCACAGACACTTATCCATACAGGCACATATGCAAAGGAGCACGTACACACATACAAGCAAATCTAATGCCAACAAGCCATCCATGGTCTCTTCATCTATACTAACCACAGATTCCTTCAAGCAGCAGGCATTAAACATATGCATACAAACTCTCACAAAAAGCACCCAAGTGCATACAGTCACACTAACCACTCATATACTGCCTCAGTATCCAAACACGCATAGACATGTACTACACTCTACTACTAACCTACAGTGGTGATATGAGCTGGGTGCAGCTGCTCCAGTTTGCCCTGCTCAGATTCTCCCACTGAAACATAGAGGTACACAAATGACCGACTCAGCATGTACTCATATGCATATTCTGCATTGCTCTGTATAGGGCTTGAATAATGTCTCTGAATCACCATGCTATGCAAGATCATAAAAAACAATGCACCAGGATTTGCAATTGCCTACATTTAAATAAGCCATGTCTGCAGACCAATATTTTGAATAAAGGTCCAAGTTTTGTGCCAGGTTTTTTTGCCCTGAACAGCTAAAGATGTCATGGATTTTTGTAGATTGTTGAATCTTAGATTATTTTTTGAAGATAGTGTGCAGAGTGTATATGTGGCTTTAGATTTCAAAGATCTACTTTCATGCCTCACATGTCACCTACTATTTCCATTTTTTTACACAGTGTTCTCAAAGATCTCCATTTTAATAACTACAACGGCTTTTCCTTTTCCAATAACATTACTCCTAATGAGATGCAATGTATTGACAAACTTAAGAACAATACTAATATTGTGATTTCACAAGCCAATAAAGGAGGGGCAGTTGTGGTTCAAGATTGGGTCACATATCAGGTAGAGGCCCACAAACAACTCAAGGATTGTAGGTATTATACATGGATGCCCCTAGATCCTACTAAGGGGTTCAAATTGGCCATTGACAACTTTTTAAGGGAAGCCAAGGAAGAGGGTATCACCACCAATTTGGACTTGACACAACTTACAGTTCAGGCACCTAAAAAACAACATCTCTAACTTTTACCCAAGATACATGAGGACCCTTGTTTGTCCACTAGGTAGACATATAGTGTCAGGTAATGGTTCCCTTACAGAACCCCTTTCTGAGTACTTGACTTACTATATGAAACCACTATTGGCCTTGGTCAGGTCACGCATCAAGGATACGACACAATTTTTGAGGATTATATCTGATTCCCAGTTGGAAGCTGATTGGCTTTTATGCACCCTGAATGTTACGTCCCTTTATACCAACATCCCACATTGGGCTGGTTTGTTGGCCCGCAACATTGGCTGGATGTATCGGAACTATATAGACGTGGGTTCAACACCTTCCTAGTTAGTTTAGTGGAACATGTGTTGACTAGGAATGTTTTTTACTTCCAAGACCAATGTTTTTTGCAGATACAGGGAACAGCTATGGGTGTGTCTTTTGCACCCATATATGCAGATCTCTTCATGGCCTTTTCAGAAGAGAAATTAATTTACAACTCCAGCCACAATCGGTATATTGAAGAAATAGATATCTGAAGGCGTTACCTCGACGATTGTTGGCTTGTGTGGAAATCGGATGCTATTTACCTGGAGGAGTTTGTGACCTATCTCAATGAAAATAAATGGGGTATTGAGTTTAAAGTTAGTTTTAGTAAAACTCAGATCACCTTTTTGGATGTCTTGGTCAGTCGGCAATCAGACAATACCTTAGACACTCAAATTTATAAAAAGTTTCCTCAATACAATTCACTCCTTCATGCCAGTAGTTTCCATCCACAACATGTGATTTGGAATAAACCCAAATCCCAATTCCTCCATGTCCGAAGGATCTGCTCGGATACCCAGACCTACCATCAACATAAAGAGGATTTCATTTCTCATTTTCAGGACAGGGGCTATCCAACTGGTAACATTACGGGGGCATGCAATTGGGCTACCGGTCAGGATAGACCCAATCTATTAGAATATAGGAAGAGATCTTTAGGGAACAATTCTTTGATCAGGTTTGTAACAACTTTTGGCAGAAACACCAATGCCTTTATGCGGACCATCAACAGACACTGGAATATTTTGATGGGGGATGAGAGACATGAAAATTGTTTAGGTAACAGATGCTCTTTTTTTAGTTTCGGAGGGGCCGCACTTTAGGTTCACATTTTTCTCATTACAAAGGAACTGGCCATAATAGGGATTTATATGTTCAGAGGACACTTACACGTGACATTTTGAGGGGCTGCATGCCATTGCTCACACTGTCGCAGGGTCTTTAAAACTACTGAATTTACCAGTCAAAACACACCTAATGTGTACAATTTTAATTTTTTGGCCAACTGTAGCCCCCTCTTGGGTGATTTATTTAGCCACCTGTTCATGTTCTGCCTTTTATATAGGGCAAACATCACGTCCGCTTACATTTAGAATAGGTGAACATATCAGGGATATCAAAAACAAAAGGCAGTCCAATGCACTTTTTAAACATTTTGTAAAAATGTGAATTTAGTTCTTTGAACTTACAAAAATGTGCATTAATGTATTATTAATGATAAAACCAGCATAACTTTGAAATTAACTAATTTTGTTACAATGGTACACATTCTTATGCTGCATCCATTTTGTTTTTATGCCACAGAGCAGCATATCAATGTAGCACCTGCTTGTGCTATACACAACCGGAATGAATGGCTTTTGTCCCATGCACATCAATTTTATTTCTCATTTGTACAACTATGTACAAGCATATCAACTGCTTGCACTATAGATAAAACCATTAACTCTGTTCTGTGCACATATGCCATATTTTAAGTAATCAGAATAATTCTGATTTATTTTATATTGTGTAGCAACGCAAATATGTAATAATTAGCAAATCTTCTGTGTTGTTCTCTATTTACTAAAATTAAATGGTATGTGTAATGAAGACTTATCATACCTCTCAACCTCTTAACGCAAGAAATCTGGACAAAGCATACAATACAAGGCATAAATCTGGACATTCTATGAAAAATTTAAAAATTGAGAGGTGTGCTTACTATTCAGTAAGAACATGTGCCAAGTTGTCTTCTTTGTGTTCTTATTTAGCAAAAGAACTTCCTCTGAACTGCCAAAGGGATCAGTGGGGCATGTACAATCAATTAAAATGTCTCATTTACTTTACATGACAAGATGAGTGCAGTGGAAACTGATCTGTTCACAAACTGAAGTTCTTATTGCCACACCTCTATGCATGTTCAGCCCAATATAAATCAAGTATGAAATCTTCATCGTTGCACGCATTTCACCAAGTTTTCATATTCAGAATACTCTCTCAATGGCAATATGCCAACAGTCTCTAAAATTTCAAAGCTCATTTTATTCTTGTATATATAGTTTTTTCCTTCAAATAAAATAATCGATAAATAATCAATACTTTTTTTCCCATATATGATATCTCTCTGCAGCTTTACTGGATCTATAACCTATTATTTTTAAATAAATGAACAGATGAATCCAAGTAAGCCAGCAAAATTACTCCTGAAAAAAACGAATCCTAGTGTAGGAAAATAAGAGATAATACCACAACAGAACAAGATCTGAAGAAGGCGAAAAGCCAAAAGTGCTCATCTCTTGTTTTTAGTGCCTTTACAAGTCCATTGGAATTTTAATAAATATGTTTTGCCGGGCTATTATTTTTAAATAGCTTTTTTCTCTGAGAAAATGTACTGCTCTGTCAGCATTTTGGTCAGACAACCAGGAGCTTGTAATTTCTAGGCAGTATCCCAGACAAACTCTTCAAATGGGCATAAGACTCAAAAGGCTTCTTTCTCTACTTTACCCAGAAGGGAAACTGGACAAATTCAGTGCTTATACAAGACCTGTAAATGCACATTTGCAAAATGAACAGCTGTAAGGTGTGTATCAAAAGGATGAACTCATTCCCACCTACAACACAAACTATGCACTACTGAAAAGATGCTTACAGTGCCAGTCTAAGAAAATAATTGACTCTACTATGTCCCCTGTACCTACATACTACTGTATACCTTAAAAACTCTATTTCATTTATATTGGCAGTGACAGATGAAAAGTCAAGGTCACTGAATTCCACTGATTGTGCATCTAGAATTTAATTCTCCCCCACTAAACACAAATTGCAAGAAAACAGTAATGCCATAATGCATATATTAAAAAGATATGGAGAAAGGGATGGCCTTGATGTTCACCATTTCTAATTAATATGGGGTCTGTATACTGATATACTAAATTCATACGGACATAAAAATTTGAGTATTGTCAAAAGGAATGTTAAATTAATCTTATAAAAAGCCTTTACCACAGATTATTAATGCATATATACTAGCCCTGTAATTTTGACTTAGTAGTTGCAATAATTCAAAGGTTGTTTGAAAAGGGGAAATTAAGTTTGGAAGAATTTGTCTGAGTTTATGAGCAAATGTCATAGTTTATATCTTCATATCAAGCTTAATTAACACAATGGGCCTATAATTTGAAATTCTATTTTTTGTTAGATGAACATTTGGGTAACAGAATCATCTTTGCTCTGTTTAAATAAGGGTTCAGCATACCATTTGAGCTAATAAATCTAAGTATGACCAAAAGCATTTTGGATAATTGGTTTGCAAACTATTTATAAAAATTCTGATGTACAACCATCAAGACCAGGTGCTTTTCTATTTTGCAGGCATTTGATTGAGATCTTGATTATTTTAAATCAAGATAGGTTTTGATAAAGTTTGTGTTCCTGAATTATTATGGAAATTTTAATTGGTTGAACTAAGACCAAGTCTTTTAAGAGTGAATAGTATTGGCTTTCCTTTATATAAATTACAAAATAAATTTAAATACACAACAAATTTTCAAAGATTTAGATTATAACGGGCAGCATTATACACTGTATTATTATGATTTCATGTACGTAGGAACACTTCATTTTACTGATAATTTAGCCAAGAGTCCGGGGTGTGTGTGCCAAGAGTCCGGGGTGTGTGTGCCCTTTCTAAGTATTTGGCTAGCACTATATATTTCATACCACATCAGTTGGGATAGATGCAATAAATGTAATTCCTTGTTAAGGTCCTTAATTTGTATTTCAATCATAATTCTGAACTCTAACTCGCATTATAGAAACTGAAGTTTTAATTTAATTTCAATTTCTCTTTGCTTACATATTTTCTTGTGATATGATGCTTTGCTGATTTAAAATCCCCTTAACTGTGCTTTAAAAGCACTCCACTGAACACCTAGTTTATTAGAAGTAGTTAAAGTCATTTAAAAGGAGTTTATTCCTACTGTTACGTCTTGATTTTTTAAACATATAGAAAACATGAAATTGTAAAATGATGTTTGATTATCAGAATACAAGTTAAACTTTAGGTGAAGCTGAATCACAGAGTGGTCTGAAGTTGTTCTTGGTTCTGTTAAGTAATCAGTAATATATCTCAATAAATTGTCAGAAATCAGGAAAAAAAAGTAAATTCTTGATCACAGTCTGTATCAAGGTGATTAATAAGTAAATAAATAAATCTGTGACTGAGAAAACATTACGTGGTCTGAAATGTCATTATTTCATTTGTAAATCTAAAATACACTGGAATAACTCCTAAATGTAGTATTTGATCTATCCCAGAAAGGGTCAATGACTGAATTCCAGTCAGTTCCAAGAATTAGACAAAGACCTCTAAAACTGGCCAGCATGTTAAAGATTTGAGCAAGAAAGCCCATTGGTTTAGTACAGGGTGCGTACAAATTATATAGAAAAATAGACTTGGATAAGGACGATAGCATGCATCTGACATACGCACACCTGCCTAATGGGTTGTAAACAGAATATAAGATATTCCCAGTGCAAGTATTTTTAATCAGGATAGTTACCCATCTTTACTGATATCATCTCCTGCTGACTCATCATATTTTATCCATTTCTTAGAGGAGGACCATTGGCTTTATATTAAATGGGTTTCTTGAACAAACCTGACATTAACTACAAATTAAAAAAGTAAATGCATGAAGAACTTCTTTTGTTTAGATTTTGAATCCAATTAAGATTCCTAACTGTCTATAACCAAATTCATAATTTTTTGGTTAGAAGGTGTAAGTTTATTTATTATAACTTTATTATAAGGTAGACGGATAGAAACAGTGGAACAGGTGCTGTGGGAAATTTTTATAATTAAGACAGCAGAGGAGAGAACTAAAACAGATTCATCATTTTTAAATCTAAGTCAAACTGTTGTGTGATTTTGTTTATATGGTGATACTGGGATTTTCTCTTCCCATAGGCCTAACCCCTGCATTCCTAACTTGAGAAGAGAATAAAATAGAAATATGGAAGGTTATGATTAACATGGGCAATACTTTCTGACGTGCATTTAACCCAAGAAATGTGTAATGAAGTAGTAAAGCTTAAAAAAAACACTGTTACTAATGCCTCAAAGACTGTAACCACTAGTCTAAATTTTGTAAACATTGTACATCTTACCTAAAGCTCTTAAATGTAATTCAGTGAGAGAAGGCAAGAAATACTTTATGACTTAAACTGCACACACTAAAAAGTATAATCTCGGTTTCAGATCTGGAAGGGATATATAAAATAAAGTGACTTAATCACTGACCTAAGCAATGATATAATAGCAGCAACGTAAAAAAATGCAAGGAGGGTCCTTTGAAATAATTTAAACTTTTAAATTAGAATCTACATGTAAGCATATTTAAGGGTTGATGAGTAAAAATCCAATGTTTTAAACAATGAAAACATTACTGCTTTGTGGTGAAAAATATTTTGTTAGTCTTAAAAACTGCAACAATACTATGTCTATTTGTAAACATCACAGTCTAAGAACTGCTAATGCATGCTTGCATTAAGAAAAGAAGATAAGAGTGTTGTTGATGCCCCTTATTTGACCTATTGGCATTCTTCAGTATCTGGGTTTTGCTCATTGTGAAACAGTCAAAGAAAGGGGAAGTTACAACCAAAATGAGGTCCAAGATCAAATGTAAAAAAAAAAAAACTGCTGCCAAGTAACAGTGCCCAAAATGGTGACCTACACAACATCAAAACTACAACACCAGCAAATCGCTATCTTTCATAAGTGCAGGTCTGTCAACTACAAAAAGAAGAAAGCAACTATGCATCTGATATAAAACAAAGTTCATTCTGGATAGAATCCGAGGCCTCTTCATAAGAATTCACTTGGTATTTAATACCTGTTAAATAAAGTGTTACTTTTGCTTCTCTGGACATTTAAAAGTTGATATTATTATTATTATTATTATTATTATTATTTACACAGGAGCAAAAAGGAGACAACTTTTGTCTTTCCAACCTTTATGGGAGAAGAAAATCCTTGCCAAAGTATGTTTTGCTTATGTGCAATGAGATGGACTTTCTGGTTTTGGCACATCTCATCTGAGCTCTAGACCTGCATCTTGATAATTTAAAAATTTTACGTACATTTGTCTAGATGCGCTAGTCTGGGACCTTCCCTGCACACGATATGCCCTCTTGATAACCATGTCATCTGCCAGGTTTTGGTTTCCAAGAAGCAAAGCAAGGCAAGAATCTCCTTAAAGACAGTTATTAAATCAGTGTTCACATAATCCTTAGGAACACAATGTATTAATATCCATCCTCTTCTTGAAACTGCAGAGAGTTTATATAGAAACTATCAATCAAGCATATGTCAAACACTGGTACCAATGGAGAGGTACTGAAATAAATGTTTGAGTGATTAAAAGTTTAATTGATTGTTATGAATGACTATATAAATGTTAGGTGAAGGTAGTTAGCTGTTCTGAAGTTGTTCAGTGATTAAATGAACAAAAGTGCTAAATGTATTCTGGGCACATTGTGTTTCCTTTCTTTTTGAGGTTATTTAGTACATCTGATTTTATCTTCAGTGAAGTTTTTAAGTTCAACTATAAATATTTGTATATACTGTAAATAACTTTCAAAAGATCTCCACAGCCTCCCCTCTATTCTTCAAACTCTAACTCCTTCAATTCCATAATTCCCAAACCTCAACCTAACATCATGCGTGACTCACTAACACCTGCAACTGCTGTTTGTGCAATGTTAACCATACATCTGTTATAAATGTTAAGATCCCTCCTGTCAGTCCCAATACATTTCCTATGCTTAAGTACCATTCTCTTTGATATGTATACTTTGCTCAGTGCATTATTGCCTGGTATGTCATTGACTGGATCATAAGTTTCATAAACACTGTTTGTCTTTTTGCCTGGGTTGTGCCTGAAAAGGGTCGTTGGATCAGTGGGCTGAATTGATGAAATGTATACATAAACTGACTATGACAAGCACAAATTTGAACAGACACTGTGCGAGATGGTTGAATGCATTATTTTAGGGGGGTCCCCACGATAACAAAACCCACAAGGTCGAATCCATTTCACTGAAAACTCATAACACTGAAAAGTGCAGAACCATAAAGAACTGTGTAGAATCTATGCAATGATGTTATTTATCATAGGAGTTATTAGGGAAGCAAGTCTAGTACAGTATGTGTGAATTGCAAGGGTCAGCATCATGTTGTACCCCCAGATGTGTAGATGTCCATGTTTGTTCTTAAGCTCTGATTCACTGTCTGTGGTGTTTTTTTTTTCTCTTTTCTCCATGGTTGTGCAATCTTGGAGTTAGTATATATAAATAAGGGGGTGTTGGGACAAAGCCCCCCGATGTGGGAGTGCAGGGAGGCATGCCCCACCTGCAAAAACATGTTTTTAGGATACATTTCTTGTGCAGAATGTTTTCAGTGTTACAATTTTGCAGTGATATGGGTTCAACCCTTATGAGTTTTCAATGTTATGATATAGACCCATTTTAGGTCACAAGAAAAGAAGGCAAATGAGATTAAACATTACCAAGTCTAAATTATTTTAGTGGGAACGGTTTGCCAAAGAAGCATCCAGATCTAGTTCAAAAGTAACAGTTAATGGAGTAAAAGCTGTCAGATTTAGCTACAAACCAAGAAAAAAACATCAACAGAATCTAATAAAGCAAACAATAAGGATAAATGGTCCAACACGCAG
Source organism: Protopterus annectens (assembly GCF_019279795.1). Classification (NCBI taxonomy): domain Eukaryota; kingdom Metazoa; phylum Chordata; order Ceratodontiformes; family Protopteridae; genus Protopterus; species Protopterus annectens. The sequence goes on from NC_056735.1 coordinate 1,404,317,790, forward strand.
AAAACACAGTACAAAGTAATAAATAGTGTAGGACCAAACCACGGCAACACAAGGCATAAACTTTTAATGATAGTGAGCGCTTTCACAGCACCTTTGCTGCTTCATCAGACATTACAGAAAAAAGAAAATACACCATTTTTAAATACAAATCTATCAATGAGATTACTTGGCCAATTCAGCTTTAAAGTTACAGATTATAAAATAGATCTAATGCATCAATAGTCTGTACGAACAACAATGCACTAAATAGTAACGTATATAAAAAGTAACATATATAAGAAGCAGCATATATATAAAAAAGCAGCACAAGTAAAAAAAAATATGTACAAGAACAAATATAAAGTCTATATATATATATATATATATATATATATATATATATATATATATATACACACACACACACTTATTTTACATATATATATATATATATATGTGTGTGTGTATATATGTATGTATACATATATATTTATATAAATATATATATTTATATATTATATATTTATATTTTATATAATATATATATTTTCTAGTATGCATCCTATCTCTTCAACTCTCTAGCTTGCAGAACGGGTTTAATGTACATCTTTATCGTTCAAACCCTACCTGTAGTAGCCCGCATCTTAATAATCCATCTGAGTTCTGATGTTTCTGTTCTATTTCAAACATTGCTCCCCATTCACTAGGCACAATGTTCTCAATCACCATAAATCTAAAGGAATGTGTGGGGTTATGCTGCATGACATGTTTGGCTAGTGCACTTGTTTCTACCTGCCTGCTAATATTGTACACATGCTCTCTAATACGATCCCTGAACTTTGACCATTTTACCAACATAGAAGGACATACATACCTGGCAGTAGGCCAGGTAGACCACATGCATAGAATCACAACTAGTATGCATAATATTAAACTCCAAAATCCTACCTGTGTCAGGATGTACAAACCTACTACTGCTATCAATCAAATGGCAAAAGTTACATTTGTTACAGGGCAGAGTGCCTACAACACTCAAAGCCATCTCAGTACTGTTGTCCAACTGGATAACACAGTATTCTTTTAAGTGATCTTTTATTTCTGAAAAACAAATCTTGGTCTATCCCCCACTACAGATTTAATCTGTTCATAGTACATAGGACATGCCAATTCCTGTCAAAAATATTCTGTAACAGTTTAATGTTACTGGAGTATCTAAGGGGTACTCTCATTTTTGTATTTAAAAATGGTGTCTTTAGGTTTTTTCGGTAATGTCTGATGAAGCAGCAAAGGTGCTGTGAAAGCGCTCGCTATAATTAAGTTTATGCCTTGTGTTGCCATGGCTTGGTCCTTCGCTATTTTTTACTGGGTATCAACATAGTCTGTTAAAGGAGATTTCACAGTTAACACTACCATGTAAAGAAACTGGCAGGAAGAGAGCAGGAGTTGGAGCTGGATTAGACGGCTATATGAAAAAGACTAAATTAGGAAAAATACAGCAAAACATACGATCTCAGGACAGTTGTAGGTAAATGAGGACTTCTGGGAAAGGAAGGCATATAATTAGGTTAATGGTGACATAGAAGAATCATCCCTTTGACTTGACAAAACTAAATGCAAGGTAGTACGTTTAGGAACATAAGCGGTAACTAACTCAGATACTGCATTAGAAAGGTGGGAGCCAGGGAATTCTTATCACCTAACATTGTAAAATTGGAACATTTCAAGACCAATTGCAGACTAAACAATAAGGATTGTTGTCACTTAGTATAAATCACACAACAGTTAAGACAAGCTACCGGCTCTTACTGCACATTAGAGGCAGGCACCAAATGAATGCCTCAGACCTGAATACCAGGCAGAAATACATCTTGGTGAAACATATTCTAGTAGACTGTATAAACATTTGAGGTCAATCTGCAAAAAGGCATGGCACCAACAAGGTTTCTATTGAGTTTTTAAGTATTTTCAACAAGTTTTGAGGATGATGGTTGTGGATAAATCCTTGATGTTTCTCAAGTTAACTGACAAATTAATAATTATAGAAACCCATTCTTGTCATATGTATGTGAAAGGGGAAGCAACTTGAAAAGAAAAGTTGAATGCAAAAAAATACTAGTGGCTACATGATTTGACTGATGGTTGTGGCTAAACATGTTTAATTTGCTTTCAGTGTAATGCAGAGAAACAGCCTTGTAACCTGGAGCCCATGCAGGTCCTTGGAAGGAAGTACAAATGGATTTTAATGGAATTTTACCTATATCAAAAGGGTAAAAGGAAGACATATTTATGGTTTCAGAAGACATGTTCGCTAAACTGGTTTAGGTATTTCCCTTAAATAAGAATTTACACAGGGAGAAAGATGTTTCTAATGTATGGGGTTTTCTGAAAATAAAGAAGAGTGAAAAAGACACATTTTAGATGTTTGGATTGTTACAGAAATGTATGTCGCTCAGTACAAAGAAGAGGATTCATGTAGTATATAATCCATAGCCATCAGGTAGAGTAGAATTAATTACTTTAAAGCTGAGAAATACTTTTAAAGTTTATAGGCTCGGATAAGGATTTCAGAATTTGTGCGTGTGATGCTGATGTTAATAAGACTTGATCTTTTACAGTCAAAAAGGAGAGTCCTTTTGAAACTATGATTATAAACAAGTCTGCTGTGAACCTGAGTGGGTCCATATCTATAGACAGAGGTGAAGACGGAGTCCAGTTGGATTAATGTCTCCACAGAATAATCTATGCAAATACAAAGATTTTTTTGCTACAAATGTATGTAAAATGTGTGAAGAAAACCACAAGGGTCTGCACCAGGGAGTCAATCACAGCAAAGAATGTTAACTAAGAAGACCTTTGGTACACCAGTTACAGCAGTGCTTTTAAGATTTTGAAGCAGAAAAAGAGTTGTAGTCATCTCATCCATCCAATGTTGTTGAGTCACATCTGGTTCCTACAGCAATCCAATGAACAGCTGCTACCATCTATAGAGTTTACTAGGAAAGAAGGAAATGGAAGTGGATTGCTAGGCCTTTCTTCCATATCAAGCACTTACAGACAGGCTAGATTCCCATGAAAACCCAGAACACTTAGCAAACCCGCACAAACACAGGGAGGACAAGTAAATTCTGCATAGGAAATAGTCAAGGCGATAATCAAACAGGAGGAGCTCTATCTGTGAATTCCTCTCGTATCTTCACAGGCAGGAGTGAAAAATCTGTTTCACTGACTTCATCGTCTTGCCTTTTGTTCCATCCATCTGAATGCTTCAACTGTAGGGTTCCAAAAGAGCAGATTCTATCAAGGAGTGCGTTAAGGAGCTGTACTTTGACATCCTCTGGCAGGTGTTGTAGATTCAGCCAGACGTGCCTCCTAATCACAGACCCCATAGCTGCTGCAATCCTAAGGTGCTTCCTCCATAGCATCATTGCTTCACCTGATCTTGTAGTTAGCCACCTTACCAGCAGTTTGGGTGATGTCCAACAATTTTACCCTCAAATCCACATCAGACACCTACATACATTTCTCCCCTGATCAAGCAGCGCAATCTGAAACTTGGTCATAAGTGTTGATAGTTAATATTCTTGAAGGTAAACGTTACAATAGCTTTGTATCCTTTTCTCCCCAAAATGGTCAAGCAGCTTGATCTCCGTGTCACTGGAAGAGTATGCGAAGCAGGACTCAATTCAGACCCATTTTCTGGATCCATAGGTATCATGGCTGAATCTGGAGATACCACAGGACTTCTGTAAAGGAATTTATGGAATTTCAAATGATGTCCAACTTGCTGACAATCAATAATGTAATACTAAATTAACTGCCTGCTTGTAGGCATTAATGACAAACTTTTTTATTCCCTATATCTGGCTAACAGCTAATTGGTGAATTTGGGCATATCTTCATTCTGCTTCCACCAACTGGCTTGAAGCAAGCATGAAAGATTTCTCCCTCTTTCTCTGCTATGCTTATTCCATAAGGCAACATATCGTATGCCTATCGAACAGTAGCGGTAGCACTTTCTTTGGTTGACAAGTAGGCTTGTTCGCATAGTTCTCTCTATCCCTTGTAAATACATTATTTAAAAATATACCAAGTGGCTATAAAACCACTGACAGCTCTGGTAGAAATTTATGGAAGTAACAGAGTAGTTAAAGGCATAGCCGTTACTGTGACATGTTCTGAGGCTTGCATATCTTCAACACAGCCTCTTGCCTTACTTTGGATTTTTGTAGGCCATTTTGAAAAGTTACATGTCCACAAGAAGAAATTTCCTATTTGAAAAACATCTACCTCCGTTAGCTTCAATCCCATGTTCTTTTAACCTGTACAGTGCTGTATCCCAGCTGTTGAAGTGGTCATCATTATAGCTACCTACTACCAACATGTCATCAAGACAACACTGCATATACTGGAATTTCCTGCAGTAATTCATCCACTGTCTTCCATCATACATATAACACAGACAATTCTCAAAAAGTACACCTTATTGTATGTTAATGGTCAAAAACTGCCTTGGTGATTCTTTTTCATCTGCAGATATATCTGTGCTAAGTCAATTTTTTTAAATATTATTCTCTATTAACTTGTTAAGGATACAAACATTATTCTAATTTGTGATAATGGATCATATGCACAGTGTTAACAGTAGCTTTGAAATCCCCACAAATGTAATTATCTCAACTTACTTATCAAACTTTATGGGCACAGCCCATTCACTTTCCTTCCAGATCGGAGTACTCTAACTTAATTTCAGCTTTTATTAACATCAATTTCAATTTAGGCGTGCATTCAAAAGATACTGGGCAGATTTTTGAGAACATGGGACAATCATTCTGCTATAGCTAAAAAATGTATAAGCCTTCACGCTTTTAAATTTCCCCATTTTTTTGGCAAAAACTTATCTGGCATCTGCAAACAACTGTGACAGCTGCCCAACTATGGCTTTACTACTATAATATGAAAAAGCATTTTCAGTGTTTGTTCAATTTGTATGGTCCATTCCCTGACAAATAATGGTGGGTTACCATGCTTCCATATATACAACTCTAACTGCACCATTACATACCAACAGTACCTTGACCTTACTATTTAAGTTTTACCCTAGCCATCTTTGGGGTAACCCGTATGACATTGTAGTTACATTATGTTGTATAAAAATATCCTCTCGTAGCCTCTTTTTCAACTTACTATTGCAACTGAATTGGTTTCATGTCTGTGTGGCTCAATTTATAAACAACAGATGCCCTCCCATGTATTTTTTCTGCATTTTACTGACTGTACTACACACTCTCATCTGGACACCCACTTATTGCAGGTTCAGGGGTTCATATGCCTTTACTAGGCAATCTGTCCAGTAGACTGTCAGCAACCTAGCCAATGCAACTCCTTACGACTTGCTAGACTGGCTTTAAAGGAGAGCTAGGAGAGCTTACCGGTGAATTTATACATTCTCATCCACTCCTTGGCAATGGCTTTAAAGACTGTTAGAGAGATATTTGTTTGCTATGGAACTGAAGCTTATTCCACAGGTAGGGTATTCCTTGGGAAAAATATCTGCTCCACTAACAGGTTCTGGTTCTACTGCGAAGTAGAGTTAGCCATTACAGTAAGCACTGGTAGCACTGCAATTTTTTGAATATGTAAAAGATCTAGCAAGGCCGGGTTCTTTTGTTCTCTTCCAAGTCAAGCTGAAGTCACCATGCAGGAGTTTGCAGGAGACAAAGTATAATGACAAGGCTTTCAAACACTGTATATATTAAGATCATCCTGCACACCATCTTCTTGGCCAGGAATCACTGGAGTTTCTTGGATTGTATAATATGTTTAGAGAGGTGCATACAGAACGGGCACTGTATTCTATTATGGGCCTGATTAAGGTGGAGCAGAGAGAGACAACTTCCATGAATCTGCATTATATACAGTTTGTAATTAGCTGGGTTAGGAAGAGGGATTTCCTAACAATAGCTGATACAGGGCAGTCAAAGCAGAGCTCATTGTCCATAAATGTGCCTAGGTCTCTAGAGATGGTGTCAGCTTTGAAGGGATGTGATTTATGTGATAGGTGCAATGATTCTAGTTTCCTAAAGATTGCAATACTGCATTTTTTCCATTCAGTTTAAGTTCATAGTCTTGACTCTAAGAATTACTGAGGATTAGGCCCTCTTGCATGACATGGGTATCAGAGAGTTAATGAAGGCACCAGATTTGCACTAATCAAGATACTTTGTTAGTTACAGACCCTTGATGTTAGCTTACACAAAAGCTATATATATATATATATATATATATATATATATATATATATATATATATATATATACCAGACAGGAGATGACCTAAAATAGAACCCTAAGGGAAGCCACTGATGATCAGCCTTTTAGAGGAAAAAGTGCCTCAGCCCTTACTGCATAAGGCTTGTCTCTTAAGTTGTTTGGCACTCCAGTGGATTACACAGGGGTCAAATATTTAAGAAAGGTAAATTTGTTAATAAAACCAGCATGTAGGATAGTATCAAAGGTCTTTGATCGATCTAGGTATGCACTGTGTACTGAAGTGCCACTACTCTGTGCTTCAGATACCTTTTCACAGACATTCAGTACATTTAGTAAACAGGATCTGCCTTTCACAAATTTATTTTGGTTTGGGTTGAGAAACTGAAGGCTGCCAATATCTTAGTTTATAAGATCCATAATACATTTCCTTATTTTACAAAACAGTGGCGAGATCAACTGGTCTATAGGTCCAAGTGTCAGTAGTAGGGCCACCTTTGGGTAAGAGTACTACTATGGCTATTCTCCATGCCTCAGAAACTCATCTGGTTGAGGCACAGTGTGAACAGGACTAAAAGGGAATCAGTGAGGCAATGTTGTGCCATTAACTACAAGACAGCCTGGTATGTTGACCGGCCCACACAACTAGAATTTCCGGTTTTGGAGAGGACATTTATGACCTCAAAAGAGGTAATTCCAAAGGGAGGCAAAGACTGAGTAGTAAGAGGGGGAAGAAGGAAGAGGGAATGTGGAGAAGTTGGAACTAAATTTATTTGCAGGCATACTGGCAAAGTTATCTAGGTTGGAGCAGATGGTGCCATTTAATATGAGCTCTGTACATTAAGCATTACTTCTTTGATTCCTAATACAATTAAAGACTCCATGGTCATCTTTGGAAAAGGTGGCAACATTCGGTTCATAGCTGGCTTTTCTAAGTTTGACATTATAGACTTTATTATAATTACAGACTTTTTATGACAGTTCCCACAATCTTCTCCTTTAAACTGACCATTAGTAGCACTACAGGAAATCCTGCTAAAACAAACATATGTTTGCTTCTGCCTGTGTTTACTGTTACCTTACTAACCATACACTTAGCCACATCCTGCTAGCTACAGCTTGGAAGTATCTCTTGCACGTGTCCACAGGAACAGCAATATCCAGTGCTGTGCCTCTTGTAAAGTTTTCAGTGATAACACAGTCTTATGAAAACACTTTCACTATACATACCATAAACAAGTCTGTCACATGAAACCTGAGCCAAACTGACAATGCTATGTTAATCAACAAAATTTTGTCGTGTAATCTGATACACTTTCATATTTTTTTGGTTCATTCTATAACATCTTTACTGGTCTGTAATTACTGATGGTTTTAGGTTTCAATGGTTTTCCTAAGTTTGTAAAGTCAGTGTAAATGATTTTGGTTTAGTCTTCTCTAGTGCATGTGTAACAGCTCACGTTTGCACCTACTGCACTAAACATCAAACTTTCTGTACAGTTTATTGTAAACTTCAATAAAGTATACAGTGACTATTCATGTATAGTAACATCAATTCTCACCCCCTCTTCACCCACACACACACACATTTAGCATGGTCTGCCTTTTCGGACTTTCTTTGCTCAAGTGCTCAGAACTTGGTCATTAAATGGCTGAAAAAGCCGCACTGTGCAAATCACTTCTTTTCATGTAATCAGCAATGACATTCTGAATCTTGCGAAAATGTTTGCACTGCTTTTAGATGAATCATCTGTACGTCACAATTTCTTGCTAGGGGGATGTACATTAAGTCACTCACAAGACGGCAATTCACTAGTTCATAGCAAACTGTCATGCCAATGGAGGCCTTGTTATACAGTAAAGTACCATTAAAAAGAAAGATCTGACCGAATATGTATTTTGAGCAATTAAACACTGCAAGATCACAGCTTCACCTTAAGGACAGCAGTACTAACATCATCATGAGTGATGAGGCAATTTGGTGTCTGGAAGCCTAATCAGCATTATGGATTCCTACATAATGCACCCACTTATATGTAACTGGGAAGCTAGAAACCAAACTCAGTAAATCAGAAAACAGGAATCATCAGAAAAATGTTAAGGATAGTGGGTCTCCCCGAAAGAAAATATCAAAATCCTGTGCAGCTTATAAAAACACACGTTTCAGCACTGCTTGGCTGTTTAGAAATAGAAGGGGTTGAGTATACACAACAAAATGTCACAGATTAAAACAATCTACCATAATGCCTAACTTGCAAGCTTTTACATTCTGCAGATAAGGAAAAAAGTACAGAAAAAAGAAGCCCCTTATTGTAACAAGAGTGCAGAATACTATGTCTAGCTGGTGCAAGGTTATAGCAATTCTCTATTCACAGAATAAACATCTCTTCTTTCCTACCATGATTATAAAATATTTAAACACCTCTTTTCAAATTCACTTCATAGCTTCATTATGTTTCCATCTGAATGGGGTACTACATTATTTTGGCATAGTGGTGGAGGCAGCATTAGAAGTAAAAGCATTACACAACAGCCACACAATATCCATTCAAACTTAACACAGCTCAACAGTACAACAAACAAACATGCAAACAATTCCAGGAAACCAATGTAGGGAATATGAAGTGCATCTTCTTCTTCTTCCTTAAAAAGAAAACACTGAAACCAACCCAGTATGTTCAGCCATCTACATTACAATCACCAGGAAGAACAGAAACCAGAATCGAGCTTTTCAGATCACACCTTTAGCTTTTCAGCCACTTAGCATCACTGTTCAAAAACGTTCAAGATGATATGTTAGATGCACTTGGTTCAACATACTGGTGCCAGGAGAAGCTCAAAAACGCCATGCAGCAGGCTGAAGCAATAAATGTGATATCAGAAGAAAAAGGCAACTCAGCTTATATACAGTAAACATTTTTCAGCTAAATATTTATTCAATTTTATTTCCATAAGCTTCTGTCACTCCTTTGTATTGAAATCCTCAGTAATATACTAATTTAAGGCATTATCTACTGTACTCCCCAGCAAGTTGGTATGCTGTAAAGTAGCTTGGCAGCAAGGAACCCCCCCCCCCCATTTCTTAATAGACTGCCTGTTAGTTTCAACAAACTTATGTCTATTACATGCTGGACTGTAGCCTGTGTTAAGATATTTCTTACCCAGCCTGTTTTAAGTTATTTCTACACAACAAAACCTCTTATTCTTACTATGAACAGTACATAGCCTTATTCTGTTAGTTTTTAGTGATTGTGCTTGACTCTGGGCTTGGCTCAACCCGCTTCGCTCGGGCTCACTTGTCTCCCCTTCCACCCAGCCCCCATATCATTTCCTTTATAGCTAACTACTTTACAACTCCCACAACATAACCATCCCCCATCCTGTCTTTCACTCCGCAATAGACTATACCTCAACCCACTTGCTGCTACAACAAAATATTCTAACTTCACCCGCTACTGGTACTAGCTGGTGTACACTATTATCCACTATCTAATAGACCAAAAAACTGTACTCCCCTGCATTTTATTAACTAAAAACACCCTACAATATTGTACTCCTCCAAGAGTAAAATCTATGCATTTCTAACTACATCCAACCTATTACTGCCTCTCCTACTCCTCCTCCTTATACTCACATCACTTAACATGCACTTACACCCTAAACATATCTCCCCTACAAACCCAAATTGCTGTAGCCATATAAATAATCACCAAACCTTTGCCATTTTCCATCTATCTTTTCATTAAATACTCCCTTACCAAAAATACACCTACCTAACACCCAACTCACCCCTACCAAACAAAACCAAATACTACACCTCCATTGCTAATATGCTCAGACTCATCTACCTCCACAAAAACATTCTCTTAGCTGGAAACATTCATCCCAACCCTGGTCCAACTCACTCCACTGCTAGCCCTCCCAACCCCAAAGTTAATAATCTCCCTAACAAACATCTTTTCTTCTATTCAATAAACACTAGGAGTATTCTGAACAAAGTAAGTGAACTACATGCTTGATCTCCCACCATAATCCTGATATCCTTGTTCTGACTGAAACCTGGTTGAAATCCCAACACCAAGACATAGCGATCTTGCCCTCTGGCTATAGCATACACAGTCTAGATCGACCAAAAAGGAAAGGTGGAGGCGTTGCTATCCTACACTCTAACCACCTTACCATTTCTAACTCTACTTTTACATCCCAAGCCTTCTCCCCAGCTGAAAATTTGTCTGTAAACCTAAATATTAATAGCCATTCCACTATCACCATTGTAGCAATTTACATTCCACCAGGTGATAATATCCCCCTACTGGAAAATATGCTTGCTCATATTTCCCAGCACATCCTAAATGAAACTATCATTTTTGGGGATGTCAACATTAACTGGCTATCTTTCTCCTCTCAAAACTCCTCACAACACCTTAATCTCTATGGCTTTATTCAACTCATCTCTGATCCCGCTTATTTCAATAACTCCCATACAGCCTCATCTCTCCTTGACTGGATTCTTGTCTCTCACTCTTCCAAATACCATAACCATGAAACGCTACCAAATTCCCTAAGTGATCATTGTCCAGTAAAAATACTAAGATACACATCCCATCAAACTAAACCTCAAAGATTTAACAAACACTAACAATTAACAAACTTTAATCCTGAAACTTTCAAATCTTTACTATCAAAAGTGAACTGGAATCCCTTAAAACTACTCCCTTTGGATGAAGCTGCCCACTTTTTTAACCCCACTTTCCTTAGTATTTTAAATTCTATGGCACCCCTTAGAACAGTCTGCATACAGCCCCATGGCTGACCGTAAACACACGTGCACTATTAAAAAATAAAGACAGAGCATGGAAAATTTGGACTAAAACTAAACATCAACCAGACCTCCAGAAATATAAAGAACTTAGAAAGCTTGCCAAAAGTCACATAAATAAAGATAAGAAAAACTTCTATAATAATCCATCTTCTACCTTTAAATCCAACCCTAAAAAGTTCTGGCACTCTGTAAATCAAATACTACACCCAGGTATAAAAGCCTCCCCTAACCCTCATCCTGACAAAACACGAGGAAACTGCCTCCATATTTAACAACTACTTTACAGACTCAATATCCAAATTACTAAATCAAGACACAAGCCATCCCACCAACAATAACAGACCTAATAGCTCAAACTCTTCTATCAGTAGTAACCTTACCACTACCTTCTCCCTCAAACCTGTCTCCACTACCTATATTAAAACTCTGCTATCTAAATTAAAACCTTGCTCCACATCCGTAGACAACATTCCCTCCACATCAGGTTGCTGCAGATGTTCTTGCTTTCCCAGTTTCTATTCTAATAAACCGCTCTATTACGGAATCCACAGTCCCTTCCATCTGGAAGCAATTTTACACCCTTCCAATACACAAAGGTGGAAACTCTACAAATATAACTAATTTTAGAACCATAGCCATACTCTCACCACTCTCCATAATTCTGGAAAAATGTATACACAATCAAGTCTTAAACTACCTTCTGCAAGAAAATCTACTCACACCTACCCAACATGGCTTTCATCTCATGCACAGCACTACAACAGCTCTCCTGTCTTTCCTAAACTCTGTATCACTAGCTAGAGACTTTAACAAACTTATTTCCTGGCTCTTCATTGACCTCTCTAAAGCCTTTGATACAGTCTCTCATAAACTTCTTCTCCTTCAGCTAGCAAACTTGCACTTCTCTCCATCCACCACATCTTGGTTTAACAGCTATCTCTCTAATAGACTCCAATCAGTCAAATGGCTCTCAGCTTTCTCCCCTTTTCTTCCTCTTAAAACGGGTGTTCCATAAGACTCCATCCTTGGGCCCCTTCTTTTTAACATCTTTACCAACCTTCTCTACTCTTCCTGTCCTGGATCCTCATTGATATAATACGCAGATGATTCTACACTTATCACTATTGCTGAATCACCAACTCAACTAAAATCAGACACACAGTCCTCTTAACTCTGTAGAAAACTGGCCATCTGAAAACCAGCTTATCCTTAATCCAAAGAAAACCAAATTACTACTCTTTCTCCCTAAAAATCTTAACCATACTGTCACAAAATAATACTCAAATACAGGTGGACACCAGTACAAAACTATTAGGTGTTACTATTGATGATAGACTAACCTTTGATTTACACGTCAAGAATTGTATCCAGAAAACACATCTCAAGCTAGGTCTCCTCTATAGAAACAAAAAATATCTTACCAAAACAGCAAAACTAACTCTTGCAAATGCCTACCTCTTACCCACTTTACTTTATAGCTCCCAAATTCTCACCAGCCTCAACAATGGACTACTAAGCAAGTTTGAAACAACTTATAACAGGATTGCCAAATTTGCTGCCCAAAATTCTTACAAATCCCATCACTGTCTCTCACTAAAAGAACTAAATTGGCTAAAATTACCTAACCTGCTTCGGTATAATCAGTTTCTGATTATTCATTCCATTCTCTACAAACCCTCTTTCTGTCCAACTATCTCATCTCTAATCTCTCATTACCTACCCACTAGATTACTCCGCAGTTCTGAACAAGGCCTACTAAAAATCTACAAACCAAGGACCAAAATGGGTCACCTAGTCTATAGCTTTAACCCTTCCAAGGCCTGGAATAGCCTACCACTAGATACAAGATCCCTTGAACATCCCAATCAATTCAAAATCGCTACAAAAAAAATACCTTCATGAAAAATAGACTTGCCAATGTAGTTATCCCCCGTAAACACTCCCCTATAACTTTCTACTTCTCTTCTCTCTTCCTTCCCTTCAGTAAACAAACCTACTACTTTATCTTCTCCTCTTGGTACATCACTGTACAAACATAACTAGTAAAATATTTCAGCTATGTAACTATTGCACTATTATGTATATAATATGTAATTATGAATGTATCCCTCTGATGAATGTATTTCACTTGCCACAGTTTAATGTATGAAACTGTAATGCAATAATGTGTGGTACTGATGAATGTAATGTGTGGCACTGTAATGTAGTAATCTGTGGTACTGTGTGGCACTGTAATGTAGTAATCTGTGGTACTGATGAATGTATTTCTATGAGCTTTTCTCCTCGGGCCTCCGCTGAAAATGGGCATTTGTAGCCCAGTCAGATAAACCCGGACAACAAATATAAAATAAATAAAAGATGCAATGCCCTAGGCTATTAATTCTCAGCTACATGATTAGCTGAATTGAAATTATCTATATCATCTATCCGGACTTTTGAAATTATGATGGCAATAATCTGCCCCACTGCAGGCAATCACAGGACTGTTATGGAGTTTTCTTATATAAGGCATACAGACTACGACTGTTATCACAGCAAACATGCTTCGCAAAACAACCGAAATGCCCAACTCTATCCAATTAAATTCATGGCATCATGGGCTGCACGTGAACACTAGAACTTGCATAACTACTTTTACTATCACCATGCATGAAGCAGGTCACCACTATGTCAGCAGGAAATGATAATCTTCTACAGGAATTTTTGGGGATGTCTGAAAACATGAAAATAACTCACTGAAATCACATTCAGCAAACCTCAACCTAGTTTTTTTTCCCCTTCCTACATCCCCATGTTGGAGGAACCCCATATATGTCTATACATATATATATATATATATATATATATATATATATATATAGATAGATAGATATAGATATAGATATATATATATATATATAAATATAAATACATATATATGGATTCACTTTATATCCTCGAAAAACTGAAATGACGAAATTCAGTATTTCGAAGCTGTAAAGTCGAATATTTAAAACCGCGAAATTCAAAATCTCACACACCAGAGATTTTGAATTTCAAGCTTCTAATGCACACACACACACACCATCCTGCCCACACACAAACACAAGCTCTCTACTACTTAATAGCAGGGGGGCAAGCCCCCCCCTGCACCCCCCATGTGAGGGGCTGCACCCCTCCCACACCCCCTCTTACTTATATATTCTAACTCAGAGGTCGCACTACACACAAACACATACACACCACCACCACACAAGCTACATTCTGCTGGCACACACACATCACAGGAACAAAACACACTAACACACACCATAGCCACTACACAGAACCCTTAACGCATGCACACACTTACCTGAATCAGTAACCACATTGGAACCTCAGAAGCACGAAATTCAAAACCTCCGGTATTCAAGGTTTTGAATTTCGCGCTTCTGAGCTTTCGCTCTTTTCAGGATTCCATTTTATGGGCTTGAAATACGGAATTTCGACATTTCAGTATTTCGAGCTTCTATATACACACACACACACACACACACACACACACACACACACACACACACACACACACACACACACACACACACACTCACTCACTTTCACCCCACAGTCACACAACAGTGGGGTAAAGGAATACTCTAATGGAGCAAGTAGTGAATTTCATTAAATTTACTTCAACACATTAGCACTCGCTACTCAAACAAATGACAAACTCGCGTCAAAAGCAAACATCTGAATGTCCAAAATCCTATTAAAATAATGTACACCAATTACACCTTGAACTTTGCAACCTTTTCTTTAATAAAACAACATCTATGTAATTATTATTCATTATTTTGTTTATTTATTTATGTATTTCTTACAAAGCATGACAGCTCAATTCCATCTTTGACAGCTACATTTTCTTACTTCAGGTTATAATTAATAACATGACCCTGGCTGAAGAGTTGTACTATATGACAAAAGCATAAAATCAACAGCCTGGAGTGATCGAGAAACTGAGGCAATTAAATAAACAGCAAATTCCCTTTGTTTAAACAACAGCACAAGGCATGATGCTTATGCAATAATATGAAAAACTATAAAATAAAATTAGATAGGCTGCACACACACACACACACACACACACACACACACACACACACACACACACACACACACACACACACACACACACACACACACACACACACACACACACTACTAAAACTGTAAACATTCTTAAAGGATTGCTGTAACGGCTGACAGGTACATAGACAGAAAACTATAATACAGAATCAAAGTTCTGAATCCATTCCTTCACAAAATAAAACTGCTGGACAGAATTCATAGATCATTATTTAGCTGATTGTCCCTGGCTCTGTAGCACAAAGCTTTGAGTACAGCCCAGATTAACCATGTTTGAGTAGCGGCTGGGGAAGTAGAACGAGTGAGAGGATGGTAGGAATGTGCAGCCTTGCTGGCTCACCTACTTGGAAAGGGTGATTCCCAGTCTGGCATTCATTCCATCAAGACAAGGCTTGCTATTGGCTACTTACCATGGCATCTCAAGGCAGTGGCAGCAACGTTCACATTTCGGGAAAAAGGCATGGCTACCCCACACTGATTCAGTGCTGACTTCTGGAAAGCAGGGATTAGAGCATAATAGAACTACACAACTGTTCAAATTAATGAGTGATTAACTGGGGACCAATCAGCAGAGTGTAACAGAACTACACAACTGTTCGAATTAATGAGGGATTCACTGGGGACGAATCAGCAGAGTGTAACAGAACTACACAACTGTTTGAATTAATGAGGGATTTACTGGGGACCAATCAGCAGAGTACAGGAATGGTAGCAGTATGAGCAGTTGTAAGCCAGTCAGTCTTGAGGCTTCTGGGTGGGGGTTGGCTGTGATATAGGGCTTCTGTGGACCTACAAGCTGCCATTCAGGATGGTTTGTGGGGCAGTACTGACAAGCCATTTGGTGGGCAATTCGGCTGCAATGGAGTCTGATGGTCTTTGGACAGCTGGGACATAAATCAGCCCCATGGCTGACTGGATGATAAGATAACCCCTCCCCACCACCACCAACACTAGACAGCTCGTCATGAGACCAAGAGGAACTCCCATGTAGGGGAAAAATAGGGTATATGCCTGATGGGGGAAATCTCAATGGTCATCATACATGGAAACAAAAAATCAATTGCAGCAAAAATTACCCTCTTCACATCCCTCCCTCACTGTAATACACAATATTAACTTATATATTAAAGGTTCTTCAAAATTTAAAATATGACACAAGGTGGGCCTATTAGTCATCAGGACCCCTACACTCCCACCCCACCTCATACAAACAGATATGGATTTAATCTAACAATAAGCTGAGGAGACGTGAAAGAGTCAACCTGAATAAATGGGGGGGGGGGGGTTCAAGCAGCAGACTGCAGTCACCAAATTCTCCCTGGATCTGTAAAAGCACTCCTTCAAGGAGAAGTCTGTGGACCCATGAAATGGAATACCACAATGGGTAGCACAGAGCCCCCTCCAAGAAGCATTTAGGAGAACATGGGACAGGTGGAGAAAAGGTAAGAAAAATGGTGATTGTGGATGGGAAGTACAACGTTAAATGTTTTTATGGGGCAGACCGAATAAGCTAATCATCTCCTATGATCAAGCAATATAATGTAAAACAATGCAATCTTCTCCACATCTGCAATATAAACATTTATTTATTTTATTTATTGACATTTGTTTACTGTGAAAAGTCCACTGGGCAACAGTGAGTCCATTTTGAGTGAGGCCCGGGGAGAAAAGCTCCAAGACCAAAACAAAATACATTATTAAAATACAATAGTTGTAGTGAGGCAATACAAAAAGAATAAATTCCAAGAAAAAAATACAGTATTAAAAACAATAAGAATACAGTAATTGCAATGAAGTACATCATAATAGGCAAGAATGCAGAACAATAATAGAACAATTTGCATGAGCAGGTTCTATTATACGTAGTGGAGTCCAGTGTTACTGGCTCGAACACAAACAAACTAAATGAGAATATATTACAAATCAGTATTACAGAATTACAAGTTCCAGTGGAAATTCAGTTAGGAGAAAGTTGCAAAGAAGTGTTAGGAGGTAGCAGAAGGAATCAGTGCAGATGCTTTTTAGTCAGTAGAAGCGTGAAGAGAAAAAAAATTAATTTAGGCAAGTTCTGGTGAAGTTGAAGAACAAGAGATGGAAGTTAGGCAACTTCAGGTGAAGCTATAGAATAGAGATATAGTTGGTTCAAGAAGGTAGAGATGATGCAAGGTAATGAGCGAGACTAATACTGTAACGGCAGGCAGCTGAGACTGGGGGGGGGGGTCAGGTAATGGCTTTGTGGTGGCAGTATGTGGCTTTGTACGGTTACACATCCAGTTGGAGAGGAGATGATTGTGTAAGGCAGAATTGAAGTTGGAGGGATGTTGTTCACTGCAAATAAAGCAAGGGAGGTTATTCCAGGATCTGGCCATGGTTCAAGAGTAAAGTAGTTTACCTGCTGGAAGGTTTGATTTACGGACTTGTATTAAAGTGTTGGTGTTCTGAACATAGAGGCCTGATAGGGGAGTAGGGGACAAGTAGGGAGCTGTGGGTAGGGCAAGCTTGCGGTTTTGTAGATAAGCTTGTGTGAAGTGGTTAGTTGCAAGAGTAATAGGTAGTGGGGGAATTCTAGCCATTGTTGTTTTCTTAATGAGTTACAGTGATGGGAGGAGTGATGACTGCCTGTGGCAAATTTGGCAATCTTGTTATACAAGATTCTAGTTTGAGTTTTAGGGAAGACTGTAGATTAATTAACAAGGATATACCACAGGTTAGTGAAGGTAGGAGAGGGTTAAAGCTTGTTTAGATGGTAAGGAAACTTGTTGTGTCTGTACAGAAGCCTTCGTTTTTTATGGGTTTTATTAATGTTGGATTGGATGTGTCGGTCGAACTTAAGGGTTTCGACTATTATGACTCCTAATAATTTGGTGCTAGTAACAAGTTCAGTTTTAATGGAGTTTAGTGACAGAATGATGAAAATGTCTTAGTTAAATACTGTGTTTCTTTTGGGGGTAAAAACATAAGCTTGTTTTTTGGGGGGTTTTGAGATAGACGATTTTGTGGAGCCAAGATTCGACTATACTGAATGCTGTTTGTGTCAATTGTTGAAGAGATGAAGGATAGGGTGCAGAACAAATGATAGGCAATCATCTGCATATTGTACTAGGGAGGCATTTGGAATAGTTTGGTGCAGATTAATTATAAATATATTAAATAGAAGAGGTCCTAAAATTGAGCCTTGTGGGATGCCTGCAGGGTTATGTAGGTAAGAACAGAGAGAGTTTTGCCATTTAACAGCATGCTGGCTATCTGTGAGACAGCTTTTAAATCAGTTAAGAGACTGAAAAGATAACCCTAAAGAAGAGAGTTGAGAAAGGAGAATGGAATGAGATATAGTATCAAAAGCTTTTGATAGATCCAAAAAGAGAGCTGAGACTGTATGGCCACAGTCACAGGCTTTGTTAATGATATCCAAAAAGGAGATCAAGGCAGTTAAAGTGCTATGCCCTGGATGGAAAACATGCTCGGTAGATGAGAGGATGTTGTGGTTTAGAAGGTGATGGATGAGTTGTTTATGGACATATTGTTCTAGTAAATACCTAATTAATCTACTACAGGTAGTGACGACTAAAGAGTTCTGCATCTACTCATCATAAACTCTTGAAGATCGGTGCCAGAGTGTGTTTTTTTGTTCACAACTGCAATTGTGTGTGTTTTTGTTTTTTGTGTTGGCTAACAAATGGTTTCTGAGCTTTGGCTAGAATTTAAGCCTTTGCAAGGCTACACAAAGGATCGTGTCTTTCTTTAGGCTGTAACCAAGGGTCTCTTTAGCCTTTTTAAAGGCTGCTCACAATAGCCTTTTTAAGGCTTTCCATAACAGGCTTTTTTAAAGGCTTACAACTATAAGCCTTGACTGGGAACTGCACAGAAGGATCGTTTAAGGCAGCCCATTTGGTGGCTATGTAACATTGATATAGGCTATATTCGGAGCTTGTCAAAGGACCCCACAGCCTTGCTAAAGGCTTTTACTCAAAGGGCCTTTGTAAAGGCTATTCACCAATTTGCCACTTTAAAGGCCATTGACCACAGCCTTTTTAAAGGCTACAACCACAGGCTTTTCCAAAGGCCATTCACAGAACCTTGGCACTGGTTACCTCCCCCCCCGAAGCCTTTTTAAAGGATGACCCTCCCAGTCGAGTGATTTTAACTGAGAACTTGGCACAGGACCTCAGGTGCAGCAACCAGCTGCTCTTCAGGAGTAACAACTATTGGCTTTTTTTCCTCCGCTAGGAGATCTTTACCCCTCCTCCACCCGGCTACCCTACACACTGATAATAATGATGAGAAAGTAGGAATAAACAACACGTTATGCATGTCAACTACTCATCCAAATGCAATGATAAAGGACTGGTGTTTCCTATTAAGGTAAATATACTGCAGAAGTCCTAACTAGGTTTAAGGTTCAAGTGACAGAATCTTTTAAACTTTACAAAAGGTATGAAATAGGCAGGGTGTATCTAACACTGCCAAATCCTCTAAAGGATGCAAAACAATTCTGAATCCCAATACACTAAATCAATAGATAATTGTGAAAGCACAAAATGAAGCAGGGAAATGCACTGCCAGTAAGATGGTAACAGTTTAAAAGTCTGAGACTCACAAGTACAGGTCGCAGAAAAGCAAGTATGACTAAGTGAAAATGGGGACCTGTCTTGTGTCTTCGTCTCAGAGTAGTTCCTTTCCTCCAAAGTGTGGAAATATTGAAATTAGTAAACATGTATGTAGAAGATGTGTGGGGACTGAGTGCACGGTTCTTGTTCCCCCTTCCAAAAAATAACCTTAAATCCAAACAATGACTGTCCACATTTGCTGTTCTGATTCAGTTATGCTGTTTTTCCTCCCATAATTCTAGTGCTCAGTTACAGGTCTCAAAATTATAACTGGGAGCCAGGAAAGATAATAACTAGAGTGTTGTCATAACACTGGGAATTTGTTTTTGGATTAAATCGGGATACTAAAACAACTTTTATAGCAGTCTGAACAGCTGTAACGATGTGATACACACGGGGAATATACATCCTCATTGGGGAAGCTTTAATATAATATGTTTTTAGACCCAAACTTAACAATCTGCTCCTGGGAAAAAAGAACATCCCAACACCTGAACAGCTAACTATATCTAGGCAAACAAATGGAATTCTGAACACATGTGGAGGATAATGCATAACAGGCCAACAGGTTATTTGTATATAGCCTCAAAGGAGAACTGTGGGAAGGCCTTACTACCCAGAAGATTCTAAGAAGTCTTCAATGCATCATACACTGAGAAAGTGACCACCTCCTTATATCATTCACAGATAAGAATGTACGAGCACTCCTATTCCCTTACAGTGCCATTGACCCATTGCTACAGAAAATCCTAGTTCATAAACAGCTGTATTAATTTCCGATATACTTAGTCACAACATAGGGAACATAAGTACACATACATTAATAGAAAACAAACCACTGCAAACGTTCTTTTTTTAGGTTGTACATGTTTTCTTAAACAATTTTCATTCACTCTGCTACGTAAATTGCTCAAGTCCTGCCTGCCTTGAAATTTCACCCCCTCCTACTGACATTATTCTGCATGTATTTTTCCCACAAATTCTATTTCTATACAGTTTGCTCCTTCCCTTTTTCAAAAAATTCCACCTCCAATTAATTTATCTACTTCACAAGATTTAAGATTTTAGTTATAGTTAGTTTAAATTCTGATTTACATCTTCTAGTAATTTATTTTTTTTCTTTGGCAGCAAAAAGCATTAAACTTAGGCTTTATTATGTCAAGGCAATTCAGTTTCTATTTCATAGTTCAAAAAATAATTTCATTAGTTATAAAAATTTGCTCCCTCCACCCTTTTCTGACAAAGTACTCTCTAGGGAATTTTTAAATTCTGCCAACTCATTACATTTCCAAAAACATATTCCCAATTAACCTTCTCTTTTCCATCCTACCTCCAGTATTCATCTACCCAATGGAAAAGTTCTCTGAAGTCTGCTTGGGTTACAAACATACCTATACAAATACTTCTTGCAAACACTCTAAACCTTCTAGACTTTGTTACATACTTGGGAGTCTTACACGTTCACCCTCCATTCTCACTCCCTCCAGAATTTTGTTAGAAACTAACAAACTATTTCACGATTAGAAAAATGTAGATGACGGATGGAAAAGTTTCAAAGTGAAATTCCAGGCACTATTTAAAATCCTCTACACGACCCACAACAAGATTAATAGACCAAACTCAATCAAAGCTAGAGAAGAAAAGGAAATTGCACACACAGATAAATGTAAAACCTGGGCATAAAATGTAGAATTCCTTTGGCAAATTTGGGAAGATAAACAAGAACATAAAACTATTAAACATGTTAGATTGCATGGCAAAGAAGAAACACACACACACACCTTCAAATGAGTAATTGCTATTACATCTTCAAAATATCTAATAAATTAAAAATATAACACTACATCTCTTGTCCAATATACACAAAGTGTGTGCCAAACATTACAACAACAATACTATATATGACAGAATGTAATGCTTCATTATATTCATCCTAACACCCTGTAGCCATTCATAAAACTCTTTCAAGGAAGGAAGGGAGTACCCACAACTCTTCAAAAAGCAACACCACAGAATACAATGGCTCACGATCCCTGGGGGATGTGCCATGCCTATGTTAGCAAAGCCCTGGCAGTGACAGGATTACCTCTGAATTTTGCAGACCCTACAGTTAAAGCCATACTGTAGCACTGTGTTTACCACTCAGTGCTGAGAGACCAAGGTAAATTAAATCCCTCTACTAGAAAGGCAACAGCTATTCTGTTCCTCATGTCACATATTTATAATACAGACCCAACAAAATGGAAAAAAAATTAGGACATGCGAAGAATACAATACTGGCTAAACCTGAAAACAGATTGTCACGCCATTTCTCATAACAGGTAGATTCTTGACAGAATAAATCTTTAAAACACATGGTTAGGGCGTTTAGTACTCCAATGGTAAGAGATTATGAAACTGTCTCAAATCCAATCTGAGTTAGATTTTCAAAAAGAACTCAAGTTGCTTCACTGGGAGTTCTTAATGATAGCTTTTTAAAAAGTCTACAATATTTGTTGAAAGCCTACTGGCAGTTTAGTATCTACTTAGAGGAGCATAAAATGGGTGCCTTCTCTCCCTAGCTTATTATCTTGGCTGTGAAAACTGTAGTTTCCTACATAAGGTAACCCCTCTTTAAATGTGCTGTCTCTATTCCAGACAAAGCGAGAGAAAGCACAATATCCGGTTAATATGGGTGACTGTATCCTTTGGATTATGAATCAACCAATCCTCCCTGTTGTATTAGCTACAATTAAAAAACTTCATGACTAGATCTAAAATAAATCCATAGCTGTTCCTTTAAATTGCAGTATGCAATCATAGGATGTACGACAATCCTTTTTAACCAGCAACACTAACCGATTTGTTAAGGTTTCTCCGATTACAATTAGTCTTACAAGAGAAAACTATACTGAACATCACCTCTCCAACCTGTCTTTAAATACTTTAGCCACAGTATAGCTACAATATAGCTAGATGGAAAAACTTCTCAGTAGTAAAAAAATAACACTCCAAAATAACGTTCAACTTGCACATCTTCCTCATTTATGCTTTTCCTAACAGTTAGATAAACTACAAAAGCTTATACAAATTTTTATGGGAATATAAGCCTCCAAAAAAGAGCCGTGCTAAACTACCATATCCCAATTAAATAGGAATGCAAGAGCTACACAACATACAAATATACACCTCACTCCATTATTAGAAACTATGCATTAAGTAACTCATGTGCTTCGTACAGAGGAACAAATTATGCAGTCTTCTGTTTCTTATAAAAACACTAAACAAAATATTGCTGATACAAACAATCTAGCAGACTTCATCCACATCCACAACAGCATTAAACCTCAAAGTAACTGGTGTCCATGGATCAGAACTTACCATAACCCACAGCTAATGATTAATCATGAACCCATTTACAAGAGCTCTTGAGTAGAGAATGTTATTTACTTTTTACTGGATCTTCCAATTTCTTTGATTTATTTTATTTGTCCTTAGGTAAAGTACAGTTTTGTACCTACCATAAATGTAGATGTTCAAGTGCTAATACAGCTGCAGTCATAACTAATGGGTTCTCTGCCATCAGGCGGGTCCTCGGTCGGCCGAATTCCAAAGTCTAGGTCCGGCGTCAGTTGTAGTCGCTTCTTCCCTGATGTCAGTGCGACAGGGGTATAAAAGAACCAGCTGACGCCATTTTCTTCAGTTTTTCTTGCCCCAGATGTCAGGTGCCCCCAGAAGGAAGGCAATACATAAATTTATGCAATAATGCAATGCAGTATAATCAAAAAACAGTAGTTGCAAGCAAATACACCATAAAAGAATACCCCAATCAGGTTGTATGAGGAGGTGTTCGCCATTAGGCCTGTTCCAGAGGGGAAGGAGGGAGGGAAACTTGGACTGCAGCTGTATTAGCACTCGAACATCTACATTTATGGTAGATACAAAACTGTACTATGTTCATCGTGCATACAGCTGCAGTCATAACAGATGGGTAGAATCCCAAAGCTAAAATAAGGGTGGTAGGCACTAGGTGGAACTAGGAGGAGCCAGGATGCCCTGCAAAACTGCAGTGGCAAACCCTGCTCTAGATTTGGAGTATAAAGGCAGGTGATAGTGCTTGGAGAAAGTATGCACAGAACTCCAAGTGGCAGCTTCCAAAATATCTTTGGTAAGAACCCTCCTGAGGAAAGCTGCAGAGGTAGCTGTGGCCCTAGTGGAGTGAGACCTTATGCCTGTAGGTACAGTTTTACCATGAAGAGAGTAACAAAAGCGTATGCCGTGGGCTATCCATTTTGAGATGGTCTGTTTGGAAATAGGCTTCCCTTGAGCCCCTGTAGCATAGGACACAAAGAGTTGGTCTGATTTTCTGAAAGGCTTTGTTCTGTCCAAATAATAACGTAGTTGCCTGTGAATGTCCAAAGAATGTAGTAGCCTCTCCCATTTGTTTTGAGGATTGTGGTAAAAGGTAGGTAAGTGGATAGCCTGATTCAAGGCTACCCTGGATACTACCTTTGGCATAAAGGAAGGGTTGGTTCGTAAGGAAACTCTGTCCTGATGGCAAATGATGAAAGGTTGTACAGTCATGAGGGCTTGTAGTTCAGAAACCCTGCGAGCTGAGGTGATAGCCAGCAGGAAGGCTGTTTTCCAGGACAAATATTGTAGTTCTGATGAGGCAGCTGGCTCGAAAGGAGGCAAAGTCAGTTTCTCTAGAATGAAATTGAGATCCCAAGCAGGCACTGGTTGTTTCCTTGGGGGTTTAATATTCTTAGCCCCTCTGAGGAACTGTCTTAAAAGGGGGTGAGAGAATAAAGGAGGATCAGTGTTGTATTCTGCAGAAATGGCTGAGGCATGGATTTTGATGGAAGAGAATGAAAGTCCACTGCTTATCATCTCAGCTAGGTACTGTAATATTTGAGGTAAATTCAATATTCCAGGGTTCTGGCCCTTTTTCTCATTCCAAGCACAAAACCGTTTCCATTTGGCAGAGTAGGCTTTTCTAGTAGAAGGTCTTCTGGCCTCCAAAATGACATCCTGTACCTCTCCTTGGAGAGTAGGGTGTGTTGTGATTTTAAGGAATCTTCCATGCGGCTAGATTGAGTGTTTTCAGCTGACTGTGAAGAGTTTTGAAGTTGTGCTGAGTCAGTAGAAGAGGCATTAGAGGCAGGATCCATGGTGGGGAATGCGTCAGGCTCCTCAGGAGTAGGTACCAGTGTTGCCTTGGCCAGTCTGGAGCGATGAGAATCATCTGTGGTCTGTCTGCTCTGGTTTTTAATAGAACTTTGGGCAGCAGAGGAAGAGGTGGAAAGGCATAAACTGTCATTGTTGTCCAACTGAAAGAAAGTGCGTCCACTTTCCAGGCCTGTGGATGAAAGGTCCTTGGGCAGAATTTTGCCAATTGGTGATTTCTGTGGGAGGCAAAGAGATCTATGTCTGGCCTTCCCCATGCTTGAATTATCTTTGAAAAAACTTGAGGATGCAACTTCCATTCATGTGGATCTGTCATATTTCTGCTTAGGTTGTCTGCCAGCGTGTTTTCCTTGCCTGGCAGGAACTGTGCTTGAAGCTCGATTTGCAATTCTAGAGCCATGTTCCAAAGAGACATGACTAGCCTGCATAGGGGGTATGAATGGGTTCCTCCCTGTTTGTTTATGTACCACATCACTGTGGTGTTGTCTGTCCTTATCAATAGCTGGCCTGGAAGCAGCAGGTCTTTGAAAGCTATAATAGCATTTATTACTGCTAGCATTTCCTTTTGATTGATGTGTAGGTGCTTTTCCTTTTGGGACCATCTGCCCTGAATGCACCAATTTGTCATGTGCGCCCCCCAGGCGTAATCCGAGGCGTCTGTTGAGATGATTTGACTTGCTTGAGGCTTGCAGAATGGGAGACCTGTGTTTCTTTGGCATGCTTGAGCCCACCACAGAAATTCCTTTTGAAGACATGGAATTAGTGGTATTATTGTTTCCAAGCTGTGGCTGTGCTGAGACCATAGGTTTTTCAGGTACCATTGAAGTTTCCTCATATGCAGCTTTGCACATGGGATTAGTAGGATGCAAGATGCCATGAATCCCAGAGCCTGCAGGATTTTCCTTGCAGTCAGTCTGGTGAAAGTTGCCATTTTTCTGAAGTATTGAGTTAGTTGCCCTTGCTTCTCTGGCGTGAGGTAGGCCATCTGGGTATTTGTATCCAAGTTGGCACCCAGGAAAATTATTGTTTGAGATGGTAGTAGCCTTGATTTCTTTTTGTTGACTGTGTATCCCAGGGAATTCAACAACTTTATTACAAAAGCCAGATGTTTCAGAAGTATGTGCTTGCTGTCCGCTTGGATCAGGCAGTCGTCCAGATATGGGTATATTTGTATCCCTTGCAGTCTGCAGTAGGCAATTACTGATGCCAGGCATTTCGTGAACACTCTGGGCGCAGTAGATAAGCCAAAGGGCAATGCAGAGAATTGATAATGTTTTGAACCTGCAAGAAATCTGAGGTATCTTCTGCAAACTTGTCTGATTGGGACATGCAGGTATGCCTCCTTGAGGTCCAATGTTACCAGCCAAGACTCCTTGCCCAGCATGGGAAGAAGCTGCTGTAACGCGAGCATCTTGAATTTTGGCACGAGTAAAAAAAAGTGTTTAGGATGGATAGGTCCAAAATAGGTCTCCAATCTTTGCCCTTCCTTGGTACCAGGAATAGTCTGGAATAAAAACCTTGACTCTGTTCTTGTGCAGGTACCTCTTGAATAGCTTTCATGTCCATGAGATCTGAAATTTGTTTTTGTGCCTCTGCCCTTTGATTGTGTGGCAGGTTTGGCATGCCTCTCATTTTTGGAAGGGTGTGAAAGTGGAATCTATAGCCTCTGTCTATAATGTCCAGGATCCATTTGTCTTTTGTGACAATATGCCAATTTTCTGAAAATAGTGCCAGTTTCCCGCCTAAAGGTGCTGCCATTTGAGCCTTGCTTGGCATGCAAAGTGGAAAGTCATTGGTTCTGCTTTCTGAATGTCTGTGAACTATCCTCACTACCTCTTTGGGTAGGTGCTTGCCATTGTCTGCCTCTAAACGATCCTTGAGATTGCCCTCTACCCCTTGGGCGCCTGTATCTACCTCTTTGGGGTCTGTCCGTGGCTGGAAAGGACCAATTTTTTGAAGGCCAATTTCTACTGAAACGTGGAGGTTGTACCTGTAGGAAATCTTTCACTGTTTGCATTGATTTTGCCTTTTCCTCCATTTTCTTTAATACCTCCTCAGCTTTAACACCAAACAATACATCTTTTTGCAGAGATGTATCCAGTAATTTAGCTTTGACATGATCTGGTAAGGTTTGCTCTTTAAGCCAAGCATGTCTACGTATGACTGATCCTGTAACAGCAGCTCTACATGAGGCTTCTAAAGCATCAAAACCACATTGCAAGGTATGTTTACCTACTTGCTCTGCACTATGTATCAAATCCTGCAACTCCTTCAAGTCTGGTTGTTCAGGTTGCGACATTTTGCTTCTCAACTGTGAGAACAGAAACTGTTGGTACTTTAACATATGGAACTGGCAGTTTAATGCCCTCATGGATAAGGTGGCCGAGGTATATACCTTTTCCCCCCACTTTTCTAAAGCTCTGGAATCCCTCTCTGAAGGTAATGGATTTTTAGCAGTGGAGGCCTTAATTCCCTTGGGGCCCTGTGAGATAGTTTTTGGGTCAGCCGCATGGCTTTTGTATAGGAATTGGTGTGAGTCAGGAACCCGGTAATACCTGTCAAGCTTGACTGGAGCTGGAGGCAAAGAATCTGGGTTGAGGTATGACTCCGAATACACATCATCAAGGATATCTAAGACAGGAGGTATAGCCAGAGGCCTGGGCTGATTAGCAAGAGAAAATCCCTAAGCCTTTTCTTGGAGTCTGAGTACTCTTGGCCTTCCCAATGGAAGTGTTCCCTCAAGGTATGCAAGGTTTCCCCAAAAGAGTAATCCTCAGGGGAGAGACAGAAGGAATGGACTCCTCTGCATCAGAATCTTCAAAAGGGGAGTATGAAAGTTCTTGGTCATCAGAATGTTCTGAAATAATGGAGGCCTGGTCCGAGGAGGGGGATTCTTCCTCCACTCTGGGCCTTTTTTCCGAGGGGGGGGTTGGGAACCCCTGATAAGAGTAATTAAGTCCTCAGCCATTTTGAGCATCTGCTTTTTAGGCATGGGGCCTTGAGAAGGGCCCTGTGGGGTTTGTTTTTTAGAATGCATGGCTGTCTGAGACTTAGTGAAAGCCTTGATGGAAAAAGAAGAGGAAGGCCTGAAGACACCTTGAGAGGAGGCAGACCTGTCTAAACTCTGAGTTTCACTGCCAAGAGTGGCTTCGGTATCTGTAGTCAGGGTGTGGGCCGAAGAGCCTGCGACCTCGGGTACAGAAGACACCGCCAGTGAAGTGTCGTCGGTAGTCAGGGGCTGCGTAGGCACCTCGCTGAGAACCGGACCACCTGTAGTCGGCTTTGGCGTGGTGTCGGTAGAGGCCGCAGACCTCGTGTGTCGGTCCTTATCTTTGCGTTTTTTAGTCAAAACTGGAGTCGGAGTATCCAACGACATTATGTAGTTAAATTTTTTGCCAAAAAAGTGCTGGGCGAACTCTGCCAGATGCTTAATGGTGCGTTTGTTGAATGTAGCTCAAAAACGACAGGCCGAGACGTCGTGGTCTGGGCCTAAGCAAGGAATGCAGAGGGAATGAAAATCCTTATGCGGTATTTGCTTCCCACATGAAATGCAATTATTAACTTTGTCTGACATCGGTCTGAGGCAAGAAAAGTTTCCCCAACGGGGTACTTAGCTTTAAAGACTTCGGTTGCAGATATTTGTAATCTCAGGAGCTGGCCGACCGGCACTTGCGAACTGCTTCTGCTTCGGGCACCGCGCAGCAAGAAAGACAGAAGAAAATGGCGTCGGCTGGTTCTTTTATACCCCTGTCGCACTGACGTCAGGGAAGAAGCAACTACAACCGACGCCAGACCTAGACTTTGGAATTCGGCCGACCGAGGACCCGCCTGACGGCAGAGAACCCATCTGTTATGACTGCAGCTGTATGCACGATGAACATCCGGGAAAGTCTAACTGAGCCAATGGGCTGTTTTCACAAGAGACCCGGGGAGAACAAATAGCCACAACAGATTCAGAAAAATGTAAACAAAATCAAATGAGTAATTAAACACAAGGGGAGAAAAGCCCCACAAATGATAAAACTCATTACAAATTTGGGGTACACCTTGCATATATGGGGATAAGGGCCCCCCTCTCCAGCAACAGATTGAAATATATTTACAGAATATTACTAGGAGAAATTGTGATCAAGGATACAATATGTACTGCAAGTAGCAAGACACTTTGCAGAAATGGATAGTATAATTCAAGTAAACAAATGAGTAGTTATTCAAAATACTGTGTACACATCTAATAAATGGAGGTGAGAAATAATAGAGTATTCCAACGCAAATATGGCCACAGTAATATCTTCTCACTACGAAAAACATACATCATGAAATTAAAAACATGCTACAACAAAATTGCCAGGTTTGCCACCAATTCACCCTATAGGTCACATCACTGCACAACCCTACAACAACTACAATAGCTTGAATTCCCCCATCTCCTACTGTATAACCAAATAACCCTAACCCATAAAATTCTACATAATCCAGAAAAAACTCCATCTCTAAATAAATTACTCAAGCCATATACAGGTAAAAGTTTTACACTCCAACAACAAATAACTATTAGAAGTTTCAAAGGCCACTAACTCTGCAGGAGAATCCCTGTACTCCCTCCCATATAGCCAGAGTATGAAATAACCTACGCACCAGTCTAACAAACAAAAACCCCATAACTGAGTTTAAAAATGCCCTAAAAGCCCATCTGAATAATAAATGGTCGTGCCCCTGCTCCACAGCAGGGTAACAGGTGACATAGGGAACCAAAATCACATAATGTCCATCTAGTCACTACAGCAATGTTAAACAAAGCTGATAGTTTATACTAGATCTGTTTCCACTACTGTTATATTGTGGACTCCTCCACATGATTTTTTAGCTAATACAAGTGGACTGTACATCTTTACATCTTGTCCTTGGTAATTATTTTTATATGTGTTTATTGTGCACTATGTTCCAAAATTGTAATTGTACATAAATGTGTACACTGTTACGGTCTGCTTTAATACTGTACTTAAATAGGTTCATAGGTAGGTACTAGGTTATTGACCCTAGGGCCTACATAAGCCTAGGCAAATGGTACCCTGGCTTTTGCCACGCAAGAAAATTATTTTCCTGTGCCCCTGTCAAGCAGAGCCATAGAAGTGATCCCCGGGCTGAATTTCCTATCTCCTATCCAATCATCAAGATTTTTCTTGAAGAGTGCTAATGAGGAACTTTGTTTGCTATAGATAGGTAGTTTGTTCCAGAGTATGGGAAGTCTCTGAGATAGGAATCTATCCCTCCAGCATGTTCTGTTTATTGTGGTGACAAGGTTTAGGTCCCTAGAGCGTGTAGCTCGGAGGGATTGGGATTTCTTTACGTGGAGCATGTCCAACAGCTCTGGGTTTGACATAGTTTTGTATGTTAGGCAGAGATTGCCTCTGAGTAGGCGATATGCGACAGAGTAAAGCTGGAGTTTTTTGAGACAGTCTGCGTAGGGCATCTGTTTGAGGCCAGTAATCCTCTTTGTGAGGTATTTCTGTGGCCTTTCCAGTTGTTGTAGAGGTCTTGTGAGGTACATACAAAAAGGGGCGTTGTACTCTATAATGGGTCTAATGAGTGATGAGTAGAGGGGAACAATGACCTCTTTTTTCCTGGATGAGAAACCTTTTGTGATGAGGTGTGTCACGTAGAAGGATTTCCTGACTATTGTGGAGATGTGATCATCAAAGGACAGACTACTGTCCACCTGTGTCCCAAGGTCTTTCTATCAAATTTTCGGTGTTAAGTAGACTACCACCTATGTGGTAGTTCATGGGTACAGAGTTTTTACCAAAAGGGATGACCATGCACTTTTTGGCATTGAGCTTGAGGCCATGGCTTTGACACCAGGCATCTGTCTCAGTGAGGCCCTTTTGTAGGATGTCCACATCATTAGCAGATTTGATTATGGCTCCTAGTTTGCAGTCATCTGCGAACTTTGTTAGCCAAAGACCTTCTGTGTTAGCCTGTACTTCAGAGAAGTAGATATCAAATAGGAGAGGACCTAGGACTGAACCCTGTGGTACTCCACTTGTCACTGGTCTGAAGTTGGATTTAGAGTCTGCTACTTTCACAGTGTGGGTTCGGTCAGTGAGCCAGTTGGCAACCCATCTTGTGACATAGGGATTTATACCTAGTTTAGTGAGTTTGTCTATAATTCCAGAGTGGGGGATGGCGTCGAAAGCCTTGGCGAGATCAAGATAGGCTGTGTGTACCACCTTACCCTCATCTACAGCTTTGGTGACCACTTCAAAGAAGTCTATCAGGTTTAAGAGACATGATCTGCCATTTACAAACCCGAACTGGGTAGGGTCCAGAGTTTGGAGATTACCAGTGTCACTGTTTATAAGTTCCATGATGATACACTCCATAGCCTTGCAGACCAGGCTTGTCAGGCTAATGGGGCGGTAGTTCCCAGGGTCCGTGGTGGCTCCCCCTTTGTGTAGTGGGATAACTGTTGCTGTGCGCCATTCAGTGGGTACAAAGCCTGAGGTGAGGCTATGATTGAACATGCTACTTAGGTGGGGTGCCAGTTCGTTCTGTAGTTCAGGTAGAACGCAGCCTGGGATGTTGTCAGGTCCCATGGATGCTGTGTTCTTGGCTTTGGAGAGTGTTTTTTTTTACCTGTGCAGCCGTGATTACAGGTACTTTACATTCTTCCGGTATACAGATGGGCCCTTTAGGGGATGAGAGAGGGGTAAAGTTAGCACTGAACCTATCTGCCAGGATGTTGGCAATATCAGTTGGTTCTGTATATTTAGTGCCATTGTGCTGTAACTCGGAGCAGATCTGAGTGTTGCCATTGAGATTCTTGACATAGCTATAGAATGCTTTGTGGTTGTCTTTAGAATCAGTGGCGATTTTGTTTTCGTAACTAGCTTTGGAGGATTTTATGAGGGATCTCAGCTTCTTACTGAGGCTGACCACGGAGTTCCTCCAATCATGGGATTTTACTCTTTTTTGCAACAGTTTCTTTCTTCTGTTGTAGAGTTTGTTTATGGCAGGGGACCACCAGATTGGCTTCCTTTTTTTGGAGGATAGCATCTTGGTTCTGTTAGGGATTGCATGATCCATGCACTCGTGTAAGTGCTTATAAAGTGCAACTGTATAGGATTCAGCAGTCGTATCTCTATTGTCCATCAGCATGGGTGTTGTGAAGTTTGCCACTTCTGTCTTAAGAAGCGTGAAGTTGGCTTTGAAGAAATTTTTTGCGGTGGTTTCCCTAATTGGGGGGGGGGGCTGGGATGTGGATATCTAGAGTGATTTGCTTGTGGTCGGATCTGACCAACGAGGAACTGACCTCTGGTGTGGAACACCGGTTGCCCATGTTGGTAATGACCAGGTGTAGGATATTGCTGCCCCTGGTGGGGGTGTGGATAAGTTGATCCAAGGCATTGGAATTTATGAATTCCAGAAAACGTTGAGCACAAGAGTTGGTACAGGAGTTGTTTTCCCAGTTAATGGTGGGGTAGCTGAAATCACCCATTATTAGGGTGTTAGGTTGTACCCTAATATTTTCCAGTGTATCAAGAAATGAGGAGTGGGAATCCTGGGGCATTGTGGGGGATCTGTAGCAAGCTACAATTTGCATTGCGGTCTTGCCCAGAGTTAGTTGCACTTGGATAATCTCAGATGCATTATGCTGAACAACTAGCCTGGAGGTGTGGATATCCTTAATGAATATGGACACGCCTCCGCCTTTAGTGCTTCGGTCCAAGTTAGGTGGCCGAAAGGTGTGGTATGAATTATAGCCTGGTAATGCAGGGGTGCTCTCTGGACCCTTGAACCAGGTCTCTGTCACTGCACAGATGTCAATGTTCTCCATTTTAAGGAGTGCCTCGAGTGAGTGCATTTTG
The DNA here is from genome assembly GCF_019279795.1 of Protopterus annectens. Lineage (NCBI taxonomy): Eukaryota > Metazoa > Chordata > Ceratodontiformes > Protopteridae > Protopterus > Protopterus annectens. The sequence continues at coordinate 1,404,350,602 of NC_056735.1, forward strand.
AGGTTTAGACTTCTAGCACTGAGTAGCATTACAGTCAGATTTTGCTTGCTTGTACCTGTTAGTGGTGAATTTGTCGTTTGAATCTTGCCTAAAAAAAGGCACTATAGGGGTGGCAAGAGCCTTAGCCAGTATCCGGAATCCCAAGGGCGACAGGTGCAGGCCATCTCTGGCAAAGTATCGTGGTTTGTCGATCATGTCATCCCAGGCAGACAGATACTGGATCCCCTTAGAATGACACCAGAAGCTTAGCCAATTGTTGAAGTCAATCATTTTGTCCTTGTACTGTGGTATCATTCTGGGTGATGGCATGATGCTACTCAGGGCTAGGGTCATACCCGCCTGGGCTACAAGATCAGAAAGCTCCTCCATGTCTCTTCCCTCTGGGCCTCCGCTGAAAAAGGACTACTTGTCCAGATGGACTCTCTCAGTCATCAAATGTAAAATAAAATAAATAATAGAATGAGATGAGGATGAGTAATGTACAGGAGGGGAAATTAAGGACATGGAGAGAGAAAGTCGATTAGTATTATAGACATAAGAATGTTATGAAACGGCACTAGAGAGAAAATAAATAGCAGAAAGTCTCTGCTACAAGGATGGTGAGGTAGAAACAGCATACATTAATAGTATAGTATCATTAAAGTGAGAGCAACATCTGATGCCAAGCCATTACTACCTGCTAAGATATGGAAGTGTTAGTGATTCAGTGTGTGAAAGGGTTTACCTTCAAAAATGTTGAATGCTAAATGGTTGAAAATGAATTGGTTAAATGCACTATACTGAATGATCAAAATGTTGAAATAAAATTAGTCTAAACTCACAATATCAAAATGATCAAATTTGCCCATTTCTGCACTGTAGTGCGATATCGGAGTTGGTATATTTAAGTATTTGGTATATTTATGGGGGTGCAGGGTGGCATAGCCCCCCTGCAAAACAGTAGAGGTGATCTCATTGCTTTTTCAATTAAATGATTTTAGACATTTTGATCATTCAATGTTTTGGGTTTAGATGTTATTTTTCAACCAAATGAACATTAGACATTATGGTATTCGACATTTTGAAGGTAAACAGTGTGAAAGGCATAGTTATATACGTAGGTGGTGATGCATTGGTTATGAAGGTTGTGCAAGAACAGGGCCAGATGTCAGACAGATATTGTGTTAGATTGGTCTTGAAATTGGATGGGTTGCTTGCATGTTTAAGGGATAAGGGGATATAATTTCAGGAGTGGGCTACATAGCTGGAAAAGAGGCAGGTTACTGCTGACAGGTGTGGTTTGTAGGTAGTGAGGAACATTTTTTTTTTCAGACTGAAGTGGTTTAGTGGGTGTGTAGGTATATCTTGTAGGGCTTTGCTTTTTTCTGGTTTGTACATTAATTTGTGGACTAGGAGTAATCGGATGTAAGATGGAAAATGGTATCAAAGTCCTTGAATAGATCCAGAAATGTATCAGAAACCAGCTGGCCTTTGACACTGACTAGGATTAATAGGGTTGGTGCAGACCAGGAGAGATGTGATAGTGTTATGCCTTAGTCTGAAACCATATTGGGTGCGTTTAAGAAGATAGTTCGTTTGCAAATGTGCCATTACTTGACTATGAATGCATTTTTCAAGAAAATGTATATACTTTTATACTAGAAATGGTTATCTCAGAGGTGAAACTTGACCAGTTGATGTTAACATCACCTAGTATAATTCTTTGTGTATGTTGTGGGATAGACAGGGCATGATGTCCTCCAATGTGCTGATATTGTCTACATGTGGGATATGAAGAGTTGCAATACATACTGTTTTGTATGAGTTTAGTTTTAGGTTTACTTAGAAGTACATTGGCAATGTGGAAGAAGGGTAGGTTTATGCTACTATGGTACATTATTACTAGCCTTCCTTGCTTTTTTGTTTAATCTAGCAGCTCTAAGAATTGTAAATCTGGGTGGGAGAGTATTTCTTTGTTATTAATATTAGGTTTTAGACAAGATTCAGTTATTGCTAATATGTTAGAGAAGTGATATTTTATCCATTGCTGTAGTTCTGGAATTTTGTTTACAATGCTTCTGAGGTTTATGTGGAACAGACTTGAGTTATTTGTTGCGGGCAGGAACCTGGGTTATCAGGCAGAGTTGATTTATTATTTGTGGAGTAACTTGGTGCCTAAGAGGGTCCAGAGTTTGTGTGAATTAGTCACCTGCTAGTAGCAAGTTGTTTTTGGGAACCACAGGTGATAGAACCTTTAAACCTTTTTGGAAGTATGGAGTCATCTGGCTTTAATGAGGTTTGTTTAGTGATTTTTTTTTTTTTATATAAGTGGGGGCCTTATTGAACCAGATGGATGCACTGGTTATTGTGTCTTTTGGTAACAAGTAAAGTATTCAGGGAGTTGTGTACAGTAAGATGTACAGTAGGTCAATAATATGAGTACGAGGGAGGTTGCAGTGAGACAGTGCATTATGGTGAGGAGTGTGGAGTTTAGGGTATGAGGTGTTTTAAAGGACAACATATTTGGATGGTGAAACACAGACTACTGGTATTGTCAGCTATAGAAATAAGGAGGTGCAGGAGGCTGGTATTGATTGGTTAGGTTTTGGTGGAAGGACGTTGTTGTGGATTGGCAGTATAATTTTGTGGGTGGACCAAAGTATTTGCAAGCTGTAGTAATGAAGAGATGTAAGAGGCTGCTGCATCTGACAATATAAAAAAATAGCTTTGCAATAGCGGATTTACATCTGCGACAATATCTTGTACTTAAATGTGCCTTAGAGAAACAACGGTCAGTGGGTGCATGGAATTTACTAGCTTACCTTTGCTTACCTCTGTCAACCCAAAATATTTCAAGTAAACAGAAAAAAAGAAGAAATTACAAGGAATAATGTAAAGAAAACACCGCATCCAATCTTTCAGATAATCCATGGCAAGAAGCGTGGATGAGCTGGGAAGAAATGCAAAATCCTACTTCCAGCATTCTCAGATTTTAAATTGGTACAACATGACAATCCACGTTGGTAAGACAAAATCAAGGGAGAATTTGTGAACAGATTTTTTTACACCTGTAATGCTCCCAATGCCATTCCAACTACTGTGCATTTCTCATATGTTCTTCAAGATTCAGAAAGTGACATAATAAATGTAAAAGGATGCATGCCACCATCACTAAATGAGAAATTCTAGTTAGCAGAGATTCTTTCGGGGAACATTCATTAAAGGAAATGAAAAACTATGATAATATCCTGCTGTACTCATGTTTGCAAATATTTTTCACAACTGGATATCTGTTGTGCCACAGTTACAGCAAGACTTTTCAGAAAATAATCTTCATCTAACCCCCAAAGTATGCTTAAGATCACCAAGAAAATAAGCATTTCAAAAGAAAGCATTTTTATTTTCCAAATTTTATGTGATATATATATATATATATATATATATATATATATATAAATAAATAAATATACACATTTTTATTATTTATTTATATATATATATATATATATATATATATATATTTTTTTTTTTTTACTATTATTATTATTTATTTATTTATTTTTAACATGGGTTTACAATAATGTTGCTCTTCGCTCCTCTGCATTCAATTCTGTTTGATGACTTCCCTGTTAAATAGGTTCACGTATTATGTCACACAGCTTGCTTTATTATTTCTAGTCCCAAACTAGCCATTCAATTTTGATGCTAAGGTTCCTCAAACTTACGAAGTTTCCATTATTCAAAATGAAATGAAGAAGAGTCAATGTGATACGGCTTTTCTAAATGAAAAGAACTTTATAAGTCTGAGGAGCTTCAACATCAAAATTATTCTGCACTTCAACTGTTTATAAGAGCAAATCACTTTATACATAAACTACCCTGCACAAGTGATCAGTATTTAGACACCCTCCAAAAAACATTTATCCTTTCATAAAATAACTCTGTGCACTAAAAGCAAGCTTTACACCAAAAAATGAGCCCTGTATCAGAATCTTTCTAGATGGATCCAATACGTATGCACAACAGGAATTAGCTTTTCTGTTGTTGTTGACACTTTTTCTGGTACCCACTTTTGAGGTAAACAAATAATAGGCTTCTTGTTCTGCTGAATGTTTCAGAACACATTTAGATTTTTCACAATACTGCTGGACAACACCTAATAAGGTTCAAATTGTATCAGTAGCTGCTGGAGTCTTTCTTGCTGGCCTAAAGACATTATTGTAGACCTATGTGCCATTCGACTTCATAAGCCATTGTGTGGAAACTTATTTTTTTTTTACAAGGATAATTTGCATATCTCCCATGATGCCTTGATAAAGGAAGGTTTGCCACTGTATTTGTACTCACCCATTTTTACTGAAAACTTGTCTGCTTGCAAGGGTTGGTCTAGACTTCATTATGTTGTAGCCAAGCTAAATATTAAACCATGTTTCAACATTGCATAGACAGTGGCAGAATTAGAACTGCACTCTTACATACACATGCCTTGTGCATGCACAGTAAAATGTAGATATGCTAAAATCAGCACTGCAAGACCTAGGCTGTGCAGTTATCCATCATCAGCATTTTTTCAGTAACTGTAAATAAAATGAACGGTTATAAACAGAAACATCTTGATATGAATAGCTTATTACATTATTGTAACTGCACTCTTGTCAGTGACGTTACTTTTCATTGCTTACTTTTTGTTATTAAATGGACTGTAAGCAGGTTTCTTAGTAGTATGACATTTTTCAGTGGAATCACAGCACTCTACAGCGATCAACAAATATAAATAAATGAACAAAACTCCACCTGGTATCTCCTGAGCTTACTTTTCTTAGTGACTGAACTTCTGAGTACTTTCACAATTTCAAAATCAGCATCTTTATAGGCCACTCTTAATACAGTAAGCTAGCCACAATTATTAGGTGCTTCACTACTCTGCTCTCCGCAATATCAGATACCAATTTGACATTCCAGACACCGACACACAGCTTGCCTTTTTATTATATGTTACTAATGGTTGTGTTATCTATCACACTGTGTGTTCTGTATGCCTTTCCCTAGTCCTACAGCTAGGCTGTTACCTGTATGAATCGTCTCTACCAGCTGAGCATTCTTTTCTCCTTCCAGTAGCCTGCGATAGTATCCGGGGTTCTGTTCCATATGTGCCTGAGCACCACTCAAGTACATCCAAACCATAGAACGGTGTTCATTAGGAATGCCTTTCCGAACAAATCTTTTCACTAAGGATTAAAAAAAATACAAAGAATAAGAATGCATACACTACTGTGAATGAATGAATACTACAACTCAGGCTAACTCCTGAGCACTATAAAAGGCAACTGAACAATTTCAGATTAATAAACACAACATTTTGCTACTCAGTTTTAATTAAAAATGTTTATATAGACAAAAACGTGGCCTTATCTGCAAGGCCATGGAATGAATCATCATGGACCTTATTAACAAAGACATAGGAAATCTCCAAACGCTCAACCCCACCAAGTATGGCTTTGTCAAGGGGAGATTATGCCTGTTAAAAATTGGTGGACTTCTTCGAGACAGACACCAACGCCCTAGATGAAAGCAAATCTGTGCCTAAGGCCTACCTAGACTTAGCCAAGGCCTTTGGCACAATCCCCCACTCAGGCATCATTGGTAAATTCACCCAGCTGGGTATCAACCCATATATTGTCAGCTGGGTTGCAAACTGGTTCATTGATGGAGCTCATACAGTCAAACCAGGAGACTCCACCTAGTCCAGCAGACATGTAACCAGTGGTGTTCCACAGGGATCGGCCCTGGGACTTCTACTTTTCGGAATCCACTTCTCCGAAGTACAGGCTAAAACTAAAGGACTGTGGCTGACAAAGTTTGCTGATGACTGCAGACTGGGAGCAATCACTGAAGCTCTTAGCAATGTCAACATCCTGCAAGAAGGTCTTGCACAAATAACCAGTGCCAGTCATGGTCTTAAACCGAATGCAAAAAAATGCATTATTATCCCCTTCGGCAAGGGTGATGTTCCTGCAAACTACCACATCAACAGCAATACCCTAAGCACAAAGTCAGTGGTGAAAGTTCTGGGCACCCAGGTTAACAGCAACCTTAACTTTGATCACCATGTCTCCACAGTGGTAAGAAGGACATTTTATATTGTTCTATCTATCGTCAGGCACACTGACGTCCCGCTCACCAGGCTGAACAAGGAGAAGGTCACGGTGAGCTGCCTGTCGGGCACTAGGATCCGCCACATAACACAAGCACTCAGGTCACTCCAAGGCAAGTACAAATATGACTCAGTCATTGTCCATGCTGGTGTGAATGACCTGAGACGTACCTCCCTGGACTACATGAAAAGAGACATAGAGGAGCTCTCTGAGCATGTAGCCGAGGCTGGTATGACCCTGACCTTGAGTAGCATCTTACCCTCACCAAGAATGATGCCACAATATGAATACAAGATGATCAATTTCAACAATTGGCTTAAGTACTGGTGTCATTCAAAGGGGATCCAATGCCTATCAGCCTGGGATGACATGCTCGACAGGCCACGATGCTTCGCTAGGGACGGCTTGCACCTGTCACCCCTGGGCTTTCGGATGTTGGCAAAGGCTCCTGCCACCTCCCATAGTGCCGTTTTTAGGCAAGGCTCAAAAGACAAACCCACCTCCATAGGTATCACAAGGGATAAGAAACTAAGAGTAATGCTATTCAATGCCAGAAGTCTAAACCTCAAGATGCACGCACTCGAAACTCTCCTTAGCATGGAGAACATCGATATCTGTGCAGTAACAGAAACCTGGTTCAAGGCTCCCGAGAGCACCCCAGCACTACCAGGTTATACCTCATATGTTTTTCGGCCCCAAAACTTGGACCAAACCACAAAAGGAGGGGGAGTATCAATATTTGTCAAAGATACCCACACCTCCAGGTTGGTGGCACAGCACGAAGCATCAGAGACTATCCATGTGAAACTAACAGTGGGTAAAACTGCCTTCCAGTTTATAGCCTGCTACAGACCACCCTCCCAAACTCAGGAACCCCACTCGGCCTTCCTGAGAACACTGGAAAATATGAAGGTCTCTCCAAACACCATTATATTGGGCGACTTCAACTAACCAAACATAGACTGGGAGCATTACTCTAGCTCCAACACCCTAGCCCAAAGGTTCCTAGAATTTATAAACTCAAATGCTATGGAACAGCTTGTTACCACTCCCACAAGAGGGGAAAACATACTGGACCTGATCATCACCAACATGGGGACTCTATGCTCCAGACCAGAAGTGTATCCCTCACTGGTAAGATCACACCATAAACTAATCTCACTAGATATTCACATCCCGACCCCAGCCCCTGCCCAGAAAACCACAGTGAAAAACTTCAAGCAAATTTCACACTCATCAAAACCCAGGTGGAATCCTTCATAGCCCCCGGGCCTGTGGAAAATACGGCCCAGACCACAGAATCCTTTATAAACGCATTCTATGAACACCTTCAGGAATGCATGGATCATGCAATCCCAAACAAAACCAAGACCCAATCCTCCAAAGGCAGACGTCCTGTCTGGTGGACCCCTGCCATATACAAACTATACAATAGAAGGAGGAAGCTACTACATGATAGAGCAAAATCCCAAAAAGGGAAGGCATCTCTGATCAGTATTAGCAAAAAACTACGGGCACTCATAAAATCGTCTAAGGCCAGCTTCGAGAGAAAAATTGCACAGGACACCAAGGATAATCAAAAGGCTTTCTTTAGTTATGTTAGAAACCTGGGTTGGAATTCCCAGATATGCTCAGAATTAGTCCAAAATGACAAAAAATACACCGAACCCACAGACATTGCCAACATCCTAGCTGACAGGTTCAGCGTAAACTTCTCTCCCCCCCCCTTCCCCACCAAAAGGGCAAATATCTATCCCAGCAGAGTGCTGCCCCCCTGACATCTCAGATGCTCAGGTAAGAGCCGCCCTTTCCAAAGTAAAAAACACAGCATCAATGGGACCAGACGGTGTCCCAGGCTGCGTCCTACATGAACTTCAAGAAGAACTAAACCCAAACATAAAACTACTCTTCAATCTCAGCCTTACCACAGGATATGTACCCAAAGAGTGGCGTACAGTAACAGTGGTCCTTCTCCACAAAGATGGTGCCTCAACGGATCCTGGAAACTATTGCCCCATAAGCCTGACTAGCTTGGTCTGCAAAGCTATGGAAAGGATCATCATGGACCTCAAATAAAGATATTGGGGACCTACAGACACTGGATCCTACCCAGTTCGGCTTTGTTAAGGGCAGATCCTGCCTCTTAAACCTGGTTGATTTCTTTGAAACAGTCACAAAGGCCATTGATGAGGGGAAGGTGGTCCACACAGCCTACCTGGACCTCGCAAAAGCCTTCGATACAATACCCCACTCGGGCATTATAGATAAGCTCACCAACATAAACCCTATGTCACTAGATGGGTTGCAAACTGGCTCAAGGACAGAACCCACATGGTTAGAATTGCTGGACCCATGTTAGACTCCAAACCAGTTACAAGTGGTGTCCCACAAGGCTCAGTCCTGGGACCTCTCGTTATACAGCTAGGCTGTTACCTGTATGAATCGTCTCTACCAGCTGAGCATTCTTTTCTCCTTCCAGTAGCCTGCGATAGTATCCGGGGTTCTGTTCCATATGTGCCTGAGCACCACTCAAGTACATCCAAACCATAGAACGGTGTTCATTAGGAATGCCTTTCCGAACAAATCTTACATTTGTATATATTTCAAGGAGGTGCAGGCCAACACAGAAGGACTGTGGCTGACCAAGTTCGCAGATGACTGCAAACTGGGTGCCATGATCGACTCTCCAGCAGACACAAGCATCCTACAAAAGGGCCTCATAAAAACAGACAACTGGTGCCAGAGCCATGGCCTCAAGCTAAACGCCAAAAAGTGTATAGTCATCCCCTTCGGCAAAAACAAAGTGCCCACAAATTACCACATAGATGGTAATCCATTAAGTACGGAAGAAATAATTAGGGACCTGGGGACCCAAGTTGATAGCAATCGCTCATTCGACAACCACGTGGCCAAAGTGGTTAGAAAATCATTTTATATAGCCCACCTAATCATGAAGGGATTCACATCTAGATCAGGGGAGGTCATCGTGCCTCTTTACTCATCCCTCATCAATCAGGCCCATAATGGAGTACAATGCCCCTTTTGGGATGTACCTTACCAGACACCAGCAGCAACTGGAAAGACCCCAAAAGTACCTCACCAAGAGGATCAAAGGGCTCAAACAGATGCCATATGCTGCCCGGTTAAAGAAACTCCGTTCAGAGGCGATCTGTACCTGATGTATAAAGCCATGTCCAACTCGTGATTAATGGACATGCTGCACCTCAGAAAATCCAAATCCCATCGAGCTACGCGCTCGAGAGACTTGAACCTCAGCACTGAAATAAATAGGACATGCTGGAGGGACAGATTCATAACCCAGAGGCTCCCTTCACTCTGGAATAAAATCCCAGTCCAGGTTAGGAAGAGTCCCTCATTGACTCTCTTCAAGAGGAATCTTGATAAGTGGATGGGAGATTGTAGATTTACTCCGGGTATCACTTCTGTGTCACTGTTAGACAGATGCACAGTATACTAACCTCGAAAAAGGACATAGCAAAATTCATTTTAAAATGGGTGGCGAAAGCCAAACACACTCTGGCTAGGCTTGTAAATGCCCTAGGGCAGATAGCCTAGTATGAACCTATGAACCTGTAAGATTGACTAAAAATTTCCAGGACTTTCTTGACCATTTTTAAAAATTGTAATTCATCCTGCACTTAATAAAGATCTAAAGTTTGTAACTGTTGTTAGTTGTATGGTTTTAGTGTGGGATATAATGAGGGATGGGGAGTATGTACAATTACGGCAGCGGTGAAGAATTCAAACATCTACTGTTATAGGAAAGTGCAACTTACACAACTGTACTATGTTCATCATTCTCTCTACTGCAGTAGCCTGTGAGTTGAATACCACAGCTTTTCCAGCTTGGGAGGAGGAAGCATATAGGTCCAGGGCCAAATGGTCCTAGCAAAGCCTGATTTGCATCTGGAATACTTCTTAGTCTAGCTCTTTCCAGTCTGTCATCAAAGAAGCCAAGGCCCAAGTGGAATGTGCCTTAACAGTCTGAAATAGATTTACTATGGTAAAAATACAGCAGAAGACAACTACCTGCAAATAATTTGTTTACATGCATGTTGACCTTTCTTACTCCCAGAGCAGGAAATCAATTTACATGCATGTTGACCTTTCTTACTCCCAGAGCAGGAAATCAATAGCTGGTTAGCTTTCCTGAAATACTTGGTTCTGTCAAGACAGTACCTGCAATGGCTATGCACATTCATAGTATGTAGAATCTTTTCTGCCATGTTTTTTGGATATGAATAGAAAATGTGGAGGTTGTGAATTCTGAAATAACCTTGGACATGAGGGGTTTTGTGCGCAGAGTTACTCTGTCTTTGTGGAATACAAAGTAGGGCTCTAACATCATGATAACTTGCAACTCAGATGCTCTTCTTGCAGTAGTCAGAGTGATAAGAAGCGCAGTTTTCCAAGTAATGAACCTTAAATCAGCCTGACTTGGCAGGTTTAAAAGGTGAAACAGTCAATTTCTCCAGCAAATGGTGGAGATCCCAAGGAAGCAGAACTGATCTACAAGCAAGTCTTAGGAGTAAAATTCCTTTTAGAAACGGTTTCACTATTAAACAGGAAAGAGGGGGATCCATGGGAAGACGTGCTGAAATGGCCACAAGATGAACCTTTATAGTAACTGACACAAATATTTGAGTACTAGTGGTACAAAATCACTGTTGGGCTCCTGGTTATTGGCTAGGCATTAACAAGAAAATCTCTACCACTTGCCAAGATGAGATTTTCTAGCAGAAAGCTTTCTTACTTCCTTCAGTACCTGTTGCATATCCTCAAGAAAGAGATGCCTACAAAATCATCCTGTCAGCTAAAGTTGCTTTATATCAAGGTGTATCACACTCCCCTTGTCTTATGTGAGTAAATTCAATCTGTGAGGAAGTTTGTGGTAGTTGCCACTGGCCAGTTCCATAAGAAAGGGGAGCCAATTTTGTCTGGGCTTGAAGGGAGTCACCACATTGACTCTTCAGAATTACCCTGAAAATAACTGGAAAGGGTGTAAATGCATACAGGAACATCCCAAACCTGGGAATGATGGTACATCTGTTCTCCAGGCCTGCAAGCCAGGAGTGCTGAACAGAATTTGCTTAGTTATCTGTTTTGAAACGAGTCAAAAAGATCTAAAGTGTTCTCCACATCTGGATCAGTTTCTTCAAGAACTCTTTGCTGAGTTTCTACTCGTGACACTCTGCCCAGAACCTGCTTAGCTTGTCTGCTACTGCTTTGCTTTGATAGCATGTAAGATGCCTGTAAAGTTAAGAAGTGCTGAAGAGTTAACGCCCAAGCTATTGCTGCCTGCTGTCAGAGAGAATAACCTGATGCCTCCCTGTTTATGTACCACATTATTGTGGTACTGTCTGCAATGATCTGAAGAATAGCTGAGTCACAAATATGTGCAGACTTTTTTGCATGAATCACAAGTAACATTTCTGTGATATTGATGTACTTCTGTCTGAACTGTCCCACAATTCTTGCACTTTTACCCTCTTTGAAGCTGGTCCATAAGCAACGTTTGAGGAAACTGTTGACAGATTGTGGTGGGGTTGCTGGAGAACAAGGAAGAACATGATCGTCAGCCATCTGATCCCATATATCAATGCAGTTCTGACTTTATAAAGCCCAAGACTGGAATTTGAAACTCCAGAATGACAATGTTGGGTCCACATGTTCTTGAGGTACCACTTAATCTTTCTCATATAAAGACTGGCAAAAGGAATCACAAGAATCTTAGAAACCATGAAGCCTAGCATCCTAAGAAATTCCCTGGTCATGTGTTGGGACTGATGAGAAAAGTTCAGGAAAATTTCCACATATAATACACCTTCTCTTGAGGAAGGAAAGTCTTTGTCTCAAGATGCCTGTCAGGCAACACAAACACAATTCTGTGAGATGGACTGAGGGAGGATTTCTGCATAATATCTGGAATCCTAGAAGGTTTAGAAGAGAAGAAGCCTTTGCTATGGGCTCCTGACATCTGGGAATTGAATCTTCTCAGATAAGCAAGTCATCGAAAGAAGGGAAAATGTGGATGCCTTTCATCTGCAGTGGGCCACAACTGGGGCTTGACACTTTGTAAGCAGTCTTGGTGGAGTGGACAGCACAAAGAGTAATACAGAGAACTGATAATGTGACCCAGATATACAAAATCTTAGAACTCTTTTGAAATTGCTCGCTTGCTACAGGAATGTTACAGTAAGCATCACTGAGTTGCTGAGCTAGAAGCAGAACTAACACTGACTGAAGGGTTAACTTCTTGAATATTTGAAATCTTGGCCAAAAGACTCAGAAAAGACAGATCCAATACTGGTTTCCAAGAGTGCTTTATTTTCAGTACCAGAAACATTCTGGAGTAAAAGTCTTTGCCCATTTGTTTTGCAGGCACATGTTCTAGGATTTCTGCTTCAGGCTGATAGGAGCCCCGGCTTAAATGACAGGATATCAATCAAGCCCATACTCAAAGGTAAACCTATTCGCTGAATCTAGTTTTCCAGTCATATTCCAACACTTAGCTTAATACTTTCTAGCATGACTCTGTCACTGTGCTCGCCTCTTTCCCTAGTTTCTGATCCTATTTGTGTATGGATCATTTACCATCCCTTGCTTTCCTGCCCCTTCCCATCCCCCCCTTTTTTCCCCCACTCCCTTTACCCTTTCTATTCCACCCCCTTGTCTGGCATGACTGACCTTTCACCAGTTGTTTCATACACCATCATCAGTATCACATTCCCCCCTTCCCCTCTCCACCCCTTTTCCATCCAAACCCCCCACACACACACACACACACACACACGTAGGTCTTTTATGTGTTATAAGTAACAAGAATTTAGCACTTGGTAATATTACAATTTTTTACACCTAACTGAATGTTAGGTATACTACTTCAAGATGCCTGAATGTTTAGTAGAATATTCAGTCTTTCAAGGTATTTTAGTGTGAACAGTCACAGAACTGTAATTGTTGATGATCGTGCGAATAATAGTGTAGTTTATGGCATTTGTCAACGTATGTGCTAATGTTGCTTGTAAGAAGTCATACCTAACTAAAAGTCAGGTATTTTAACTCAATAGCCTTTAAATGGTTAGTAGAATGTTTTATAATTTTAAAGTTCTAACATATTTTTCTCCCCCAACTCCCTTTACCCTTTCTATTCCACCCCCTTGTCTGGCATGACTGACCTTTCACCAGTTGTTTCATACACCATCATCTGTATCACCCCCCCCCCCCTTTCATCCCAAACCCCCCCCCCCCTACACACATAGGTCTTATATGTGTTATAAGTTACAAAAATTTTGCGAATGGTAATATTACAATTTTTTACACCTAACGGAATGTTAGGTATACTACTTCAAGATGCCTGAATGTTTAGTAGAATATTCAGTCTTTCAATGTATTTTGGTGTGAACAGTCACAGAAATGTAATTGTTGATGATTGTGCGAATAATAGTGTAGTTTATGGCATTTGTCAACGCATGTGCTCATGTTGCTTGTAAGAAGTCATACCTAACTAAAAGTCAGGTATTTTAACTCAATAGCCTTTAAATGGTTAGTAGAATGTTTTATAATTTTAAAGTTCTAACATATTTTATTTGTAATAGTTTTAGGGATGTAAAAAAAGTTTTGATGCTTTTATAAACAGTAGCTATATTTGCTATTCCTACCAAGAGTGCTATGTGTTTAAATGTCACAGTGTTTAAATGGTTAGGTGAATGCTTTCATTTTTAACTGTTTTTATATTGCACAGGATATGACATCAGATTGTTTATGTCACATCCTCTATAAATGTATGTGAAAGTTTTTGAAAAATTGTATAACGGCCTGAAGAAGACCTTGTTGAAAGCGCTAGCCAGATGTTAAATAAACTTTTCTTTTTCTTTAAACTTCGCTGAACGCTTGGATTAGTGTATTTGAATGTCTACAAGTTATTGTTCGGTGAAGTTAACTGATGCAATTGGAAGTTCCTGACGGTGCTGAATAGCAAGTTGTGACTTTTTGTAACTGACTTTTGAATTTAAAGAACAGTTGATGGTGTGCCATTACAGGCAGCATTTTTGAATATACATGGACATTGCTTTTCAAGAGTCCTGCTTCTCCGTGCAACAGTTTTGACTTTTTGGACTTGGTATTATTTATTTTCTTGTGTGCACGGAGCTTGTTGTGAGTGCTATCTTGTCTTTACATATTTAAATATAGCACCCGATAATACTAGTGATCTGTGTTCTTCATGTAAAAAAGTTTGATGATTTGCTTACCATTATTAGAAGCAAGACTAGACTTACTGATGATGATAGCACTACTGCAATTGGCATGGCTTGGAGAAAGTACAGTTGTGTACACTTACCATAAATGTAGATGTTCGAGTGTATTCACTGTTGCAGTCATCACATCTGGGTTATCCCTGCCAGGGTAGCCCTCGGCCGGCCTGAATACCAGAGACTTATTATTTATGTGTCGGTTGCTGTCACTTGAAGACTGACGTCAGGTCGTCAGTAGTATAAAGTAAGGCAGCTGACGCCATTACATCAGTTTTTCTTGCCGTAACCTGTCACGAGCCCCCAAGTAGGAGGCCAGGTTCTGGTGGAAGAAACACCACCAGTGGAAAATAAATACCAAAAATGTCCCTTGTAAGTTAAGGAGAATTGCAAGTTAGAAAGGTAATAAAAGGGGAAAGAGAAGAAAGGGGGATGGAGGGAGGGAAACCAGGACTGCAATAGTGAACACACTCGAACATCTACATTTACGGTAAGTGTACACAACTGTACTATGTTCATTGTGTTTCACTGTTGCAGTCATCACATTTGGGTTGATTCCCAAAGCTGAGGAAAAGGGTGGTGGCAGTCAATGCAACTAGGGGGTAAGCTAGGATGCCCTGCAAGACTTCAGAGGCAAACCCTGCCCTAGATTTGGATTCATAGATTAGATTAGTACTAGGCTAACTGTCCTTGTGGGCCATTTTCAGTCAAGCCAGTTACCCCATGAGAGAATCAAACCCTGCACCTTGTGTTTTGTAAGGTAAGCATCTTAACCATTATGCCAACATCCCACCTCTTAGAAGACAGGCAGGTGGTAATGCTTGGTAAAAGTGTGAACAGATGTCCAGGTGGCAACCTCCAGGATGTCCCTGGTGGGGACTCCTCTGAGGAAAGCTGCAGAGGTGGAGGCTGCTCTGGTGGAGTGTTTCTGACCCCCTTGGGGGGAGGCTTTCCATGGTGCTTGTAGCAGAAATGGATGCAATGTGCTATCCATTTTGAAATGGTTTGTTTGGAGATGACTCTGCCGTCTGCCCCTGTAGCAAAGCTAACCAGCAATTGATCAGACTTTCTGAAGGATTTAGTCCTGTCTAGATAGAATCTGAGCTGTCTGTGCACATCTAGAGTGAAGAATCCTTTCCCCCGTGTTCTGGGGATTGGGAAAAAAAGATGGGCAAATGAATGGATTGGTTGAGAGCCACACTAGAAACCACTCTGGGCATGAAGGATGGGTTTGTTCTGAGGGATACCCTGTCTGCATGGAAGATGATGAAGGTTTCCACAGCCATGAATGCTTGCAGTTCAGAGAGTCTTCTGACTGAAGAGATGGCCAGAAGGAATGCTGTTTTCCAGGAGAGAAATTTTAGCTCTGCAGAGGAAGCTGGTTCGAAAGGAGGGCAGGGTGAGCTTTTCCAAAACAAAGTGAAGGCCCCAACCTGGTGTTGGTGTCCTTCTGGGTGGCCTCAAGTTGCTAGACCCTCTGAGGAACTGTTTGATCAAAGGATGTGAGAAAAGGGGCTGCTCAGTGGGAAAATGAGCAGAAATATCAGAGGCATGAATTTTTATAGAGGAGAAACAGAGGCCACTGTGTAGTAGGTCAGCTAAGTAATCCAGGATGAGAGGGAGGGAGGGCTGTGGCGTATTGCCTCCCTTAGCCTGGATCCAGGTGCAGAACCTTTTCCATTTGTCAGCATAAGACTTTCTGGTGCTAGGATGTCTGACCTCATGGATAACATCCAGAACATGTTTACTGAGGATGGCAGAGTGGTTCGGGGTTCAGGAATAAGCCAAGCTGCCAAATTGAGGGTCTGCAATTGAGGATGCATGAATTCCCCTTCCTTCTGGGTCAGGAGGTTTGGAATCTGAGGAAGATGCCATGGGGGTAGCTGGGACAGGCTGAGCAGCAAGGGGTACCAGTGCTGTCGGGGTCAGTCTGGAGCTATAAGAATGGTCCTTGGTTTTTCCTCCCTTATTTTGAGCAGTACCCTGGGGATGAGGAGGAGGGGAGGAAAGGCATAGACCGATAGACTGACCCAGGGGAAGGACAGGGCATCCACTTTCCAAGCCATTCAGTGATGCACCCTGGTGCAGAATTTGCTGAGCTGATGGTTGGTGTGGGAGGCAAAGAGGTCTACCTTCGAGGTTCCCCATTTCTGAGTTATTAGGGTGAAGGTACTTCTGTTGAGTTGCCACTCATGTGGGTCCAGAATTCCGTTTAGTCTGCCAGAGAGTTGAGAGAGCCTGGTAGGAATTGTGCTAACAGGTGTAGTTGCATGGCAGAGGCTTTGTGCCAAAGGGTCATGGCCAGCCTGCATAGAGGGTAGGAGTGAGTCCCTCCCTGCTTGTTGATGTACCACATCACAGTGGTGGTGTCTGTTTTGACCAGGATAGCCCTTGGAGAGAGAAGGCACTTGAAAGCTATCAAGGCATGCTGCATAGCCATCATCTCTTTTTGACTGATGTGCAGAGGGATTTGCTGTGGGCTTTATTGGCCCTGTATGCATCTTCCATCCAGGTGTGCACCACAAGCGTAGTCTGATGCGTCTGTGGTGAGGGTCGGGGTGGTGGGGGGTGAGGAGAAAAGCATTCCCTTGTTGTCGGAGCATGCTGCTGCCCACCAAAGAAACTCTTTTCTGATGCAAGGCATTATAGGCAGAAGAGTTTCCAGGTCTTGAGAGTGTTGGCACCCAATGCTTTTTAAGTACCATTAAAGTTTCCTCATATGCAGTCTGGCATATGGAAAGAGTAGTATCCAAGATGCCATGAACTCCAGAGCTTGCAGGATTTTCCTTGCAGTTAGTTGGGGCCTGGTGGCTAGTTCAGAGAAGTAGCTTGTCAGGAAAAGTTGTTTCTCTGGAGTAAGGAATGCCATCTGGGATGCTGTGTCCAGACTTGCTCCCAGGAAGATTATCCTTTGGGTGGGCACCTGTTTTGATTTCTTTTTGTTGATTATGTACCCAAGGGAGGTTAGAAGAGTCTTTACAAAAGTCAGGAGCTTGAGCAACTTTTCCTGACTGTCTGCTTGAATAAGGCAGTCGTCTAAGTATGGGTAAATATGAATATTTCTTTGTCTGCAGAATGCAATGGCCGGAGCCAGACATTTTGTGAAAACTCTGGTAGCAGTAGATAAGCCAAAGGGAAGCACAGAGAACTGAAAGTGTTGAGATCATGCCCTGAACCGGAGATATTTCCTGCATGATTCCCTGATAGGAATGTAGAGGTAGGCCTCTTTTAGATCTAGGGTGGCATGCCAAGTGTCCTTGGCGAGCATGGGTAGCAGCTGCTGGAGGGTGAGCATTTTGAATTCTGGGATGACCAAGAATGTGTTTAGAAAGGATAGACCGAGGATAGGGCGCCAGGTGCACTCTTTTCTGGGCACCAGAAAAAGTCTGGAGTAGAAACCTTAGCCTATCTGTTTAACAGGAACATATTCCATTACCCTCATAGAGGGCAGGGAAAGGATTTGCTTTTGAGCTTCTGCCCACTGATTTGGTGGTACATCTGGGAACCCTTTTGGGGTTGGAAGGGTGTGGAAGGAAAATCTGTATCCCTGAGACACGATTTTTAGAACCCATTGGTCCTTGGTAATGGTGGTCCAGGTGTTTGAGTGAAAGGAGACTTTTCCTCCTAGGGGTAAGTGAAGGTGGGCACAGGCAGAGGATGGAGGAGGTGAGTCATAGTGAGTTCTCATCATAAGGGGGTGGCTTAGAACTCCCTGATTTTGAAGTGGAGATAGTCCACTGCTTAGATTCCCTGCGCCTGCTGCCTGGGGGAGTCTGCTTCCATGGAACCTCTGGTGGGCTGGTTGACTGGGAGCAGGAAAGGACCAGTGTTTGGAAGGACAATGCCTGCTGAACCTAGGGGGCCGGACCTGCAAGAAATCCTTAACAGTTTGCATAGATTTTGCTTTTTCTTCCATTTTTTTAAGACCTCTTCTGCCTTAGTGCCAAATAAGGTATCTTTGTGCAAGGGGGCATCCAACAATTTAGATTTGACATGGTCTGGCAGGGGCTGTTTTTTAAGCCATGCATGCCTTCTAATGACAGCTCCAGTGGCTCTTGCCCTGCAGGAAGTTTCTAGGGTGCCAAAACCACAGTGTAAAGTGTGTTTAGTTACTTGACTTGCAGAATGCATTAACTCTTATAAATCTTTGAATTCTATCCAACCAGGAAAGGAAGACATTTTTTGTTTTAGGAGTTCCAAGGTATGTTGCTGATATTTCAGCATATGGAATTGACAATTTAGTGCCCTGATAGCAAGAGTAGCTGAACTGTATACTTTTTTACCTCATCAGTCCAATGCTCGGGAATCCCTGTCTGAGGGAGTGGGACTCAGAGCCAAGGTTGCTTTAATCCCTTTTGGTCCTTGAGAAGTGACCTCTGGGTCAGCTGTAGGAGCTGTAGGATTTCTAAAAAGATATTTGTGCGAGTCACGGACTCTATAGTACCTGTCTGGTTTTCTGGGAGCAGGAGGAAGGGTATCAGGAGTCAAGCTGGATTCGGGGAAAACATCTTCCACAACGTCCAGGACTGGGGGGATGGCTAAGGGTCTGTGTTGTGGAAGATCTAGGAATTCCCGGAGTCTCTTTTTAGACTGAGGGTAGTCCTGACTCTCCCATTGGAAATGCTCCCTTAAGGTATGCAGGGTTTCTTTAAAGGAAAAATCCTCTGGGGGAGAGGCTGAAGGAATGGAATCCTCTGCATCAGAACCCTCATAAGTGGAGAGGGGCTGCATGTATTCATATTCAGATGCATCTGATTCATCTGATGCTTGTTCAGACAAAACTACAGGGAACAAGATCTCTTTTCCTTTTGGAGGGGGTAGCTTGGCTTTCCCTGATTAGCATGATAAGGTCTTCTGCCATTTTAAGCATTTGAGACTGAGGCAAGGTACCAAGCACCTGAGAGTGGGTTGTCGGTTTCTTGGGTGTGGTTTGTACCCTGGGCCTAAGAAACACTGTAGTTTTTGAAAGAACGGTAGTTGCGAAAGAAGACGTCAGTTTGTGTCAAGAATCGGTAGTGCGACGGACTTTCTTGGAAGCCGGTGCCTGCTCAGCAGCTCCGGACCCATCCAAGGGTGAGATGATCGCAGGATCCTAAGTCAAAGAAGAGTTTTGATGCATACCAGACTCTGAAAGGGTCTCTGTAGCAGCCTGCGAATCAACAGAAGCAGGCATCAGGTGCTGCGAATTTTTGGCCATTCAGCAAGTGGTAAAAGATTCCCAGGGAAGAAATTTGGATATTCACCTAGATATGTGTGTAAATTAAAATTTCTGGCCATTCAGCAGGTGGTAAAAAATTTGCAGGGAAGAAATTTGGATATTCACATACATATATGTGAATTAAAATGACAATTGCGGTTAAACGCAACTGAGTACCCGGGTATTAATGAGACTACTGCCATTACATGTGTTTTAAAACTGAAGAATATTTTAGGTTGAAAATGTTAAAATTGTTTTATATGAGAATTTTTATTGATCATATATATCATATATATCTGTTTTAATTTAAACTTACATATATATATACCTTTAAATGTTGGTTGGTTGTTAATTAATTGTTTAATTATGTAGATGAATTGTTATATAAAGACTGGGTGGGGTTGTATTCATTGTTCTGAAGAAGTCCCTGTAAGTGGGAAGAAAGCGCTAAACGATTGTGAATAAAGGTTGTACTCTTCAGCTGCTGTGTGTGCTTTTGTGGTTCTACAGTTTTACAGCTGGTTGAGAAGTCGTCTTGGTTGCCTGTTTCCCCTGGGTTTGGACTGAAAAGGCCTGGGAGGGACTGGAAAAGACCAGTTTTTAGAAGGCCAGTGCCTACTGAATCTAGGTGGCTGTACCTGTAACAAATATTTGACAGTTTGCATAGATTTAGCTTTTTCTTCCGTCTTTTTAAGAACAACTTCTGCTTTTGTGCCAAACAAACGATCCGGATTTAATGGAGCATCTAGTAATTTTGCTTTGACATGGTCTGGCAAGATTTGTTCCTTCAGCCAAGCATGCCTTCTCAGTACAGACCCAGTGGCAGCAGCCCTGCAAGATGCTTCTAAGGCATCAAACAATTTACTAACTTGGTTTGCAGAATGCATTAGCTCTTGTAAATCTTTATTTTCTGCACAATCTGGAAGTAACAGCATTTTTTATTTAATTAGTTCCATAATATGTTGCTGGTACTTCAACATGTGAAACTGGCAATTCAAAGCCCTGATGGCAAGAGTTGCAGAGGTATATACCTTCTTACCCCATCTGTCTAAAGCTCTAGAATCCCTGTCTGAAGGGGTAGGGTTTTTGGCTGTAGTAGCCTTAATGTCTTTAGGTCCCTGGGAAATGGTCTCTGGATCCACATTAGGATTCTTAAAGAGAAATTTGTGAGAGTCAGGTACTCTGTAGTACCTGTCCGGTTTCCTAGGGGCTGGTGGTAAAGTGTCGGGAGTAAGACTGGATCCCATTAAGACATCATCTACAATATCCAGGACAGGGGGTATAGACAGAGGCCTGTGCTGAGGCAAATCTAAAAATTCCCTGAGTCTCTTTGTGGACTGAGGATAAGTCCTGGCATTCCCAGCGGAAATGCTCTCTTAAGGTATGCAAGGTTTCACCAAAAGATAAATCCTCTGGAGGGGAGGCAGAGGTAATGGAATCCTCTGCATCTGATTCCTCATAGGTAGATAAGGGTATATCCTGGTAATCAGAAGGGTCAGAGTCATCTGACTCCTAGTCTGTAGAATCAGAAGGAAATTCAATTCTTTGTCTTTTAGCAGGGGAAGGCTGGCTTCCCCTAATTAGAGTAATAAGGTCTTCAGCCATTCTAAGCATTTGTTTTTGTGGCATGGGAGCATGAGCATCGGTTTTCTAGGCATAGTGCAAACTGTGGGCCTGAGAAACTCGGTAGTTTTTGGTAGTTTTAGCCAAAAACAAAGTTGTTGGTTTAATACGAACATTGGTAGGTCGGAATACACCCTCAGAAGCCGGTGCCTGCACAGCGGCTCTGGACCCATCCAAGGTAGAGACATCCGCAGGTTCCACAGTTGAAGAAGCATCTCACGGCATACCGGACTCAGAATGGGTCTCAGAAGAGGCCTGCAAATCTGTAGAAGTGGGTATCAGGGGCTGCGAAGGCGTCTCACTGAGTACAAGTGGACTGGTAGCTTAACGGAAGCGTCGTCGGCAGTTTTGGACCTATGAGGTCTGTCTCTGTCTTTATCCTTACATTTTTTCAGAAGATCGGTAGTCAGATGGCTTATCAAAGCCATTTCAGAATACAGAGAATGAGAGCGAAAGAATTTAGTGACAAAGATAGCCCAACGACGAATAGTTCGGGCATTAAACAAGGCACAGAACCAACAGCGAGGGACGTCGTGGTCTGGGCCTAAACAGGTGACACAATAAGAATGAAAATCTCTGTGAGGTATTTGCTTTCCACAGGCAAGACAATTGTTAACTTTTTCTGACATTGGTTAGAGCAAGAAAAAAGGATCCCAACGGGGTACTTAGCTTTAGAAGACTTCAGGTTTGAAACTCGAAAAACGAAAATTTCAGGTAGTGGCCGACCGGCACTTGCAAACTGCTTCTGTTTCGGGCATTCCCATGGCAAGAAAGACTGATGTAATGGCGTCGGCTGCATGTTTTATACCCCTGACGATCTGACGTCATGGAAGAGGCCACAGCATCCGACACAGAAATCCCAAGACTCTGGTATTCGGGCCGACTGAGGGCTACCTGCAGGCAGCTAACCCGTGTGATGACTGCAACAGTGAAACATGAAGAACATCAACAAATACTTCAGATCGTGAAAAAAAATACCAGGAAATGGAACATACTAGACATTGTGTTTTTAAACAAATTACTGTTACTTCCAGTCAAGTTTTACCACCATTGATGTGCAGTGATCATGGAGTTATAAAGATTAATTTGTTGCTAGATAATTCTGTCAAACTAAAATCTAAACCAATGCACAGAAGATTAATTACATATTATATGGAAGCGAAACAGTCACTATGTAAAACTAATAGTGATGCGTTCAGTGGAAAAACTGCAAATTGAATGTAGAAAGATTTGAAACAGAAATTGAGTTCACAAAATCAAAAGTTTAACACCAGTATATAGGCATATAATGTCACGGAAATATATTTCTACAATAACAAGATACCTGATTAAGGTGAAAGACAAAGAATATAAGAAATGAAAGGGGTTGAACTACAACTTTAAAACTAAAATAAAGAAGCTGGGCAAGCAAATTAAGGATAGTGTCAGACAAGATCAAGAAAAATTTGAAGAAAGTGTGTGTGTGTGTGTGTGTGTGTGTGTGTGTGTGTGTGTGTGTGTGTGTGTGTGTGTGTGTGTGTGTGTATATATATATATATATATATATATATATATACACACACACACACACACACATATTTAGCATAATAGGAAACCTTTTTATAGGTGCATAAGATGTGGAAGGAGTAAAGACATACAAATTGATAAACTGTGTATAGATTCTAAAATGTATTCTTGGACACAAGAGATTATAGATACATTTACAAATTCTTATGCAAAACAGTTTGGCTCCACAAAGACGGTGATGAATTGTCCTAGCAACATCCACTTAATCTCAGATACTGGAATCAAATTAGATTATATTGAAAAAGTACTGATCAAACTAGATTCAAAGTACAGGAAAGAGACAGAATTAGTAATCAAGACCTGACAACACTTCAGCAAGAAATTACAGTATCATTACGTATATTATTTACTAGATTGTATAAATATGTTGAGATTCCTCAAGACTCGAGACATGTACTTACTAAACCTGTCTTTAAGGGAAAGAGGAGTAGGACAAACACAGACTCATACAGACCCTTAAGTCTACTTTCATGTTGTGAAAAAATAATGGAGAAGGTAATACTGGTTAAATTATTATCAGAATTGGATAGGTTGGGACTTGAAACCATCTTATCAGCATGCATATGTTGAAAATAGATCTACTACCACCTTTAACATGATGGTCTATAACAATATAACAACAGCTATGAATGAAAATGTGTGCTGTAATGTAATTTATATAGATTTAACTTCAGTATTTGACAGGGTCATACACAAACCACTAATCAGTAAATTAGAACAACTACGTACTGATGTAATCTTGATTAGATAGATAGCTGCATAGATTACAAATAAGACATGGCAAGTAACATACAGCAATTGGACAGGTGAAATTCTTGGCTACAGTCAGAGTGTCCCACAGGGCTCAGTCTTAGGCTCTTACTTTAAATTGTATCTTTCAGAGCTAATGTTTTCATCTGAGGTGTTACAGTCTATATGCAGATGACCTGAAATTGGGTAAACTGATTATTTTATTTATCTGACATTTGTTAACCGGATTAGTCCAACTGGGCCACAGGGCCATTTTCAGTGGAGCCCCAAGGAGAAAAGCTCCAAATTACAGATAATTGAAGGCACATAAGATTTGCATTCACGTAAAAAAGAAATTTACAATACATAAGCTATAGTTAACAACATAACTCTAATACAAAATGAAAAAGCTGAAGTGAAGAGTACAAATAAGGCACATCTGCAAAAGAACTTTACTAAAGTGACTATTTCGGCACAGGAGAATAATATACTGATAAATATATCAAAGTCTAAGCAAATGAGATTTGGAAGACATAAATTGAAAGGTGAATATTTAATACAGCGCAGAGTGATTGCAACTATGGATTCATTTAAGGACCTGTGTATATGGGTAGATCCAGCTTTGAGTTTTTCTAATCATATCAACCAATTGGTTAATGAGAGTTACATAACTATAGTTGTACAAAAAGATTTATAAAGTCTAAGAAATCAGAAATGATGAAGTCATTGCTTGTTAGCTGCATTAGCGCCAAACTTGAGTATGGAACAACAACATGGAAACCTTATAAGAAAACAAAACTTGAGTATACTGGAAAGAGTATACCGGAAATATACCAAGGGCATCCATGGATGTGAAATTTTAAGTTATTATGAAAGAGTAAAATATCTGAACTTGTCCGGTGTCTCTTATAGATATCTAACAGATCTTATTTGGGTATATAGGACATTTAGAGGCAACCATCTCTGGGAATGTTTGGGGGGTTATCAAAAAGTACTAGAGAATCAGACAATCTATGTACAAAATTCTATAGGAATGAGAAGTGTACTAATTGGTTCTCTGACAGAGCAGCTGATGCATGCAACAGACTACCAAATTACACTAAAGAAAGAACTAGTTTAGATATTTTTAAGAACGGCCTGGACACCTATTATGGGAACAAGTGTTTTGGTATATTACTGGTAGGCTAGAAGGACATCAATGCCCATACTTGAAATATGTCATTGTATGTATGTACTATAAAAAATGGAAACATTCATAGATCACATGCATATCTAAGAAAGGGTAGACTTCCTTAGTCCATCAGAAAGCACTAAAAGCTATGAAAAATAATAAGAAATGTAAGGATAAATGATTTGAAGGGTCAAATAACTTCAAAGAGAGGTGGGAGATTAGTACTAGTATACAGGGAAAATATTTTTCTTTGCAAACTGTGGCATTTGTTTAAAGAAAGAATATTGAGAAATTATATCAATTACTTGGCATGCTAATTATCAAAACTCAATGGTTAAGGTCCACAACAGGCTCAACGTTTTCTGGAATTCATAAATTCCAATGTCTTGGATCAATTTATCCACACTCCCACCAGGGGCAGCAATATCCTAGACCTGGTCATTACCAACATGGGCAACCGGTGTTCCACACCAGAGGTCAATTTCTCGTTGGTCAGATCCGACCACAAGCTAATCACCCTAGACATTCCACATCCTGCCCCCATTAGGGAAACCACCGGAAAAAATTTCTCCAGAGCCAACTTAAGACAGAAGTGGCAAACTTCATGACATTCATGCTGACGGAAAATAGAGGTATGACTGCTGAATCCTACACAAATGCACTTTATAAGCACTTACAAGAGTGCGTGGATCATGCACTCCCTAACAGAACCAAGATGCTATCCTCCAAAAAAAGGAAGCCAATCTGGTGGTCCCCTGCCATAAACAATCGCTACAACAAAAGAAAGAAACTGTTGCAAAAAAAAGAGTAAAATCCCATGATTGGAGGAACTCCCTGGTCAGCCTCAGTAAGAAGCTGAGATCCCTCATAAAATCCTCCAAAGCTAGTTACGAAAACAAAATCACCACTGATTCTAAAGACAACCACAAAGCATTCTATAGCTATGTCAAGAATCTCAATGGCAACACTCAGATCTGCTCCAAGTTACAGCACAATGGCACTAAATATACAGAACCAACTGATATTGCCAACATCCTGGCAGATAGGTTCAGTGCTAACTATACCCACCTCTCATCCCCTAAAGGGCCCATCTCTATACTGGAAGAATGCAAAGTTCCTGTAATCACAGCTGCACAGGTAAAAAACACTCTCCAATGCCAAGAACACAGCATCCATGGGACCTGACAACATCCCAGGCTGCGTTCTACACTAACTACAGAAAGAACTGGCACCCCACCTAAGTACCATGTTCAATCATAGCCTCACCTCAGGCTTTGTGCCCACTGAATGGCACACAGCGACGGTTATCCCATTCCACAAAGGGGAAGCCACCACGGACCCTGGGAACTACTGCCCCATTAGCCTGATGAGCCTGGTCTGCAAAGCTATGGAACGTATCATCATGGAATTTATAAACAATAACATTGGTAATCTCCAAACTCTGGACCCCACCCAGTTCAGGTTTGTTAAAGGCAGATCATGTCTTCTAAACCTGACAGACTTCTTTGAAGCGGTCACCAAAGCCGTAGATGAGGGTAAGGTGGTTCACACAGCCTATTCTAGGCCTCGCCAAGGCTTTCGACACCATCCCCCACTGTGGAATTATACATAAACTCACTAAACTAGGTATAAATTCCTATGTCACAAGATGGTTTGCCAACTGTCTCACTGACAGAACCCACACTGTGAAATTAGCAGACTCCAAATCCAACTTCAACCAGTGACAAGTGGAGTGCCACAGCGTTCAGTCCTGGGTCCTCTCCTGTTTGTTATCTACTTCTCTGAAGTACAGGCTAACACAGAAGGTCTCTGGCTAACTAAGTTCGCAGATGACTGCAAACTGGAAGCCATAATCAAAACTCCTAACAATGTGAACATCCTACAAAAAGGCCTCACTGAGACAGATGCCTGGTGTCAAAGCCATGGCCTCAAGCTCAATCCAAAAAGTGCACTGTCATCCCTTTTGGTAAAAACTCTGTACCCATGAACTATCACATAGTCTAGTTAACACCGAAAATGTGATAAGAGACTTTGGGATGCAGGTGGACAGTAGTCTCTCCTTTGATAATCACATCGCCACAGTAGTCAGGAAATCCTTCTACGTGGCACACCTCATCACAAAAGGTTTCTCATCCAGGAAAAAAGAGGTAATTGTTCCCCTCTACTCGTCACTCATTAGACCCATTATAGAGTACAATGCCCCTTTTGGTATGTACCTCACAAGACATCTACAACAACTGGAAAGGCCACAGAAATACCTCACACAGAGGATTACCGGCCTCAAACAGTTGCCCTACACAGACTGTCTTAAAAAACTCCAGCTTTACTCTGTCCCCTATCGCCTACTCAGAGGCAATCTCCGCCTAACATACAAAGCTATGTTAAACCCAGAGCTGTTGGACATGCTCCACTTAAAGAAATCCCAATCCTTCCCAGCTACATGCTCTAGGGACCTAAACCTTGTCACCACAAAAAACAGAACATGCTGGAGGGATAGATTCCTGTTCCAGAGACTTCCCATACTCTGGAACAAACTACCTATCCATAACCAAC
Organism: Protopterus annectens; assembly: GCF_019279795.1. Taxonomy (NCBI): domain Eukaryota; kingdom Metazoa; phylum Chordata; order Ceratodontiformes; family Protopteridae; genus Protopterus; species Protopterus annectens. The sequence goes on from NC_056735.1 coordinate 1,404,377,848, forward strand.
AAAGCTTCTCATTAGCACTCTTCAAGAAAAATCTTGATCACTGGAAGGGAAATAGGAAATACACCCCGGGGATCACTTCTGTGGCTCTGCTCGACAGGGGCACAAGAAAATAATTTTCTTGGGTGGCGAAAGCCAGGGTACCTTCTGACTAGGCTTATATAGGCTCTAGGGTCAATAGCCTAGTACCTACCTATCTGTCACCGTGTTCTTTTGAGTTTTCACAAAGAATATTCACATCAGGTAATGTAACAGAAAGCCTCTAATGCAGCATTAGAAGGGATCAACACAGAACAGAATAGCAATTCTTTAGTGACAGCGGTGCTTTTTCTTTTTGAAATTATTTTCTTATTCACTACACAAGGCATGGAGCAAAAGTCTTGAGATTTTTAACCTCCTGCAGCAAAAGTTAGAAAGGTACAATTTGATATTTCGTGGAAGAGAGAGACTAGGAACAACCTCTGTGCTGGTGCCACAAAGGGTGAGAGTGAGGGGTGGAGGAAAAAGTCTAAGCAAAGATTTGGAAATGGTGATGAAATAGGCTGAAAGGAATCAGTCTAGGCTCATTTCAAAGAAATACAAAGTAATGAAACCTGGGCCAGAGCAACACTGACACAAAGTGTCAAAATGTTGCAAGTAGAGAAGAAGCATTTGGTGGTGTTCCTCATGGACATAACAGAAACCACAAAATACATAAAACAAAATTAAAATCACAAAGTATATAATCAAATTCACTCATCATCGACCTTATCCAAAAAAACAACAAATGTATGTTTGTGGGTGGGGGCATGCGCCCTGCATTCCTATACACCTCAACACCTCTAAATATAACACATCACACATCCTTGGAGGTAAGGAGATATTTTTTGTCTCCCACACTCACTCTACTAAGTACACATTTTACAGTGAAACTGGAACTGATGTAAATGGTTTGATAATTTCAAGCTCATCTCAACAGGATGTGATGACTAGCAGGCAACTCACTGCTCATACCTGAAGAGGACCACAAGAAGTCAGTGACGGACAGTGGCAGCAAACAAAAACAATTGGGGTATATCCTCAGGGGCTTCTGTTCTGCTGAACCCTGGTAAGACAATAATACTCTGTGCTATTCTGGAGGCCAAACAAGGAAACAGACACCTGACTTGGGAAAGGCCACCAGAAGGCTGTGTGGAAAAGAGAAGTACAAGATGAGAGGAGCTGAAGTTCTCCTTACTAGAGCTGCGAAGAGACAGCGGATATGACTTGGATGCAAGAGATCCTATCAGTAGGATATGAACATGTTGGCCTGAACAGGAAAGACAGAGAGGAAAGAAAGGGCATAGGCAGCAGATATCAGGGACCAACTATTCCCCAAATTTGTGAAAGAACTTCACGTAGAATGAGAAATCACAATGAGTGTTGACAGAATGAGTGCTGAAGAGTGAATCCACAGAGTCCTTCAACAGGTAAGTGAACAGGTAGAGAAGGGGTGAGGGGAGGCAGAATGTTGAATATACATAACAAGCTGACTATTACCTCCTTCCAACAAGCAAATCTATTGTAAAAAGGAAAAGGTAGATACAAATGTAGAATGTGCGTTCTACAAAGGTACAAGGACAGGTGCAAAACACTGATCTACCCACCTGAAAGACACACCAAACAGCCAACCAAATTAAGATTCTACTGAAATAATCTAACACCTGCAGGGACACTTACGTTACTGACCCGGAAGTATCAGGAGAAGCACATAAAACTAAAACCTTTCCTGTAACTGAAAGCAGTTCAGTGCACATGGAGGAGGGATAATTTTAACATGCAACAAGACTACTGTTATAAATGGAATATCCCAACATAACTGCAGATGTGAAAATATTTATTTTACATTTATTTACTGGGATAGTCCGACTGGATACATGTCTATTTTCAGCAGAAGCCCGGGGAGAAAAGCTCTAAAAAGACATTCAACAAACTGTTACATTTTTACAGTTTAAAACACAAAATAAAACACAAACAAAAGGATTTTTACACAGATGTAAACAAACACAAAAACAGATACACAAAAAATTATTACATTTTTACTCAGATGGAAAATTCTAGACAGTGTTTTTTAAGAATGATAGGGTACTGAATGCCCAGTAGGCTAACCTGGTAGTAGATCCAAGGAGATCATAGGATTTATAAGTTAAGAAACAAAGTGTAGGCAGAAGTCCTCCATGTGCACATGAGTGATGGTTAGAGTTGGTCTGGATTAGGACAAGGACATAGCCATCGTTTTTTTAAAGTACTGAATCAGACTTTTCTTGAATTGAGGTAGAGAGAGAGTTCAGATGTAAGATTAGCAGGAAGAGAATTCCAAGTTTTGCCAACAGAGTTAGCAAATAGAGATTTACCAGCTGTGTTGTTGGATTTGAGAGTTTGAAATAGAAGTCTTTCAGATGAACGAAGTGTGCTAAGGTTACTGCAGGGGGTGATGAGGTTTTTAAGTACGGGTGTATTATCAGGTTGGTACAGGATCTTGTGTGCAACTATTAGTTGGTTAACCTGAAGTAGGTTAGGCAGTTCAAGTCATCCTAGTAGATTTAGGTTATGACAGTGATGAGTTCTGTAGGCTGCATCGGTAGCAAATATAGCAATGTGATTGAAGTTGCTAGAAAGTTTACTAAGGTCAGTTTTGCTAAGGTTTGTAAATAGAGGGGAAGCATAGAGGAGGGTGCAGAGTAGATGTGTACGAGCAATTACAGTTCTGGCTAATGGCGTTACGAAGGGCTTGATCCTATATAGCGACCCAAGTTTCTTATTAACTGTTTTAACAGCTTTATTGATATGCAGATCAAACTTAAGGTTATTACCTATTATAAGTCCTAACAGTTTGGTTGAGGAATCTGGGGAAATAATGGTGCCGTTGTTGGATTTTAATGTAAAAGTTATAGGGGCACACCTGTGAGTGGGGAGAAAAGCAGCAGTTTGGTTTTATTAGAATTTAACATGAGACAACAGTTAAGGAGCCAGTTTTCAACTGTGTTAAAAGTATTTTGGGATGGAATCTGCAAATCTGTAGGTGAAGTGTCGGAGCATACTAAAGTGGAGTCATCCACATATTGAATGCATGTTGCATTTGGGATGCCCTTATACAAATCAATGATGAAAATGGGAAAATAATAGTGGACCTAGTATGGAGCCTTGGGGTACTCAGAGGGTGATGGGTAAAAGGGTGGATAGTTTGCTCTGCCACAGGACAGCCTGTTGTCTACCACTGAGATATGACTGAAACCATTGGATGGCCTGGTCCTCTAGGGAGATGGATTTCAAAAGTGTTTATGAGCATTTGGTGGTATCAAAAGCTTTTGAAAGATCGAGAAAGATAGCAGAGGAAAGTTTATTGTTGTTTCGGTGTTGGTTAATGACGTCAGAGAAGGAGAGGGGGGCTGAGGTTGTACTATGGAATGGTCTAAAGCCATGTTGGGTGTTGGCTAGAAGATCATTATGGATAAGATACTTCAGGAGTTGATTGCGGATGCATTTTTCCATAATTTTTGCCAAGGGTGACAGAATAGCTATGTGTCTATAGTTTGAAAGTTCAGTAGAGCTGCCATGGGATATCTTCCAGACGGCGGGAATGGACGCTTCAATTATAGTTCTATTGATTAGGATAGTAATGGGGTATGCTATGGCATCTGCAGCTTTTTGTGGACATTCTGCAGGGAGGAGATCAGCTGACAGAGTGGTAGGCTTTAGTTTTTTTAAGTAATTTTCGGACCAAAGACATGCAAACTGGCTTGAAGTTAAAGAGGAGCTGGGAGCAGGGTGCAGTGGCCTGAGAATATGGGCATCCAGGGGATAATTAGTTAGCTAGGGTCTGGATGGTTGTTGTAAAGAAGCTGTTAAAGGTATTGGCAATTTCTGCTGGGGGGGTTTTGGTTAGAATCCAAGGGGGTAGGAGTGGAGGACTGTCCTGGACTAAGGAGTTTGCTTATATCTACTCAAAAATTTTCTGGCTTGTTTTGGTGTTTTTCTTGTAGATGACAGTAATAGTTTTTTCTTGTCTAATGTGGTGGATTTTTTTGTTTCATTTCTTAGCTGTCTGTATCCAAGTTGATCAATGAGACTTTTTGTGGCCCTTGAAGTGGCCCAAGACCTATTTCTAAACAGCATTTTATGTCTGGTTTCTTTTGAGAGCCAATGAGCAACTTTTGTTATGGTTCTAATAGTCTGTACTTGTGCATAGGTGCCATGGATGGATAGGAATTTGGTATTAAAGTAATTTACTACTTCTTCAAGTGGTAATTGTTTCAGAACTGACCAATTGCAAGATTTGAGTTCATTTTGGAAATGTATGCAGTTGAAATTCTTATTGTTCCTTATTGTTTTAAAAATGGACTGGTCGTGGATATCAGCTTTTTGCCTGATTAAATAGGTGAGGAAGTGATCACTTACATTATCAGGCAGGGTCCCACTCTTGTATTTGAGGGGATGAGTGTTAGCAAGAATCCAATCCAGAATATTTGCTTTACTGTTGGGTTTACTGATCCTAGTGGGGGAGGATATGACTTGTAAAAACCATAAAGGTTTATGTGGTGAGTGGGGGGTTCTGAGGAAAGTACAGTTGTGCACACTTACCATAAATGTAGAAGTTAGAGTGTATTCACTGCTGCAGTCATTACATTTGGGTTATCTGCTTGCAGGTAGCCCTCAGCCGGCCTGATTATCAAATTCTTGGGTCCTGCGTCGGTTGCGGTCTCTTCTTCCATGATGTCAGGTAGTCAGGGGTATAAAGCCCAAATGTAATGACTGCAACAGTGAAACACTGAGTATTACCTCTATCAAACTACTCACAAAGTTAACTTCTGAATTGCCCATACTAGTGTTACTTGACAGAAAGCTTCTAACTGCCTTAACACCCTCAAAATGAGGGATACAGGTAAATAAAGAAACCACATCCACGGTAAAGACAATATGTTTGCTGGTATCAAAAATAAACCTAGAAAGAAAATTCCTTAATTTAGCCAAAAAATCCCAAGAGTCTTTAATATAAGATGGTAAATGCTGTACCAATGGATTCAAAATAAAATTAACCACTAAGGCCATGCCTTCCATAATGGAGTGAGGGGAAGAGACAGTCGATCTACACGGTGGTTTCCTAAGGTTTTTATGAACCTTAGGAATGCCAAATAAAACTCCTATCATGGGCTTGTCAATAGAAAAAAAGTTGTACATATCAAAATCAATATCACCATTCATTAATGCATCATACAAAAAATATTGAATATGTTGGTAGCTTTGAGTAATTGCTTCCTTGTCTACCCTTTCATATTCATCTGAATTGTTTAACAGCTCTAACCTACCATTTTGATACTGTTCAATGTTCATAATGACATTTCCCCCCTTGTCACTTTTCATGAACCGTAAATTATCAGTGCTTCTTAATTGGCAAAAAAGCGGCAGGCTCAAAAGGAGGCAAGGTTAGTTTTTCCAAAACATAATTGAGATCCCAAGCAGGAATTGGAGGAGATCTAGGAGGTCTTATGTTCTTAGCTCCTCTGAGGAACTGTCTCATGAGCTGGTGGGAAAAGATGGGAGGGTCTGAATTATAATGAGCAGAAATAGCAGAAGCATGGATCTTAATGGAAGAGAACGAGAGACCCTTATGTAGGAGATCCGTCAAGTAAAGTAGAATTAAAGTAATGTTAGGAAGAAGAGGATCAGAATCCTGAGCCTGCATCCAGGAACAAAATCTTTTCCATTTTCCTGCATAAGATTTCCTAGTGCTAGGACGTCTGGCTTCTAAAATGACATCCATAACCTGCTTGGGTAGGAAAGAAGAAATCAAAGGTCCTGGATTAACCAGGCGACCAGGCTGAGAGTTCTGACATGAGAGTGTAGAACCTGACCCTGATGTTGGGACAGAAGGTTCGGAGACCGAGGTAAAATCAAAGGGGGCTCCAGGCATAGGTTTATTAGAGTTGGATACCAAAACTGCCGAGGCCAATTCGGAGCCAACAAGATTATCATCTTGGGTTTATCCTGTTTTAACTTCAATAAAACTCGAGGAAGAAGAGGTAGAGGCGGAAAGGCATATCCCAAGAGGTTCCTCCAACTGAATGACAGGGCATCCACTTTCCAAGCCTCTTTGTGGAATGTCCTGGAGCAAAAATTCTGCAGCTGATGATTTAGATGGGATGCAGAGAGATCTATGTGAGGACATCCCCATACTGCTGTTATCATCCTGAATATTTTGGTGTCCAGCATCCACTCGTGTGGATCGGAAAGGTTTCTGCTCAAACTGTCTGACAGTAAGTTTTGTTTCCCTGGTAGAAACTGAGCTTGAAGATCCAGATTGCAAGCTAGAGCTGTGTTCCATAAATCCATGGCTAGTCTGCAAAGGGGGTAGGAATGAGATCCCCCTTGCTTGTTTATGTACCACATAACTGTGGTGTTGTCTGTCCGTATTAGTAGTTGTCCTGGTTGTATGAGATTCCTGAAGGCCAATAGAGCTTTCTGAATGGCTAACATTTCCTTTAAGTTGATATGCAGGTGCTTCTGATCCTTTGTCCAAAGGCCCTGCAGACAATTGCCCTGAAAATGGGCTCCCCAAGCATAATCCGAGGCATCTGTGGTTAGAATCTGAGAGGCAGGAGGTAGACGGAAGGGCTTCCCTTTGTTTAGAGCACGCCCTGGACCACCAAAGAAATTCCTTTTGAAGGCAAGAAAGAACAGGAATCAGTATTTCCAAACTGTGGTAATGCTGAGACCATACACTTTTTAGGTACCACTGTATTTTCCTCATGTGTAGTCTTGCATATGGAACGAGAAGGATGCAGGAGGCCATGTAACCCAAAACCTGCAGGAATTTCCTTGCAGATAGATGGGTTAGAGTTGCCAAGGCTTTGAAAGTTGATGCCAGCTGTTTTTCGGATGTCAGAAATGCCATCTGGGTTGTAGTGTTTAGAAGAGCACCCAGAAAAGTTATCTGTTGTGATGGTGTCAAATTTGACTTTTTTATGTTTACAGAAAATCCCAGGAATTTGAGGAGGTTTTGTACAAAGTCTAGATGCTGGAGTAAGACATCCTTGCTGTCTGCCTGAATTAAACAATCGTCTAGATAAGGGTAAATTTGAATTACCTTGAGTCTGCAGTAAGCTACTACTGGAGCCAGGCATTTGGTGAAGACCCTGGGCGCAGTAGACAATCCAAAGGGCAGCGCAGAGAATTGAAAGTGCCTCAATCCGGCCTTGAACCGAAGGTATTTTCTGCGATCCTGCCTGATGGGAATGTGTAAATATGCCTCCTTTAAATCCAAAGTCACCATCCATGCATCTTTGGACAGCATTGGAAGTAACTGCTGTAGAGTAAGCATCTTGAATTTTGGAATCTCTAGAAAGGTGTTCAAGACCGACAGATCCAGAATGGGCCTCCATGAATTTTGCTTTCTTGGGACTAGAAAGAGCCTTGAGTAAAACCCTTTTCCCATCTCTGAAAGAGGTACCAGTTCTATGGCATTCATAGCCAAAAAAGCCTCCACCTGGTTTAAGGCCTCCGTCCATTGATGTTTTGGAAGGTCTGGCCATCTGCTTGGCCTTGGCAAAGTATGAAAATGGAATTTGTAACCTCTTAAAATCACATCCAAAACCCATTTGTCCTGGGTTATTCAAGTCCAATTTTGGTAAAAAAGAGAGAGTTTTCCTCCGAGAGGGGCTTCCAGGCAAGATGTTCCTGCAGCCCAACAGATGGAGTCATTGAGTTTGTTTCCTTTGAGACTGTGGCCTGTCCTCTCCTCCCCTAGGGGTAGAAGCAGTCCATTGACTTGGTCTATAAGCAGCTTGTGTTTGAGGCCTCCCTCTGGAGCGTCTATATCTACCCCTTTGAGGCCTGTCTGAAGAGGGAAAGGACCAGTTTTTTGATGGCCAATTCCTGGTAAATCTAGGAGGCTGTACTTGTAAGAAATCTTTAACTGTTTGCATGGATTTCGCCTTATCCTCCATCTTTTTAATCACCTCTTCAGCTTTAGATCCAAACAAAACATTATGCTGAACAGGAGCATCCAATAATTTAGCCTTTACTTGTTCAGGTAAATTTTGTTCCTTTAGCCATGCATGTCTTCTAATGACTGTGCCAGAGGCCGCAGCCCTACAAGAAGCCTCCAAGGCATCAAATCCACAGTGTAAAACATGCTTCCCAAGTTGTTCAGTGGCATGTAATAAGTCATGTAATTCCTAATCCTCTGCACAGGCAGAAATGGAAGTAAATTTCTGTTTTAAGACAGACAAGAGAAATTGCTGATATTTAAGCATATGAAACTGACAGCTTAAAGCCCTATGGACAAAGTAGCAGAAGTGTACACCTTTTTGCCCCATCTTTCCAAGGCTCGAGAATCCTTTTCACTAGGAATAGGATTTTTGGCAGTAGCGGCCTTAACACCCTCAGGACCCTGAGAAATGGTTTCAGGGTAAGCAGTAGGATTCTTGTATAAAAACTGATGGGAATCAGGAACCCTGTAGTACCCATCAGGCTTAACAGGAGCAGGAGGAAAAAATCAGGAGTTAAATTAGCCTCCGAAAAGGCATCATCCACAATATCCAAAACAGGAGGAATAGCCAGGGGTCTATGTAGGGGTAGAAGAAGAAAATCCCTCAGTCTTTTCTTGGATTCTGAATATTCCTGTCCCTCCCAGTGAAAATGTTCCCTCATTTCATGCAGAGTTTCCCCAAAAGAAAAATCCTCAGGAGGAGAAGCTGAAGGAATGGAATCTTCCGCATCAGAATCCTCATAAGGAGGAAAAGAATATTCCTGAGCAGAAGAAGAAACTGAGGAAACAGAAGCCTGATCAGAGGAATCATAATAAACATCCTGCCTTGGCCTTTTGTCTGGAGGGGGATGAGAACCCCTAATCATTGTAAGTAAATCCTCCGCCATCTTGAGTAACTGTTTCTATGACTTGGGAGCCGGTTCAAAAGAGGCCTGTGTTGAAGTCTTTGATTTAGAAGGAGTCTTTGCCTTGGCTTTGCCTTTACTTGAAGTTGAGTAGGCCTGAAAACCCCTTTGGAAGCCGGTACCTGCACAGCGGCTCCAGACCCATCTGAAGGAGCGTTGTCCGAAGGTCCTGCAACAGAGATATTTAAAGGCCTGGTTGGCTCCTCATGGGAGTCCGTTTCGGCCATCGGTTCTGAAATGGCCAATGACAGGGGCTGCAAAAGCGCCTCACTGACGACGGCCGAACCTGAAGCTGGCTCCACATGTGCGCTATCATCAGATTTGGACCTTGGAGGCCTGTCTTTATCCCTGCGACGCTTGTGAACTCCGGTAGATGGAAGCGTATCCGACATTTTGTAGTTAAAGCGTCTACCGAAGTAATGAAAGGCAAAATCATACCTTCGCTTAATTGTACGTGGATTGAATCTAGCACAAAACCGACAACTAGCTACGTTGTGGTCAGGGCCCAAGCAAGGAATACAGTAAGAATGAAAATCCTTATGAGGTATTTGCTTCCCACATGAAATACAATTATTAACTTTTTCTGACATCGGAGTGGAGCAAGAAAAAAGTTTCCCCAACGGGGTACTTAGCTTTGAGTGGGGAAGAAAGTCTTCGGACCGAAGTACGTAGAAATATTCATCAGGAGTCAACCGACCTGCATTTGCGAACTGCTATCACCGCACGGCAAGAAAGACTGGAGAAGATGGCGTCGGCTATCAGCTTTATACTCCTGGCGCTCTGACGTCAGGGAGCAAAGTTGAACAGCCGACGCCGGACCCAGACTTTGGCCGACCGAGGGCTGCCTGCCGGCAGGGGAGAACCCTACAGTCATGACTGCAACAGTGAAACACGATGAACATCTGAAGGGCGTTGCAATGGGGTCGCCAGCCGCACCTTCTTATGCCAATATAGTTATGGCATTTTGGGAGTCCATTATTCTGGCTAAACTGAAAGTTAAATATAAAATTTTATTTTATTCTAGATTTGCTGATGATTTGTTTTTTATTTTGAAAGGGACTGAAACGGTAGTGGAAGATTTTGTTACTGATATGAATTTAATGTCAAACTATTTGAAGTTTACCAAAGGGGTAAGTGGGCACATTGTGAATTTTCTTGATGTGGTCTTAAGATGGGAACCTGAACTGAACTTGTTTCATAGTAGAAGTTATAGAAAAGAAACCTTTACAAATGGCTATTTGCATAATAATAGCAATCACTCTTCATTTATGAAGAAAAATATACCCAAGGGACAATATATCCGTGCTAGTTGGATGACTATGGATGATTTGTAACTTTTAGGTGAGTTTCACTTGATTACACATATGTTCCTGATGAGGGGTTACGATACTGAATATTTAAATCAATTACAGAAAGATATTCTAGAAAAGAGAATTTCGTTATACCTTCCGATTTTATGAGTTCCGTTGGTCAATGGGAAAACCAATGTAAAGAAACAATTTGGGGCAACACTCACTTTGGACATGACAGTAGATTGCCGAGCAATTACAGAAATAGTCCAAAGGAACTGGAAAATATTGGAAGGAAACAGTGAGTTAATGAAGGTGGTATGAACAAAACCTAATTTTGTTTATAGGAATCAGGTTAACATTAAAAAACTGTTCGAGAATGATCATTCTACTAGTACTTCTAGGGCAGTATTTAGCCATAGGACAGGGGTGTATAAATGTGGAAACTGCAATTTTTGCAGGTATATAACGGAGAGTCCTTACATTGCATTGATTCATATTGAAGATACATATAAGGTCCCGGGATATTTGACCTGTAAAACTGAAGGAGTTATTTATATTGGAGTGTGTAGTGGATGCAAGGCTTTCTATGTGGAGATGACTACACGTCCCCTGAGAGATCATATCAGGGGATATGTTTATGGTATTAGGAGCAAGGATTGTAATAGTGCTTTATTTAAGCATTCTTTGGAATGCAACAAGTGCAAAAAGTTTCTGTTTTGGAAGTAGGTAATAAGGATTTGAGAGGGGGCGACTTCAAGAATTTTCTTGTGCAAAAGGAAACCTTGTGGCAAATAGCACTTGATGCTGATAAAAAGCCCGGGTTAAATGAATCAGTAAATGTAAAGTGTTTTTTAAAGTACCAGACATTAAAAGTTAGTAAAAATTAATAAATGTTAAGATAGAAATTATGCACAAAACGTTTTTGTGATATTAAAACATCTATTTATATATTTACATATGCATATATTCACATATTTATATTTTTTATTTTTATATACATATTTTTCTTTTTAACAAAGTGACCATTAAGTAATGTGAGAAAGTTCTACAATAATTGTTTTTAATTGGACAATTAATCAAGTGTTTGGTGCCAAAATGGAGTGTATTTAATACATGTATTTTTATTCAGTTGGTATGTTTCTGAAGTCAAGTTCTGACGAAAGTGGGAATAACGTTGTGTTTATGCTAGCCTTTTGCTGTTAACTTGCCTTTTTTGACCTCGGGAAGTTCCTGTTTTTTGGATATCTCCATCCATTGTCTGGTTGCATTGTAATCTGATTGTGAGCTTCCAGATTTTAATTAATAGACTTTGGTATCTTTTGGTTTTAGGGTTGCATATCTTGTTCTAATGGGATGCTGATACCTAGTAAGTAAGGAGTTAGATGGGAGGGGATATATTAAGTGTTCAAGCTTATGTGCAGCTATAAAAGTGGAGGTTTGGCCTTTTGGGTAGTGGAAACCTGGGTATGTATTATATTCATAGGCAGTAAGAAGATAAGGGACAAGCAAAGAGTACAGTGGTAGTATTTTAAGTGGTTTCATTGCAAGTAACATTGGGATTATTGAGATTGAGTTGTCCCCAGTTTAAACTTTTAAGATACGATAGAAAGGTTAAGTACTGGAGAGCCTACTGATGACTTGGATATAGCAGATTGGTTGAAGAAAGAGGAGGTGTGGTTGTAGCACTATATACTTAGCACCACTGGGGGCGGGTGGAATTTAGGGGCAGGGTGGGATGCGAAGCAAGCCCGAGCTCAGCGAGGGCAAGCGAAGCAGGGCCAAACCAGACCATGAGGTAGTAAGGGTCTACGCTAAACTAGGCTAAATATAGGTTCTTTCTTACTTTCTCGTAGGTTTCTTTCCTCCTTTTTATAACAATTTGTCTGAAGAGTTGCGTTTATTATGTTTTATAGTTTTATGGCTATGAGAGTAAATTTCACTTTTATGCCTTGGGTAAGACATTTAGCATTCAAGAGCTCACACGTAAAGCATTAAGCTTTCTTGAGCAGTTTTCCACTGAGGTACTCTTTAATGGGTAGTAAGGGACTTAGTAAGCCAAATCAGGTAATAAAGGTTTACTAAGATATTGATTGGAAGGGAGCTATTAGTGCTTCAGACCCAGTCCGGCTGTGTAAAATCTAAAATGGTGGCTGCCACAGGTAATATTTATTAACTTTGGGACTGGCTTAAGTTAATAAACAGGGAAGGGGGAGGGGGAAACAAGAGTGTGGACTGGGAGTTCTTTTGTACTGCTGTTAATGAGCTAAGATCCAGGCAAAGACAAGTTTGTGTTTAAGAAAAGCAATCAAAATTGACCAAGAACTGCTGTGAAGCTGCAAGTCATTTCTTAACAATTTATCAGGTGGAAAAACAGCATGACCTTGTATCTGAAGGCTACTGTGCTCTCAAATAAATTAAACACACACAGTATTTGATCAGTTAAGGATACTATTTACTAACAGAAGGGAATATAAGTGACATAAAAGATGACTCTGTGTGTGTGTGTGGGGGGGGGGGGGGGGGGGGCTGCTTATAAGCCAAAGCAGAGTGCTCTCCAGGGGATAATGAATATTAGCTCAAACAGGTAGACACATACAAAACGTTAACTTTAGCTGTTTGTATTTGCAGACAGTTCAGACCCAGACTGTGCTTTTCATATAGCAGTGTATCCACTGGTCGGGTTAAAGATAAAGATGTTATTGCAGCCGATTACTTAGAGTGGTGTTAGGTCTAGAAAAGTAGACTACAGAAATGAGTAAGCACTGTCGAGATGGTAAAGATACATTATAAAGACTACAACACAAACTGTGCACAGGAAAATATGTCTTGAATCAACTACTAGTATATGCAAATACTGAGCCAATTGGATAACACATTAGTAAGAAGGTACCTCAGCTGACAGGTATGCAGTCACAAATAAAAATATAGCGAGCAGCACTCTGTTGTGGGTCAGTAATGTGATTCTATGCACCACTTACACCACAATTATATAGATATAATTAACAGTATGAGCTGTCTACGCACAAAACATACACAGGAATACTAGTAGTTGACAAGGTGCAACTATGCAAATAGCACATACTAATATACTAAACAACTTGGTGAAGACAAACGCATGCTAGCATGCCATAGTATCCTCCTGTAATACAGCATAAATCACATTAGATGTCTGTGGAACACAATTCAACATAAATAAGCACAGACCAGTGGTTTCCAAACTGTGCACAGCGGCGCCCTGAGGAGCCATGGCCTCCTCATAGGGGCACGGCAAACTAATAAGCTTTGTAGCATATAAATAGTACTACATGTGCATTTCTTTCCGCACACAGAGGGTAGCAAATTGCTGTCTTAGTGGTGATCATAATATGCATTATTGTTCCACCAAACCTGGTGTCTCAAATACATTAATAATCAAGTCAATCACTTTTTGTTTTCTTTTAGCTGCAGATAGCACAGTTTCCTAAATAGAGTACATGCTTTCAGCCTATCAGCTCATTCACTTTTGTCTACATAATAGTTTATTTAGGAATCTAAGAAACCGGCTCTTCCAACAGTTCCGACTGGGGTGGTTTGGGGGGAGGGGGCGTTTGCATGAATCCTTGAAGTTGAGGTATGTTGTGGTACATTGAGTTGGGTCATCTGGAGTAGGGATAATGAATCAAAACAGTAGCAATGTGCCCACTTTTCTTGTCAAGTTATGAGCATTGGTGGAGGACTCTACTATCAACGACGTTATTACATGGAGTGGGGTAAGCGAGGGCTGGGGACAGTGGACATACTAAATGAGTTGGGGTTATAGGCCTTCATGAGTGCGTATTGGGGCAGTGGGGCCATCATGAATGTCGGGGTGCTTATAAAGTGATAGCTTACATATTGGTAAATGGCAGTTGGTGTGTTTTTGTTGTTACTGAATGTAGATCCAGCAGTCTCTTACCTGAAAAGCTGGAAGTATTAAATAAATTTATCTGTATTGCTGCATCTGTGGATGCAGTCCAGAAATGGTTCTGGAGTTGCTTTAGCACTTGAATACTTACTAAGAGTTTAACTGTTTAAGAACCCAACAACAAAGCCTAATAAAGTGTTTCATGTGGGGTCATTTGGGGCTTTATGGAAAGAAGATCTATTGTCACGAGATTTTTCATTGGAACATACTGAGATGGATGAGGAGGATGTAGTTCAGAAGCTTGGCTGCTCTTCTGCAACAGCTGCCAAACTGGAAGTTGTTTGCAGGTAATCTTGCAGAATTAGCTGCATTCTTGCTCATTTCTTTGTTTACATTAGTTGCGTGTATAAAACTCTTCTGAATAGTTTGCAGATGTGAAGATTTCAGAGCCGCTTCAAGGGGGTTACCAGCTGTACATGGTTCTGCAGAATGCCTAGATTTTTGCCTCATATTTTAGGTCTGTTCATAAAATTTGCATTTTTCTGGCAAATTAGTGAAGAATGAAGGCACTAAATAATGACATACATTTTAGTTTCAGACTTCATATCCTTCTGAAAATGCATGTTAATTGACAAGATATTACTTTAGCAGTTTTCTAAGTTTATAAGAGCAGTGTTTAAAAATTGCCCTTATTTGGGGGCCTTATTCTTCCCCATAATTTTTTAGCTTTGTCCAGATGTCTTGCACTTAGTCAGAGTGCATACCTGTCATCCTTTATTTGTACTGCTGTTTCTAAAGATGGATTAACTTCAAGCTGTACCTTTTGTGATACTTCCAAAATCAGCCAGCCCAATCGCAGTTTTGTCTCTTACTTGCTGATCTTTAATCCATTAAATCTGCAGTTTTCTATTAAATTAGTGCATATAACAGTCTCAAAAAAGCTTACAAATACTGTGAAAACATGCTCTCTTCCATGTTATTTCTTTTTGGCACAAACTGTGTATTGCATTTATTACTGATTCATGTGGCCGTCTATAAATGCAAAGGGGCTGTATGTGGCCTTGATCTCTGTCCATTGAAAACAAAATTGTGTTTACCTGTTTTTTTTTTTTTGTAATTTTGAGGCTGTATGAAATTGTATAAATCTCTTGTGTCAAGGCAGGCCAGAAAAATAGATGTTAAACTGAGGCCCCATTTGCCTGGCTTGATGGTAGCTTGGGTGAATGTAAGAGATTCCACAGCACATATTGAAAAGAATAGGGGAAGTTCCCTTGGACCCTCGCCAAATTTCCCGTAATCAGTATGAATACAATATCTGGTCTCCCCTGCAAAAAAGTCCATTGGCCTAGTGGGACTAACCCAGTCAACATAGTTTTTGTTTTTTTAACCAAATGCTTTTTCTGTGTGACCTTTTTACTTATTGTTTTAGTTTGTTAGTTGGGATATTTTGCAGTAATTGCTTTTTTCTGTATGACCTTTTTACTCATTGTTTTAGCCAGTCAACATAGTTTAAGTAAAATTAATACAAAGAAAAAAATTGGTTTTGAAATGTCAGATGTCTCTGGTGGGAGAAGAAATGTGGTATTTTAACAAAAAATGCTTTAAGTTTGGTAAAAAAAAAAAGAAGACTTTGTGAGGTAATATTGTGTTTTTTTGTTTTTTTAATCAATGCAACTACCTCGGAGCACTTTTGATCACGCAGCATGGAGTAGTTTTGTAAGCTATAATGACAAACCCACCCCAGAATACTATAAATTTGATTCGAAGTAGACCAAATATGAAAATCTGGACATTTTATGAAATTCTGGACAGTTGAATTGAAATGTATGTTTTTGTGATCTTCAATACCTGTGTTATTAACTTGTTCAATTACATTTTTTGTGATCTTAAATACACGTGTTATTTATTTGTACCTAACTAACCCTTTTAACTAAAACAAAAATTATTATTTCGCAAAGTTTACTTGTTAGAATTTGACGGGGGTGTCTTGGGAAAACCTGGATTCAACAAGGGAGCAGAGATTCAAAAAAGTTTGGGAACCACTGACATAGACAGTTGTAAAACACTTACTAGAGAGACACTGAGCTCCTCATGGGGCCTGTAGCAGGGTGGTTGTAGTTGTAAAAATGATGCCTGCCATAGCTAATTTGTATGAACTTTGGGATTGGCTTAAGGTAATAAACAGGGAAGGGGGAGTGGGAAACAAGAGTGTGGGCTGGGAGTTCTTTTGTACTGCTGTTAATGAGCCAAGATCCAGGCAAAGACAAGTTTGTGTTTAAAAAAAACAATCAAAATTTGACTTAAAAAATATTACTATAAAGCAATAGAAATAGCCAACAAACATGTTCTGTCGTATTACATTTTGGAAGTGCAGTATAAAGTACTGAAACCCCAACTCCTCCAAATGATGGCAGGGAAAAAATAAAGAGACTTCTTATTACAAGAAGATATCCCTGCAGTACGTTGAGATAGGCCTCTCCCCATACAAAACAAAACCATAAACCTCAGCACAAAATGAAAAGTGACAAAAAAAAGGCAAATGCTTGCTAGCTGAGTGTACATACAGCACAGAAGTCACAATGCGCTCATGCTCACAGAAACAAAGCAGCAACCTGTAAAACCACACAGCCAATGAGAAACTACTGCCAAAAACTTATTTAGAAAAGGATTTTAAATATCTTTAACAGTAGTAATGTTTGCAAAAATGTGTGGCATGCTGTAGTTTATCCATAATGGCTAGAGTAAAATACAGCAATGCCACACGCTCCAGTGAGATTTAACCGTATCAGACAATGGATGGCACAGCAATAAGAAAATGACACCTTTGAGTAAAATGCAACAGCAAACTATAAAAGCCAAGTTCTGCTTCATCAAGCACTGGAACATACAGTGAAAAAAGATCATATTTACATTTTATTATGTAGAGTACCAATCCAAAATTATACTTTCCAGTCATGCCCTTGGGTAAACTTCACAGTGAATGGGGACATTTGTTTATCTATACACACATATTTTGTGTTCATTTGGAACAATTCTCATGTTCATAAAAAACAAATTATTGAAAAAAAAATGCAAAATATATTAATTCAAAACATAAAAGTCTAGCAATTTAATTAGAAAATGCAAACCTGTCAAACAATGGTACTACACAAACTGTTGACAAAGAATTTTAGACCAAAAACATTGTAGAAACAATAGGAATACAATTTGTTAAGAAGTTGTACATATTTACAGAGATGACTTGCATTTATCCTGGATGTAAAGGATAGAACAAGAGCTATACTGCAGACTAGCAACAAAATGCAAAATAGTAACGCTTCAATTGTAACACAGATGATTTACATTTGCCCTGCATTACAAAACAGTAAGAGTTTACAGCCGATGAGAAACAAAATGCAAAACAAGTTACAACACATAAATATTACGAACAAAACATCACTCACTAAAAAGAAGAAATGCCAACTAATGGATGCATGCACTGCTAAAGAAAATGTGCACTACTCTCGTCTACTCAAAGAATCCAGAAAACTGGAAAGCTAATCCATCTCCAAGGTCTCCCATGCTAATGTGCAACAAAAACATTATCTGCACAACATCAAACTGTGATGCCCATAATTATTGTATGCCTCCTACATAACCTGCTCCCTCCAGACAGCAAACAGTGAATGCTTAATCCGATAAGTCTATTCGTGACCACATCTTGGCAACAACTTTGTCTTCTGAGTCTAATAAAGTACCCGCAAGTATTTTACACTTGAATACTACCTATGCTGCAACCCATGGACATTTGAAAATGCTCATGTATACTTTACTTGTAAATATGCGACTTAACACCTGTTTATATTAAAGCTCGTATATACTATCTAGCTGAATGCACTGTACTTATGTATGCCTGTGTTTCAAAAGATTATACACACACACTTACACACATATATATTATAAATATATATATATATATATATATATATATATATATATATATGTATATAGAGAGAGAGAGATACACACACACACACACACACACACACACACACACACACACACACACACACACGATCACTTCCAAATGAGCAATGTTCATGTATCTTGCCATTTAGACTGCTCCAACATATGCCTACACATATCACTTCAGTAGCGTACATATCTTTTTATAATGTATTTCTTAATTCTCAACTGTTTGTCATATCTTCCATTTGCAGCTTTTCTTTTTGGACCCAGGTGAACTATTCTGGTAAACAAAGGCAAACAATTAAATAAATAAATACACAGATATACACACCTGGCTGTATACAAAATGTAACCACAAATGCAACATATAAGAATTAAAATGAAATTTGAAATCTTGTTTATTAGTTATTATATTTTAATATAACAAAGACAGCTTACAGAAAGGTGACCAAGCCTGCCATCCTAACTCATCACTGCAGCATCACCACATACAGGGCAACCTTCCTACATAAACGAGCAGAGAGAAGCAAATTGATTTCATAAACCTTTACTGGACAGCACAAGCAGCAGAAGTCCATAATTCCACCTTAGCAGTGCAATTGTACTGCTTGTGGGACAGTGAGATTCATAACGTCCCACAGCTAATATTACTCTCAAAAGCAAATCACACCAAAGGATTTATGCTGATTTGCATTACCTGACTACAGTGAAATGGAATATAAATGAGTGTGCATATCATTAATACTTAAAAGGAGGTACTACCTTGCTCTTATCTGTCTTGTCTGCCACAATTCTACCCTTAACAACCCAGCACTGTGGCCGTAGTACTTCAGAAGTCTCATCTTTGGCTGTGCACCACCTGGAATCTTTCATTACTGAACAGGACTGCAGAAGGGAAATGGCTGGAATCTATGGCTGACTGACCCCCTCAACTGCTGTATTGCACATCACCAGGATATATTGGTTTACACAAGACATAGTGCACCACAGAGCAGGCACAGAGGTGCAGTGAGTATTACTGTCCGTGTGTTCATATGGGTTTCTTTGGATATTCTGGATACTCTGCTTTCCTCCCACATCCCTAAGGCATGCAGTAGGTGGATTGCTGACTCTAAATATTCTGTAGCTGTGTACAAGGTGTGTATGTGATAAAGAAGAAAGGCCTGACGATAGAGAGGAGTCAGGTTATCTGCAGTTTCACATATGCTGCCCCATGGCAGGGCTTTTTTCTAAAGCTTTACCCTATCTTGACATGCCGGGTTGGCATCCTAGAGGTCATACAATGGCACTGACAGAAACCCAGCCCTCACCTACATATTGCCATGTCCCATTAAATGCTTGCCCCCTACCCAAGTGTTCTCAGACTGCAAGGCTGTTGCATCACCACAAGCTCTCCTGTGCCTCATTTGTACATCCCTAGTCCATTCCCTTCTTGCCTAGCAGTCTCCAAGGATGATAGCAGCCCTTCACAAAGTTGTTAAAGGAGTCACATGTGACTTGACAACACTGGACTGATGGGCGAATGCACCATTGCAGCTTGTGCTATGCAAATCAACTTTACACGGAGTATTTACAAATCACTCTCGTTGGCCACATGTAGTTGTGCACAGCAGCAGTCAGCACAGCACTAGTGATTCAACATTCCAATGGGAGGGTTCCACTCAACAAGTGAACATTAATTTGTAGAATACAAGAGCTGGGTGGCACTGGAGAAAATGGTTAAATAAATTAAATGACGATGGATGTCCTAGGTTGTAAACATTTCAGAAACTAAAAGGTGGGGAGGTGCTGCAGACAATGACCATATGTTTGAGATGGGGTGAGGGTGGGCCCTGGGCAAAAAGCAAACTTTGAATAAATACTTTAAGTATGACAGGCTCTTCCTTGACAAAGGACATTACATTACACAATCTTAAGGAGGTGAGGTAAAATTTACACGTGCATTATTATACTTAATGCAATGGCACACCTTGTTACAAGTTCATATTAGTACAGTCAGTAGAAACCCACAGCTGAGGTAACTCTTGATAAATTAACTTTAATTTGTAATTTATAAAGTCTAAGAAGTCTCTGATGAAAACAGCATTAAAGAAATTAATTGAAGCTGGATTTCCTAGACAAAAAAAACATTTCAGAAACAAACAAAGGTGGAGAGAAGCCCCAGACAATGACCATATATTTGAATGGGGATGGGAGTGGGCCCTAGACCAAAATCAGTTGAAACACACAGATGATACAACTACAATATCACTAAGGTGAACTAAAAATAAATTAATATAATAGGCATCCAAGCACTATGCTGTGAGATCCATGGAGGATCTATACTATACAACACAAGCTGCACTATACAATAAATAATTGTTTTCAGGAATTCCAGACTTTTTTTAAAAGCTAAAAAAAAGAATAATGTTTTCATCTAAAATGGCTAAATTAAGCCACAAGCTATTCATTTTCTCTACCGCAGTGGTACAGCGGTAGCGTTGTTGCCTCACAGCAAGAGGTTCTCCTGTTCGATTCGCGGCTGGAGTGCCTTCTGTGTGGAGTTCCTCCCCGCAGTCGAGTGGCATCCGAAAGACATGCGTGAATAGGCGTGCATTCGCTGAAGGTTGGGCATTGGGCTGGCAATTCAGCACCATACCAGCACCATAAAAATCTACTGCCAATCATTAGCAGACCGGAGTTCCGCTGTGGCGACCCCTAATCGGGAAAAGCCGAAAAGACAAACTATTCATTTTCTCTAACTAAGGAGTTCATTTGAAGCAAAATAATAATGGCTAGGAAATTTGATATACTGTTAACAGCCTATATGAGATCTAAAGATAGCACAGCTTTTACACAGTCAAAAGATTTGATCCGCTGTTGTAAAGGGATAAAGCCCCGATTGTAAGCCAAGTGATTGGAGTTTGACTAACAGCTCAGACACTTGCTGAAGTCCGTGTGTGTGTGTGTGGGGGGGCAGAAATGTCAAAGCTCAACCTGCTCATCTCCTCTCAGTGGCAGGGGGGTGGGCTAAGAACACATGCCCGAAGCACAGGAGACCTGGTGGTGATGCAACAGTCATGTAGTCTCAGAACACTTGCGTAGGGGGCAAACATTACACAGGGCATGGCAATACAAAGGTAGGGGCTGGGTCTCTGTCAGTGTCATTGTAAGACCTCTTTGATGTCAATCTAGCATGTCAGACTGGGTAAAGCTTACAGAAAAAAGCCCTGACATGGGGCAGCATATGTGAAACTGCAGGTAACTTGACACCTCTCTATCACCAGTGAATGCATGACCTGCTTTTCCTTCTTAGAACAATAAGGCTGCCCCACCTGAAGAGGTACTACCACAAGTGAGACAGGAAGAATTGCTGGGGTGCCTAGCAGCTGATGTCAAGCTGCAAAAAGCAAACTCCACAATGGTCATACAAGTACTATGGTAATAAAACCACCATTAGAACAAGAACAACGGTATTAATTAAAAAAAAAAATCATAAAATAGTATCAGAATAGTTTATCCAGGACACTTCCATAAGAAATACAAAAGGCCAGTAATTTTCTTTGTCCATTTACTCATCTGTGTGTGTGTGAGAATTCTGATGGTATTCCATGTATCTGGGTAACCATACCTGCAACAATTCCATTATTTGAACTATAAGGTGTACTGTCAGAGAAACACTAATCATTCACCCCAGCATGTAGCTGTGAACAGTAAAGCAGCTTTTCAGAAAACTCCATATTAATTACTATGAGGTGCTTTTATGACAGAAATCAAACTTAGAAAATTAGCTAACTAGAACAGCCATATTGAACTGTAAAACATTACCTGAAAAGATATATTGCGAAAAAGATAATCAGGGTCAGAATTAAGGGACTGTCGCTCTCCCACTTTGGACACAATAGAAGAGTCTTCATGGTTTCTGTTCAAGCAGCTTTATTTTATACAAACACATCACGATAGAAGTTTACTTACTTTAACTGAAGTAACTTGTATACAAACTAACTACTGCAATCATACATGCTCACTCTCTGGCTGCACTCTCAAAATGGCACTGGGAATAGCACAAGCCCGGTATTTATATGTGCATGTTCAGTCCCTGATATGCTTCTTAAAGATGCAGCACATACACTCTGATCTACATCCTCCCTCTTTGAGAAATAGATTGTGCAACATTATGAATCTATTTGGCATGCAGATATCACAGGTAGCTCTTTATCATGCATTCATACAAGACTAAGTACATATATACAAAGTTAAGTACATGTTGCTGTGTATTTCACACTGGGTCTGGATATTTAACCATATTGTGTGACATAAAACTGGGATTTGGGTTTAGCAACTCGAGCTCTCTCTACAAAATGTTCAACTTTGAAAGTATATGGAACATCTTCAGGAATAGAATCAGAGGTTGAAATACATTCTGGGATGGGAACAGCGTTTGGTTTGCTCCGAGATCTAGAGTCTGTATCACAGGAACAATGTTGCGATGATGATTCCAGTACAGGAAGAAGATGTCTGCGATTTCTCCTGTACTCCACAGATTCTTAGGAACTCGGCTCGGCACATTTACCTGTAACTTAAACAATCCAGTTGAAACCTTTTGCCGTTTGTATTCTCACGGTCTCTCTCCTTCCCTCAATGGGCGAAGAAATCTGCTCGATTTACCATAACTGGACTTCTGGATAGAATGCTTCTTGAATAATTGAGCCTTGATGGTTTTATTGTTCTTTGCTTTAGGCCTCAATAAAGTAGAACTAATAGGTAGCATAGTTCTGGCTTGCCTGGACAGAAGTCTGAGCAGGTTAGCCAAGAATATCATCACGGGGTATGTTTCTGAGATTAAGCAAATTCAAAACGACATCGGTATTGTCATGCTTTGACCTTTCAAGTAATTCCTTTGCACTCTGCACTGCAGATTCAGCTAGACCATTTGACTGTGGATATTCAAGAACTTGAGTTAGCTGAAGTGGTTCTCTTTGCAAATGTGGTCTACTATTGCATACTGAAGAAGAAGAAAGTACTTTATCAATGTCTTTCAGTAATGAAGACCAAAATACTAATTCACTCACTCTTATCTTAGTGGATGCAGAACCTGGGTGACCATGATGCAAAATCTGGACATATTCTTGTTGTAAAGAAGCAGGAACAACAATTTTAGGACCTTTGAAAATAATGCCATCTTCCATCAACATTTAATCTCTGTAAGGAAAATAGGTTTGCACTTCAGGTGGTACACTAGATTGCTTTGATGGCCATCCAACATTAATGAAGTGATTCAGTTTTTGCAAAATTGGATCAGTCTGTGTGATCTCTTAACTCATCAAGCCTATTGGTAGAAAAATTACACACTGCCATCAGGTCAAAGTCAAAATTCTCTGTGTCAAGCTGTTTTGTCGTATTTCTGAGTGATCTGGATAAGGTATCAGCCAGACAAAGCAGTTTGACTTTCGTATAGACAATTTTGAAGATGTACTTTTGCAATTCAAGCATCATTCTTTGTAATCTCACTGGAGCTGAACGCATATGCTTTTTTAGAATAGTAGCTATACGTTGGTGGTCAGTTTCAATCTGAATAGCTCGACCATAAATATAATCCTGAAACCTGGAACATGCAAATACTACTGCAAAAAGTTCTCTCTCAATTTCAGCATACTGCACCTCAGTTTGGGTAAGTGTTCTAGATGCAGAGGCTACTGGTCTGCCCTCTCGGAGTATAACTGCACCGAGACTAAATTTTGAAGCATCACAGGAAAGAAAGACTGGTTTGTTCACATCACTGTATCTTAATGTAACTGGGGTGGCAATTTTTTGCTTAAGGTCTTCAAATCCTTCTGGTGCTGTTCTAACCATGACCGTGTAACATTTTTGCATGTCAGCTCTCTTAAAGGTGCTGTCAACTTAAGTCAGGTATAAACATGCCTAAATAGTTGACCATGCCTAAAAAATGCTGTAGAGCTTGAACATTGTCTGATGCGGACATCTCAAGAATAGCTGCTTGCTTGGTCAGGTCTGGTCTCAAGCCAGTACTGGTAAATAAATGATCTACATATGTAACTTCTGGAAGTCTGAATTTGCACTTCAGAGGAATGAGCAGTTTACTTCATGTGCTCTGTCTAGAACTTTCTTAAGGTTCCTGACATGCTCTGCTTTATCATTGCCTCCAACCAATCAATCACCTACTATTACAGCACAAGGATAACCCGAAAAATTTTGCTCCGTTGCACGCTGCAAGACTTCACCTGCAGAATTTATTCCAAATGGCATCCTTAGGAATCTGTATCTACCAAACATGGTTAGTAATGAAGATTTGCGATGAACCATCACTTGCCAAAATGAATTTTTGCATCCAAGACAGAAAAAACAGCGGCATTCGGTATTAGGGCTGCGACCTATTGGACCGTGCGCATTAGATGATATGGTCTCTTCAATGTGTTGTTCAAATCTCTTGGGTCAATGCATATTCAGATTTCATCTTAGCCTTTTTTATGAGCTGCTACCATAGACACCCATTCAGTTGGTTCTGTGACTGGACAAATTACACCTTGCTGCACCATTTTACCAACTGAGCCTGAACTTTATCCTGCATAGCTATTGGAACTCTTCTTGCTGGTCTGACTAATGGAGTGACCTCTGGGTCTAACTTCATGGAAAACACAACTGGGAAGTTTGCCCAACTTGTCATCGAAACATCAGCATACTGAGAAAATGGCTTCAGAAAAATTGGAACTAGGAGATGCACTTATGTGATGAACGTCTTTGGTAAAAGAAGCTCTTTGCCAATAAATTCACTGCATCAGCTCTTTCACCAATTATTGATACATAATCTACATAGAAAGTTGACTGCTGCAGCTCTACTTCATCAACTTGCTTTTTTTGTGTGACCCTTCTTTACAACTGTGTGAGGTTTAATTGATTTGTAAAAGTTTTGGAAATGGTTTCATTTCTTACACTTGGGACATTGACCGAATGCTAAGCATTTCTCTCTTTCAGACTCATGATCTGCACCACAATTGCAACAGTTAACAATAAAGTTAGCCTTGGGTTTTGCTGACTCACACTTCTACTGTAAACTTGCTGGAAAACTACATAGTTTCCCTGGTGAGCCAGCAGGGGTGGTGGACGCCATGTGCTTGGGCCTACTTCTGTTTGCCACATGTTGCATACTATCTACATTTCCTCTGGAGCCTGCTGAAACCATGTTCTTATTACTTGCAAGCATACTTATATGTTTTTCTGTCACTTCATGGATTTGACAAATCTCTATGGCTTTGCTCAACTTTAAATCCCATCACAAAGCAAGATCTCTCTCACAGCAGCATTGTTAACACCACACACAAGCTTGTAGTTTATTAACTCATCTTTTAAGTCACCAAACTGATAAGTTTTAACCTTGTGTCTCAGGTCAGTTATATTAGCTGAAAATGTTTCCCCTGGTATCTGATCTCTTGTGTAAAACAAATGCCTCTCTAATGTAATATTTGTCTGAGGGTTATACATTTCACTGAACTTGTGCTATAATAGCAGCAAAACAAAACAAGCAAAACAGTTCTGTTTTGCTTGTTTTGCTGCTATTATATTGCTGCTACTGGGCTTTTGGCTGTTTAACAGGCCATTTTACGAATCTTTTGCAACTTTGGTGAATAAATAGAGTGGAATACTGCATTTGGAGACTATTTCAGGCTACGGAAGTTTGACCCAGGTGGAATCTTGTGTTATTCATCATCATCATCATTCTCTTTCGGCTTTTCCCGTTAGGGGTCGCCACAGCGGATCATCTCTTTCCATTTCTTCCTATCCTCTGCATCTTGCTCTGTCACACCAACCGCCTGCATGTCCTCCCTCACCACGTCCGTAAACCTTATCTTAGGCCTTCCTCTATTCCTCTTACCTGGCAGCTCCATCCTTAGCATCTTTTTCCCAATATACCCATCATCCCTCCTCAGCACATGCCCAAACCAACGCAATCTCGTCTCTCTTGCTTTGTCTCCAAACTGTCCAACATGAGCTGACCCTCTAATATACTGATTCCTAATCCTATCCATCCTAGTCACACCGATTGCAAATCTTAACATCTTTAACTCTGCCACATCCAGCTCTGACTCCTGCCTTTTTGTCAATGCCACTGTCTCCAACCCATATAACATAGCTGGTCTCACTACCCTCTTGTAGACCTTCCTTTCACTCTTACTGGTACCAGTCTGTCACAAATCACTCCTGACACTCTTCTCCATCCATTCCACCCTGCCTGTACTCTCTTCTTCACCTCTCTTCCACATTCACCATTACTCTGAACTGTTGATCCCAAGTACTTAAACTCGTCCACCTTTACCAACTCTACTCGCTGCATCCTCACCATTCCTCTAACCTCCCTCTCATTTACACACATATATTCTGTCTTAGCCCTGCTGACCCTCATTCCTCTGCTCTCTAGAGCATATCTCTACCTCTCCAGAGTCTCCTCAACCTGATTCCTACTCTCACTACAGATCACAATGTCATCTGCAAACATCATAGTCCACGGGGCCTCCTGTCTGATCTCATCTGTCAACCTGTCCATCACCACTGCAAATAAGAAAGGACTCAGAGCTGATCCTTGATGTAATCCCACCTCCACCTTAAACGGATCTGTCACTCCCACTGCAGTCCTCACCACTGTCACACTACCCTCGTACATATCCTGTACCACTCTTACATACTTCTCTGCCACTCCCGACTTCCTCATACAATACCACAACTCTTCTCTAGGCACCCTGTCATATGCTTTCTCCAAGTCTACAAAGACACAATGCAACTCCTTCTGACCTTCTCTGTATTTCTCCAACAACACTCTCAGAGCAAACATTGCATCTGTAGTGCTCTTTCCTGGCATGAAACCATACTGCTGATCACTAATCATCACCTCCCTTCTTAACCTTGCTTCCACTACTCTTTCCCATAACTTCAAGCTGTGACTAATCAGTTGTATCCCTCTGTAGTTACTGCAGCTCTGCACATCACCCTTATTCTTAAAGATAGGTACCAAAACACTTTTTCTCCACTCCTCAGGCACCCTCTGACTTTCCAAAATTTCATTAAACAATCTAGTTAGAAATTCCACTGCCATTTCTCCTAAGCACCTCCATGCTTCCATTGGTATGTCATCTGGGCCAACAGCCTTTCCATTCTTCATCCTCTTCATAGCTGCCCTTACTTCCTCCATGCTAATCTGTTTCACTTCCTGATTCACTATCCCCACATCATCCAACCTCCTCTCTCTCTCATTCTCTTCATTCATCAGCCTCTCAAAATACTCTTTCCATCTACTCAACACAATCTCCTCTCTTGTGAGTACCTTTCCCTCACTATCCTTTATCACCCTTACATGCTGCACATCTTTCCCAGCTCTGTCCCTCTGTCTAGCTAATCAGTACAGGTCCTTTTCTCCCTCTTTAGTGTCCAATCTCTCGTACAACTCTCCATATGCCCTATCCTTAGCTTTCGCCACCTCTCTCTTTGCCATGCTCCTCATCTCCTTATACTCATGTCTACTGTCTTCATCTCTTTGACAATCCCACTTCTTCTTCGCCAGCCTCTTCCTCTGTATACTCTCCTGTACTTCCTCATTCCACCACCAGGTCTCCTTGTCCTCCTTCCTCTGTCCAGATGTCACACCAAGCACCTTTCTAGCAGTCACCCTTACTAGTTCTGCTGTAGTTACCCAGCTATTCGTAACTCTCCACTGCCTCCCAGTGCCTGTCTTAACTCTTCCCTAAACTCCACTTCACAATCACCCTTTTTTAACTTCCACCATTTAATCCTTGGCACAGCTTTCACACTCCTCCTCCTCTTCTTGATCACCAACGTCATTCTACATACCACCATTCTATGCTGCTTAACTACACTTTCCCCTGCCACCACTTTACAGTCTCCAATCTCCTTCAGACTGGCCCTCCTACATAGTATATAATCAACCTGTGAGCATCTTCCTCCACTCTTGTACGTCACCCTATGCTCCACCCTCTTCTTAAAATACGTATTCACCACAGCCATGTCCATCCTTTTCGCAAAATCCACAATCATCTGACCTTCTGCATTCCTCTCCTTAACACCATACCTACCCATCACTTCCTCATCCCCTCTGTTCACTTCACCAACATGCCCATTAAAGTCCGCTCCAATCACTAGTCTCTCACCCTTGGGTACACTCACCACAACTTCATCCAACTCGCTCCAAAATTTCTCTTTCTCATCCATCGCACACCCAACTTGTGGAGCATATGCACTAACAACATTCATCATTACACCATCAATTTCGAGCTTCATAAACATCACTCGGTCAGACACTCTCTTCACGTCTAAAACACTCTTGGCATATTGTTCCTTTAGTATAACCCCTACCCCATTTCTCCTGCCATCCACACCATGATAAAACAATTTGAACCCGTTTCCTAAACACCTGGCCTTACTTCCCTTCCATCTGGTCTCCTGCACACACAATATATCAACCTTCCTTCTCTCCATCATATCAGCTAGCTCTCTTCCTATACCAGTCATACTGCCAACATTCAAAGTTCCTACCCTCACTGCTACACTCCTAACCTTCCTCCTATCTTCCTGCCTTCTGGCATGCCTTTGCCCTCCTCTTCTCCTTCGAATCTTGTGTGATTATGTGTTCTTATCCACCAGACTGCTCCGTTGTCAATTTACATTTCCAGGGAAGAGACTGTCACTCAGTAAGTCAAGAATAATTGTTTTGTCAGAAACAACAGTGTTGACTAACTTTAATGTAAATATTTTCTGTGTTTCTTTCATGCAGCATCTTACATGTTTAAAATACATTTTATTGATGTCAGTGTAATGAGCTAAACTGAGCTCATATTTCACTTTAAGCAAACTTATCACCCTTCTAAGCTTTTACTTTCTTGTTTCCTGGAAATTTCTTAAAGACTGTGCAACAATGGTGTTTCTTTTAACTTCGGGATTGCCCTGTCACACCAACAAAAGTTAAACATTTTGGAATAAATCTTTATTAACTGGAGTACATTCGCTAATTACTTGCGCCATACTAAACTTTTCTCAGGATAAAGACATCTACATACAGATCTTGTTTCCAGTTCTAGTTCTGCAGTTCATTATTAATCTTGAAATAAATTTTTCTGTTGATTTTCCACAAAGCCAGCTCTGTTCTTAATTACTTTACTTCTACAATGCTGCTATTCTACACAATATTATCATTCACTGATAACTACTGCCTTCCTTACATTTTACTAACACCTACCTCTATATGCAACCCTCTATTTGCAACTCTCCATACCCACCCCCATAATCTCCCAAACATTACACATCTCAAACTATTAATAGTCAGTAGTCTATTCTCCTCTGCTATAGTCCACCACTTTAAAAGCATTATACCTACAACACAATCGAGTCCCTAGACCAATGCTGAAATTCAAACATCCTTATACACACTCCCTGTGGTCATTCACTTGAAAACATGTAGTGACATCTATTCTAACCCAGGCTCTGCAACCACACAACAAAATAACAAGTCTGTCACATCACAAAATAGTCATCCCTCAAAGCCCTCAAAGCCATATGGTCACCACCTACAGAGAGCTAACCTTCTTAGTATAAGGAAAGTACAGTTTTGTACCTACCATAAATGTAGATGTTCGAGTGTTCACCTTGCTGCAGTCATCACACAAGGGTTATCCTGTCGTCAGGCGGTCCCGCAGTGGGCCGGAATTCCAAAGTCTTGTTCCGGCGTCGGTTGCTGTCGCCTCTTCCCTGACATCAGTGCGCCAGGGGTATATATATTGCAACCAACGCCATTTTCTTCAGTTTTTCTTGCCCCAGATGTCAGGTGCCCCCAAAAAGGTGGTCAGAATTAGTATCAAATGGAGTGAACACTGCACAAATTCAAAATCCCTTCAGCTATAAGCAAATATATCAGTAAGGCATAGAAGAGATTTTGCCAGTAGATCAGAGGGGCTGGAGGGAGGGTAACCTGGACTGCAGCAGGGTGAACACTCGAACATCTACATTTATGGTAGGTACAAAACTGTACTATGTTCATCGTGTTACCCTGCTGCAGTCATCACACTTGGGTTGAATCCCAAAGCTAAGGTAGGGGGGAGGTATCATCGAGGGTTAGTGGAGGCAAAGCCCTGCAGAACTGCAGTGGCGAAGCCCGCCCTGGACGCAGAGTAAAGAGGTAAGTGATAGCGTTTGGTAAAAGTGTGTACTGAACTCCAAGTTGCAGCTTCTAAAATCTCCTTGGTTGGAACCCCCCTGAGAAAGGCTGTAGAGGTAGCTGTTGCCCTGGTAGAGTGGGATCTAATGGTAGCAGGAACTGGTTTCCCATGATGGGTATAGCAGAAACGTATGCAATGACCTATCCATTTAGAAATGGTTTGCTTAGATATAGCCTTCCCTTGAGAAGCTGTAGCATAGGATACAAAGAGCTGGTCAGTTTTTCTGAAAGCCTTAGTTTTGTCCAAGTAGTAACAAAGCTGCCTGTGAATGTCCAAGGAATGCAGGAGTCTCTCACCTTTGTTCTGTGGATTGGGGAAGAAGGTGGGTAAGTGGATGGTTTGATTTACAGCTACACTGGAAACCACCTTAGGCATAAAGGAAGGATTAGTTCGTAGAGAAACTCTGTCTTGATGAAAAATGAGGAAAGGTTCCACTGCCATTAGTGCCTGTAGCTCTGAGACTCTCCTAGCTGAAGTTATTGCTAGGAGCAGGGCAGTCTTCCATGATAGGAACTGAAGATCTGCAGAGAAAGCTGGTTCAAAGGGAGGTAGTGTTAGTTTTTCCAGAACAAAGTTGAGGTCCCATGTTTGTGTCGGAGCTCTCCTGGGTGGTCTAATGTTTTTTGCCCCTCTGAGGAACAGCCTTAGAAGAGGATGTGAAAATAAAGGTGGATCCGTGTTGTAGTGAGCTGAAATAGCTGAAGCATGGATTTTAACTGAGGAAAAGGAAAGTCCTTTGTGCAACATCTCGGCTAAATACTGTAGAATGTGAGGCATGTGAGGCTGAATTGTGTCTTGGCCTTTAGCTTGGTTCCAGGTACAAAACCTTTTCCATTTGTCCGAATAAGCCTTCCTGGTGCTTGGCCTCCTGGCTTCCAGAATAACATCCTGAAATGCTTGTGAAAGAGGAGCTGGTTGGATGTTTAGTCGATTTGCCATGCAGCCAGATTTAAAGTTTTGAGCTGGCTGTGAAGAATCTGTTTGTT
This sequence comes from Protopterus annectens, assembly GCF_019279795.1. Lineage (NCBI taxonomy): Eukaryota > Metazoa > Chordata > Ceratodontiformes > Protopteridae > Protopterus > Protopterus annectens. The sequence goes on from NC_056735.1 coordinate 1,404,409,079, forward strand.
TTGCTGTGTGAGCAAATGGGGTATTTGAGGCAATATCCATGGTGGGCTGTGGGCCATATTTTTCAATAGCGGGTACCAGTGCTGGCGTGGCCAGTCTGGGGCTATGATAATTAGTCGTGGTCTCTCCTTTTTGACCTTCAAAAGAACCTTTGTGAGGAGAGGTAATGGAGGGAAGGCATATGCTGTCAGGTTTTTCCAACTGAAAGAGAGCGTCCACTTTCCAAGCTTGATGGTGAAATGTCCTTGTACAAAATTTTGTCAGTTGGTAGTTTTGAGGACTGGCAAACAGGTCTAGGAAGGCCCCATTTTTGCAAATATTTGTGGATCTAGTTTCCACTCGTGGGGATCTTTGATGTTTCTGCTGAGGTCGTCTGCCAATGTGTTCTTCTGTCCTGGCAGGAATTGAGCTTGTAACTGGACTTGGTAGGCCAGAGCTGTGTTCCATAAGATCATTGCTTGCCTGCATAGAGGGTAGGAATGTGTACCCCCTTGTTTGTTTATGTACCACATTACTGTGGTGTTGTCCGTCTTTATTGCAAGTTATCCTGGATGTAATATATCCTTGAAGGCTGTCAGAGCTTTCTGTACAGCTAGCATCTCTTTTTGATTTATGTGCAGATTTCTTTGATCTGCAATCCATAGGCCTTGAATGCATTGTCCTGACATGTGTGCCCCCCAGGCGTAGTCTGAAGCATCTGTTGTGATAGTCTGCCTGGCTGGGGGCAAGGTGAAAGGCTGACCCTTGTTGAGGTGACATGCCTGTGACCACCATAGAAATTCCTGTTGTAGGCAGGGAATGAGAGATATTCATTGTGTCCAAGCTGTGGCTGTGTTGAGACCATACGCTTTTTAGGTACCACTGTAATTTCCTCATATGCAGATTTGCAAATGGTATTATTAGTATGCAAGATGCCATGAAGCCCAAAGCCTGCAGAATTTTTCTTGCAGTTAATTGGGTCATTGTTGCCATTGTCTTGAAATATTGAGTCAGTTGTAGTTGCTTGTCTGGCGTAAGATAAGCCTTCTGGGCCGTTGAATTCAAGCTGGCACCCAGGAATGTCATTTTTTGTGAGGGTACTAGTTTTGACTACTTTTCGTTTACTGTGTACCCCAGGCAGTTTAGTAGCTGCTTTACAAAGGCCAGATGATGTAAGAGAATGTCTTTTCTTTCTGCTTGGATGAGGCAGTCGTCCAGGTATGGATATATTTCAATTCCTCTTTGTCTGCAGTATGCAATTACTGGTGCCAGGCATTTTGTGAAAACTCTGGGCGCAGTAGATAAGCCAAAGGGCAGTGCAGAGAATTGGTAATAGGTTGAACCTGCAATGAAACGGAGGTATCTTCTGCAACTTTGTCTGATAGGGACATGCAGGTATGCCTCCTTGAGGTCCAACGTTACTAGCCATGCTTCCTTGCCCAACATGGGAAGTAGCTGCTGTAGTGTTAGCATCTTGAATTTGGGTACTTGTAAGTAAGTGTTTGGAATTGAAAGGTCCAGAATTGGTCTCCAGGCATTGTCCTTTCTGGGCACTAGAAAGAGTCTTGAGTAAAATCCTTGGCCTTGCTCTCGAGTAGGTACCAGTTGAATGGCTCTCATGTCCATGAGAGCTGTAATTTGCTTTTGTGCCTCTGCCCATTGATTTTTGTGGCAGGTTTGGCATTCCTCTTTTCATTGGCAAGGTGTGAAAGTGGAATCTGTATCCTCGTAAAATTATGTCTAGGACCCATTTGTCCTTTGTGACAATGTGCCAGTTGTCTGCAAAAAGTGTGAGTTTCCCAAGGGGCTGCCAAGAGAGTTTTGCTTGGCCAGATGAGGTGCAAATCATTGAGTTTGCCTTCTGGTGGATTGAGACCTGTCTTCTCCTCCCTTCTGTGTTGTAGTGCCCCATTGGCGAGGTTTATACTGGGCTTGTGGTTGTCCTCTGCCCCTTGGGTGTCTGTATTTACCCCTCTGCGGTCTGTCAGTGGCTGGAAAGGACCAATTTTTTGTTGGCCAGTTTCTGCTGAAGCGAGGGGTTGTACTGTAGGAAATCTTTGACTGTCTGCATAGATTTTGCCTTATCTTCCATTTTCTTTAAAACTTCTTCTGCTTTAACTCCAAAAAGAACATCCTGCTGTAAGGGAGCATCCAGTAGTTTTGCTTTAACATGATCAGGCAGAGTCTGTTCCTTTAACCAAGCATGCCTACATATAACAGACCCAGTGACAGCTGCTCTGCAGGAGGCCTCCAAAGAATCAAACCCACATTGTAAGGTATGTTTGACCACCTGCTCAGTGGCGTGCAACAGATCCTGTACTTCTTTCAATTCAGATTGTTGAGGGAGAGTGGTTATTCTTTGCTTTAACTGAGAGATTAGAAATTGCTGATACTTAAGCATATGAAATTGACAATTCAGTGCCCTCATAGCTAGTGTGGCTGAGGTGTAAACCGTTTTTCCCCACCTGTCTAGTGCTCTGGAATCCCTCTCAGAAGGTACTGGGTTTTTAGCCATAGAAGCCTTAGCCCCCTTGGGACCCTGGGAGATAGTCTCTGGGTCAGCTACTGGGCTTTTGTAAAGAAATTTGTGGGAATCAGGCACTCTGTAGTATCTGTCAGGCTTAGCCGAAGCAGGAGGTAGAGAGTCTGGGTTGAAACTGGATTCTAAATAGACATCATCCACAATGTCCAAAACTGGTGGGATGGCAAGAGGTCTATGTTGGGGGAGTAAAAGAAAATCTCTGAGCCTTTTCTTTGAATCAGAGTAGTCTTGACCTTCCCAGTGAAAATGTTCCCTCATAGTGTGTAAAGTTTCCCCAAAGGAGTAGTCTTCAGGAGGAGAAGCTGAGGGAATAGAGTTCTCAGCATCAGAATCTTCATAAGGAGAGAAGGAATAGTCTTGGTCCTCAGAGGAGTCTGAAGAAATGGACATTTGCTCAGAGGAAGCATAATTTTCCTCTTGTCTAGGCCTTTTGTCAGGAGGGGGCTGTGAACCCCTGATTAAAGAAATCAAATCTTCAGCCATTTTGAGCATCTGTTTCCTAGGCGTAGGGCCTTGAACAGGAGACTGAAGTGCAGTCCTTTTAGATTTAGAAGGAGTCTTCGACTTAGAAAACGTTTTAATGGTGATAGTCGTCGGTCTGAAAACTCCTTCAGAAACCGATGGCGTTTCTGTAGCACCGACGTCTTTTGAAGCAAAGTCGTTGGAAGGGCCTGAAGTAAAAGGCTGCGTCGGCCTTGTACATTCCGTCAAAATTTCCGTAGCGGTCTTGGGTTCCAGATCTGCGGTAGTCAGGGGCTGCGTCGGAGCTTCACTGAGGACCGGAGACCGATCAGCCGAGGCCTCGGAATCTGGCTTAGGCCTGGGCTGGCTGTCCTTATCCCTGCGTTTTTTGTGCACGCCGGTAGTCGGTTGCTCAGACGGCATGGTGTAGTTAAATTTCCTACCGAAGTAGTGTTGTGCGAAATCAAAGCGTCTTTTAATAGTACGCTTATTAAACCTAGCACAAAACCGACAAGAAGTGACGTCGTGGTCTGGGCCTGGGCAAGGTATGCAATAAGAATGAAAATCCTTATGAAGTATTTGCTTCCCACAAGAAATACAATTGTTAACTTTTTCTGACATCGGTCTGAGGCAAGAAAAGTTTCCCCAACGGGGTACTTAGCTTAACGGAAGACTTTGGTCTGAAATTCGAATTCAAAAATCTCAGGAGTCGGCCGACCAGCACTTGTGAACTGCTTCTGCTTCGGGCACCGCGTGGCAAGAAAGACTGAAGAAAATGGCGTTGGTTGCAATATATATATACCCCTGGCACACTGACATCAGGGAAGAGGCGACAGTAACAGACGCCGGACCAAGACTTTGGAATTCCGGCCGACTGCGGGACCGCCTGATGACAGGATAACCTTAGTGTGATGACTGCAGCAGGGTAACACGATGAACATCAGACTTTACTGATCTGCATGCCTGGATAGCCTACCACTCCCCAGATATACTAGTAGCCACAGAAAAGTGGCTTAAATAAGAAAGAAAAACATGAAATAATCATACTACAGGGATCTAATACCCTAAGACATGACAGAACCCATAAAAAGGTGGTGTAGTGGCCATTATCTATAAGAATACTTTAAACCTATCTAGCTACTATATAACCCCACCCCCAATCTTCAGTGCTGAAATAATTATAGCAGAATTGCAAATTAAAACTCACAAAATCATTTGCATTATAGAAGCATACTTTCCAGGGAACTGAAATAACTGCTGCTCAGGAACTCTGGCATCAAGCAACATCTCACTTAAGACAATCACTTTAAGAGATCTGAATATTGATTGACAAACTACTGACAGTAGAAGTCCTTATAATGTAATTAATCTATATGGTTTCACTCAGATTATTTCAACTTCCACAAGGTACAACAAAAGATCTGGTAGAGCCTCTACCTTAGATTAGATTTGGTCTCTAATGCTCACACAAAATCCTCTCAAAAGCTACTTTACCCAGACTTCCAAGAACACTTCACACCGACTTAGTTTAATTTCAATTCTCCCAGTGTGGAAGAAGAAACTCAGAAACAATAGCCAATGAATTTGTCTTTTTGGGTAAATTTCAGTTACTGGCTAGCAAGTGCACTGCCTGGATGCCAGTAAAGAAGAAACAGAGAACCTGAAAGAAAATTATCCACAAAAACTGGGGAGAAAACACTAGCTAGTAAGAATCCTGCAGCGGTTTGGCAAAAAGCAGTGTAACCTCCAGCTTTGGTACAAGAAACGACTTCTAGTAATCTTGAGGAAAAATAATACAAATGTGCTCAACTAATTAAAATAAGCAAAATACTGAAGAGTATATACTCAAATAACAAAAGACTGGAAAATGGAAGATTTAAACAGATATTCAGATAAGCTAATAAAACTGCAAAAATCAGAGGTCAAAATGAAGAAAAGGCTACCTGAGTATGACACTGCTTAAGAACAGATGTTTTAAAAAATGGTAGAATTAGAGGACACAGCACATACAGAAAACCTGAGATTTTCTGCTGTACCAGAGAAACTGGAAGGAACAGACTGTATTCATTTTTATGAAAGCACAAATGAGCAACTGGAATGGTATTCCACAGCAAGAGTTGTTAATTCACAGGGCACATTGTGTGTATGCTCCAAACCTGACCACAAGAAAGCAGCCAAAACCTCTAATAGTAAAGATGCAATCCTACCAGCAGAAAGAGTTGATTCTGCAAAACTTGTGGCAGAAAGACAAAATACTAAATGTTGGAGACACTAAAGTATTTGTGAAAATTGATTACACACTGCACGCAGAAGAGGAGTAAATTTATTCCAGCAATCGTGGAATGTCGAAAAGCAGGTGTGAGACTCAAGCTGCTGTATCCATCTATCTTCAGAATATTTCTTTTCCTGGAGAGTCAGTCATTTTTTGATGCAGAACATGCTAAGGAAGAAATACAAAAGTTTGCCCAATAAAAGTGACCTATCAAACAGAAGGGGATTCTGCTTCTTATTCTTCTGATACTGAAGCTCATAGACTGCCACCGAAACCTTTTCCAACATTCCAAAGGAAAATTCTTAAGAGACAGAAAAAGTACTGGAGTTGACTAGAACGAGCAGCATGTTGGAAATTAACCAGTGGCTGGAGTTGGGAGATGGACATAAACAGGAAGAAAACACTCCTCAGACATTAATGAATAAATGTTGGATTGCAAAGCATAATCACATTTGTGAAAAATGTCAGAACAAGAAAACCTGGAAATATTGGACTTTTTTAACTTTGTTAAACTTGTCGATGGCTCCAAAGCATATGCCCTACATTATGTCATTAATGTTTGGAAGAACATTAAGGAGAAGGGAAGAGGAAAGAAAGAGGTAACTGTAAATAAAACAATTTTGTTCTTAATAGTATTTTTATAAAACATGACTGCAAGATTAGGTTTCATTTAAATGTAGTTTGTTAGACATAAGTACAGTATTCTCTTTGCACGGGCCTAGAAATGCAGCTGTATTAAAGCAGGCATATACATTTTACATTCAGTTTCATAGAAAGGAATGTTTCAGTTACCTTCATCAAGAATACCAATAAGAATAAACTGCGCTAACAGAATGTGCAGTATATGAAGTACAAACAGGCTTGGGAACCAAGGTTAAAGTGGCATGTAAAACGTGGAGGAAATCTACAGGATTTTTGTATAATTAGGAGAGATACTTCAGACAAAGATGGGAGTCAGTTAGTTAGAACTGATACACAAAGTCATTGCAGTGCAGTCCAGAGAAGTTTGGTACAGACACTCAAGAGTTGAGTGCAGAAGTCCGGTGGAATATCCAACATTCCAGAACATTAATTATATTACAAAGAAGAAAAGGAATAATTCTGAGTATAATGAGTGCAGAAGTTACAGACATTGTAATTCAGTCATTTTCAGTTTACAAAAATAGACCCTTGTTTAGCGATTTCAGGGGGAATTTTAAGATCAGGTTTCACTTAAATGTAGTTTGTTAGACATAAATACAGTATATTGCAAATAATACATAGTATAATATACAAAGCAGAGAATTCAGCGGTGGTACAGCGGTAGCGTTGTTACCTCACAGCAAGAGGTTCTCCCACTCGATTCTCAGCTTGGCTTGGGAGTGTCTTCTGTGTGGAGTCTGCATGTCCTCCCGTGGTTGGGTAGCGTTCGAAAGACATGCGTGTGTAAAAGGGTGTGACTTCGTTGAAGGTTGGGCGTCGAGCTGGCACCTCGGCGTTTCGTAAAAATCTACTGCCAATCATTAGCGGACCGGAGTTCCGCTTTGGTGACCCCTTACTAGGGAAAAGCCGAAAGACAAACAACAACATAATACAAAGCAGAGAAATGTGGAAATCAAAACGTACAATTGGAAATTGTCGCTCATCCCTCTCTAGCATAAATGACAAGCAGGTGGGGTATTTCGTTTAGATGCTTTAATACATGGAAACACATCAGGGTGGATAGCAGCATCATAAAACAGAAACAGACTGGTTAACAGACAGACCTTACAAACATACATGCTTACATCTCAACAGCTTACTACAAAATGGCAGTCAGGCTCGCACATGCTCAGTATTTATACACTTGTGTAAGCCCTTGGATAGCTTCTTAAAGGTACATACACACACAGCGAGCTACATCCTCCCTCTAAAAAAGATTGCCCTTAGTAAAAAAAACTACACAGAGTTAAACATGCATTAGTATAGACATTAGAAACAAACACAATGTTCATATCCATGTTGCTCTGGATCTATTATCTCAAGTCTGGAGATACGACCAGATCTGGTAACATAACAATCTGAACTGAATTTAGCAACAGGGACAGTCTTCGGTGAACAACTCATATCAGGAACTTCTGGATTCATCACAAGAACAGGAATATTCTCTGGAATTGGAACACTGGATAACTCACTCTGAGATAGAGAGACTTTTTCAGAGACTATGTGCTGTCATATAGGCTCGGACACAAGCATCAAATGTTTCCGATTCCGCCTAAACTCTGCTCCTTGCGACTACATAAAGTACAATCTTGGCTCTGGGCAAATATTCTTCATGACTCCAATCTGATCATAACCTTTGGACGTTTGCATCCTTAGCACTTCTCATAATGGATTGAGCGGTTTGGTGGTCTTATTGTAGTAAGACTTCTGGGTTAAACTCTTCAACAGATTGGTTTTCACTGACCTATTGTACTTGACACATGGAACCAACAACTGACTACTGATTGGTAATGTGGTTCTGGTTTGTTTTGGCAGAAGTCTCTGAGCAGGTGAACCAAGATGTTTATCATGAGGAATGTTTTTGAGATTCAAAAGATTCAGGAAATCCCTATTATCTCATTTTGACTTCTCTAGTACCTGTTTTGCACTTTAAACTGCACGTTCTGCCAAACCATTTCACTGCGGATACTTTGGGCTACTCATGACATAAGTAAAGTCCCACTCTTCAGCAAATCTTTTTAACTGTTGGCTTGTAAACTGTGTGCCACTGTCAGAAATAACCGTGTGTGGACTACGATGGAATGCAAAATGACGCTTCATCTTAGTAATGACAGCAATGGATACAAGGTTAGGAAGTAGGTCAATCTTGAACCAACTGGAATAAGAGTCAAATAATGTTGACCATTCCACTCGAAAATGTCGGTGGCTACTGTCAACCAAGGCAGTTCAGGAATCTGATTTAGCTGAAGTGGTTTGTTCTGTTGATGTGGCTTAGTACTATTACACATGGAACAAGATCCAAGTACTATCTCAATGTCTTGTGATATAGAAAGCCAAAATACCAGGCCTCTCACCCTTCTTTTGGTAGAGTCTGTTCCTGGGTGACCACGATACAAGACAGTAATGTATTCTTGTTGCAAGGACTTTGGAACAATTCCTTTCGGACCCTTCATAATGATACCTGCATCAGACAAAATCACACCTCTATATGGAAAATAAGGTTGCAATTCTTGAGGTAAACTAGATTGCTTTGATGGACATCCTTGATTAATAAAGTGGTTGAGCCTTTGTAAAACTGGATCTGTGGCTGTTGACCTCTCAGCTCTATAAGGTGTGGAAGAAAAATGTCACACTTCCAGGACTTCAAAATTAAGGTTCTCATTCTGTTCAGTGGTGTTTCCAGGCGATCTGGACAATGTATCAGCAGGATAAAGAAGTTTGTCTTGTAGACAAGAGTGAAATTATACTTTTGCAGACTCAACATTATACGTTGCAATCTGGCTGGAGCTGAATGCATAGGCTTTCTCAAGTTAGTTCGAATTCCGAAGGATATGGCAACTCGAATATAGGAACCAACAAACCAAAACGAAAAATCCACAATAGGATAAATGTCCACTTTATTCTACCACATGAAAACCAAGCCAAACACGATATACAAAAAGTTGTTAACCTAGGTTTCGTCTTAATACTTTATCCTATTGTGGATTTTTCGTTTTGGTTTGTTGGTTCCTATATTCGAGTTGCCATATCCTTCGGAATTCGAAGTGGTTTGTGTGGTTCCTTAGTTTCTCAAGTTAGTGACTAGAGGTTGGTGGTCTGTTTCGATCTACATAAGTCTACCATAAACATAATCATGGAACTTCAAACATATGAATACAATTGCCAAAAGCTCTGTCTCGATCTGAGTATGCTGCATTTCATTTTGGGTAAGAGTTCTCGATGCACAGACAACAGGTTGACCCTCTTGTAGAATGACTGCACCAAAACCACGAAAAGATCAGTATAGGTAGAAAAAATATACTGGGCGAAATTAGAGGGTGATCTTGCAAGCTAACACGATGGACTTCCTTGTTAAATTAAAGCAGTCCCATTTTCAAACGGTCTCTGATCCCTAATAATGACTGGCCGTGCCTCTTGACCATATAAAATAAAAAGTTGTAGTGTCTCCCAGCAGAGTACAATGAAAGCACTACTGAGGTTTCAGTCTGAATTTCTTCACCTCCATAAGCAACAAGCTTCGCACACCTTGTCAAATCAAGCCTTTCACCAAGACCCGCACTAGCAAGTGTTTTGCCTGACATAACATTGCACTTGGAACCTATGTCAACTTTGAGCTCTATGGGTTTTCCATTTACCTGAATGGTGCAAAATGATTCATGAAACAGTCAATGCAGTAGATTTAAGGGAAAATAATGAGGCACTGACACACCATCAACATAAAGAGTAGGGTTGTAGCTTTCTAATTGATCACCTCATTTCTTAAAATGTTCCCTTTTACTGAAAGAATGTGGGCCTTTTGATTTACAAAACCTTTTGAAATGATTCCATGTATTGTATTTGTGGCACTGCTGACTAAAAGCTAAACATTTCTCCCTTTAAGATTCATGATTTCCTCCACAATTATGACAGTTGGCAATGAAACTAGGTAAGTGCACACCCTCACCCTTCTGCCTGTTCACTCTTATGCTTCACTGAGACTGTGCGAACTCTAGAATTTGCTAGAAAGCTCTGGGGTTTACCAATAAGTGCTGCCAGGGCTACTGTTGCTGCCATGTGCTTGGGCGTGTTTCTTTTAATCACATACTACATACTATCAACATGAACTCTGGAAGTTACTGGAAGCATGCATCTGTGATTTGTAAGCATATTTGTGTGCTTTTCTGTGAGCTCTTATATCTGATAAATCTCAATGCCTTATTCAAAGTTAAATCACGGTCACGAAGCAAAATCTTTCTCACAGCATTATCTTTAATACCACACACAAGTCTGTCTTTTATCAACTCATCCTTTAAATCACCAGATCTGCATGTTTTAGCCTTAGTTCTCAAGTCAGTTATATATGCTGCAAAAGTTTCACCAGGCTTTTGATCCCTTGTATAAAATAAGTGCCTTTCCACTGTAACATTTGTCTGGGGGTTACATATTTCTCTAAACGTGTGTTTTAAGCACTCGGGGTCCTCCCTTGCCTCAGCAGGTACAACAATATAATGGTTTCCCCCCTCTCCTGCAAAGACAGCAGGAGCATACACAAATGAGTGCTCCCTTTCAATAGCTTCTGACCCATCTAAATTAAGTAGAATAAATGCCTTTGTACTGTCATCTTTATCAGAGAATGTAGCCTGTATGAAAATGTTGTACTCTTGCTCAAACATTCTCCAATTCCCTGCAATACTACTGTCAAACACAAGTGCACTGGGTTTTAAAAATCCATCAGCCATGCCCACAATGTATCCACAAATACACTGAAAATATGTCCCTTGTAATTATGTATGAACAAACAGTTCTGTTAGCTTGTAATAACATTCAACTGCACAATAAACTCTTCAAAATACTGTCCTTTGTGAAATATGCTCTGCAATGGTTGTACTTTGCGAAATAACTTTACTATAATACTGCACAAACATGCAAACACTTTAAACACTTCTGATAACTCAGATATCTTCAATTAATATGAAAAATACGTGCTTAGTGAAAATGCAGTTGTTTCCTTTTATTTTATTAATTTTATGCAATTTGGGCTTTATTTCAAACATTTTCCGTAGTAAATTGAATATTTTATCAATATTGGACAGAACGGTTTATTTGAATATTGTTTAGAGCATTCCGTGTGCTTTGTTTCTTATTTTGTGAACAAGAAATTATTTGAGCAAATTTTAACATCTGAAATTTGTTTCTAACCTGTTTTATGAATTATATGTGCAGTAGGGATGATCCACTGTATATTCCTCCAATACCAACTTGGTGCATCTTGGACTTAACTGAAGAAACTGGAGCTCTTTCTGGCAACAAGTCGTTTTGGCCATCATATGAAACTGGATCTGATGGGTCTTCATTGTCTTCACATATTACCGCCACCTCAGCTTTCTTCCACGATCTTGGTGCTTCCCCTCCTTTTAAAATATTGTTAAACAAAACCTTCTAGATCTTTACCACTTTCTTCCCTCCTAGCTTCCAAACTTCCACAGACTACCATCTATTCCTAGAGACCTTCCTACAGAATGATTAGACGTCACCACTTTTCACTTTCTTCCCTCCTAGCTTCCAAACTTCCACATATTATCTATTCCTAGTGACCTGCCTGAAGAATGATTACACGTCACCACTTTTATCTTGTATACTCCCATCTTAACTTTTAATCGTTGAGCCTCATCTACTTCTAATCTTGGCATATTTTACTCTTCTATAAATATTTCAATTTCTGCTATTTCTTACATTCTACATTTCTCTGCTTTATAAAAAATTATTGTAAAATTTCTGAAATATCTCTAATACCTCTAAAGGATATCCAGTTATTTCTCTTGTTATTGGCTCACTAAGTCTGGCAACAATCCTTTCTACTTTCTGTTGTTTAAGTTGTGCTAAACTTTTTGTGCTCTGGAGTGGCTATCAAAAACAGTTGATTAATAGCAATCTTTCTAAACTCATGTAAATTATCCAGATACTCCCTTATTTTTTCTTTAGCACCCTGTAGTTGCACCTCTTCTATTCTACAATACTTTAAAAATTGTCAGTCCCTCTACATAATTCCTATTACTTCTTAACATGATCTCTTCTTCTTTTATTTCTACCCTGTTTTTAAACTCCACTTTAATTTTATCACTCTCATTAGCTATGTAGCATTTGAAAAAGTTACAATTTTACCTAATAACCCTCGAATAATTTTCACTACCCATTTCTTAAACTCCTCTCTTTTAAACAGTTGGGTAGGGAAGCATTGGTTTCTTACTTTTACTTCATTACCTTGCAGTTTTATATTAGCTGTTATTGGAGCATGATCTGAAATAGTTATTGGATGTGTGTCGAAGCTTTCAATTAAATGTACAAGTTCCCATGAAATGTAATTTCTGTGTAGTCTAACACAGTTATTGTAACTTGGAGAATAATATGGAAATTCTCTCAGAGTTCCTACTACTGAATTCACATCTTCCATACCAAATATTTTCATACATTTCTTCAGAAATCTACCTTCTTTTGTTATATTGTCCCTTCTAGGTCCCCCAAATACAGCCTCACTGTTGCAAATCAAATTCCAGTCCCCACCTATAAGTAATATTCCCTGAGATAATTCTCCCAAAAATTCTTAAGCTCCATAATAACAGTTTTAGGTGGAATATAAATACATGCCAGCAAAGGCCTCCTACCTTGCCAGTAGCTCCTTAATATCACAAATCTACCATTATCTTTCCCCCCTCTTCTATTACTACTGGAGCTCCTCTAGCAATTAGTTTAAGTCCTCTTCTTTTTCTTTGCCCCTGATACTCTGCTGAATCTCTCTCCTGAGATAATTTCCTTACCAAATTCACATGCTCACTTCTTTACAAATATGTCTCCTGTAGCATTATTTGCAATCTGCATTTCTTAATATAATTCAATACTCTTTCCTTTTGGTCTATACCTGTGAGGCCATTCACATTCCAGAATAATATGGAGAGTGTAGCCATTATGATAAGAAATTATTATTCCTACCCACTATATACGACAGCTTTTTAAATGTTTATTTCCAGCTTTTGTGTTAAATACACCCACTAACGTTTGGCAGGTTGATCTTTTAAACAGTTTGTCATCTTCAGTCGAACCTATATAACACTGTATAAGACTTTTTGTTTTAATGAAAACCTTAAAAAAATCAAACATTCCCCCTGAACACCCCATAACTTATTAACTTAAAGGAAGCACAAATCTATGTACATATTCAAATAATGAAGTTTTACACACCAGATAGGAAAAACTGTCCCAAATTGACAGCTGCACACAGTGGGATTACCTAACCTAAAATTAAGGTTATCCATCCTAAGACTTGTGTTACAACCTGTGCCTCCACTTGTACGAATTGCTGACTGTTCTTAGTTTACCTTTATTCCCCTCACAGATGTGAAAAACAGCTTGCACCCTTTCAGAAAACATTAACATTTTGTCTAAAAAAAGTGTCCTGGCTTTTATTGCCTATTCCTGTAGTCAGCTCGTCTCTATGGAGCATAACAAAATGTTCTGCTGCCCTCAGCTACAGACGTCTCAACTCACACTGAACATTTGCTAAAGGAAAGTATTTCATTACATTCAGTGTTTCTCTTATTTACTTGATTACATAAAAAATATTAAGCCAAGGCTCTTACTTTTGCATAGAAGGATGGTCGTGGTGGTGCAGTGGTTAGCATTCTCACCTCACAGCAAGAGGTTCTCCGGTTGAATTCTTGGCTGGGATACTTTCTGTCCGGATTCTGCAGGTCCTCCATGCAGTCGCATGGGTTTCCTCCGAGTGCTCTGGTTTCCTCCCACATTCCAAAGACATGCAATAGGTGGATTGGGCACTCTACATTGGCTGTAGGTATGTGTGTGTGTGTGTGTGTGTGTGTGTGTGTGTGTGTGTGTGTGTGTGTGTGTGTGTGTGTGTGTGTGTGTGTGTGTATACACAAGTGAGTAGTACAGATGAAATATCATGGCAGGGCTAGCCACCCAGTGGTGTAAACCTTGGCTCAAGAGGATTGTCACTGTTGAAATGACACCCCAAACCCCATGTGCAAAATGGGAAAAAGGGTTAAGGATGGATGGATCTTACTTTTACATAAGTGAATGTCTGGATTAAGAGAAAACATATCAGTTCTACATATATTGTAACCTGTGCACCTACACACCCCATCCCCACCTCAAAAACCCAAGCTTACAGAATATTAACTTAAACATGTTTTTGTCCAGCCTTTTTTCTCTCTTTACACTAACAGCAACATTTCTTAAAACTAAGAACAAAAATAGAAACTTGGTTTAGTAATTTTTATTACATGCAATACCTGAAAATGCTTTACAATACAACATGCAACTAATGTCATGAAATGTTTTATACAAACACTTAAGAAAAAAAGTTGATTTACTTACAGCTTCTTTGTTTCCCTCTAATTTTAGTGTCCTTCCAAACATCACTGACATGAAGTGCAGCATATGCTTTTCAGTCCCTCACAAGTTTAACAAAGCCAACAAAAGTCCAATATTTCCACTTCTTCTTATAAAGCCATATTCCAAAAATGTAATTGATGCTTTATAATCTCATATTTATTTACTAATTTCAATGCTGCTGTTGTTCTTCCTGTCCATCTCCACCTCCCAACCACCGACTCTGTTTCAGGTCCAAGGTACTTCTGAATCTTCTAGTCAACTCCTATACTTTTTTCTCTCTCTCAAGCATTTTACTTTGGAACACTGGAAAAAGTTTTCACTGGCAAAGTCTCTTTATGAGCTTTATTATCAGAAGAAAGAGAATCAGAGTCCCTTTCTGCTTTATGGCTCAATTTTTGTTGGATAAACTTTTGTATTTTCTCCTTAGCCTATTCTGCATCAAAAATGACTGATCCTCCATGAAAGAATATTATGAAGACAGATGAATACAGCAGCTTCAATTTTAAATCTGCCTCTTAACATTTCCTGATTGCTGGGATAAATTTGCTCCTCCTCTTCTACCTGGTTTGCAATGAATAATCATTTCCCAGAAACACTCAACTGTCTCCATTTTTAATACTTTGCCCTTCTTCCACAATTTTGTCAGGATCAACTCTTTCTGCTGGCATGACTGTGTCTTGGCTGCTTTCTCATGGCCAGGTTTGGAGTATGCACATGATATGTCCTTTCAATTAATAAATCCTGCTGTGGAATACCAGTCAGTTGCTTATTTGTGCTTTCATAAATTTAATACAGTCTGTTCCTTACAGTTTTCTCTGGTACAGCAGAAAACCCCAGGTTTTCCCTGCATGCTCTGACCTGTAATGCAACATTTTTGAAATGGCTCTTCTTGAACAGGTTCATACTCTGACACCCTTTTCATTTAATTTCAACCTTGATTTGTGCAGTTTTATGAGTTCATCTGGATAGCTGTTTAAAGCTTCTTCCATTTTTTCCAGCCTTTTGTTATTTGAGTAGATATGTTCCTTTATTGTTTTGCTTATTTTAGTCAGCACTGAGCAGAATTGATTTATTTTCCTCTAGATTACTGGAAGCAGTGTCTTGCACCACAGCTGGATCTTTAACTGCCTTTTGCTGAACAGCTGCAGAATTCTTACCAGTGTTTTCTCTTCACATTTTATAGTTGATTTTCTTTCAGACTCTAAAGATTCTTCTTTGCTGGCATACAGGCTGTGTACTTACCAGCCAGTAACTGAATTTACTAAAACTGGCAAGAGTTCCTGGCCCTTATCTCTCAGTTTGTTTGTTTTTTTTTCACACTGGGAGAGATGAAATTAAGCTGTTGATCAGTGTGCAGTCATCTTGGAAGTCTCAATTTCCAATCATTATTGACATTTTCACACTAATTTTACTACAGCTATTTATAAACAAAATTAAACAGACTAAATACTAATAATGGTCAGAGTAATGTATTTATGTTTGTTTTATTCAAGCACACAATAGTTCTAACATCCCAGATCAGTGACAATTTGTGATCAAATGATAACACAGGAGTTAGCGTTATCCACAAAATGCCTCAATGCAAATGACCACAGCATATTTATTGACTGTGGATGCCTCAGATGTCTGACTACAATCAAATGAATAAAAAGGGCCATGGTAATTCCACAAACACATGCACATCAGTTACAGCCACATTTATTGTATACACTTTAGCTAATTGTGATGATTACATGAATTATTAGGCAAGATGGGCCAAAAGTAATACATTTAGCTCACTGATGTCAGATTACAATGCCAATTTACCACAACCCTCACTCACACACACTCGTGTCTGCCAGTTACAAGCAGTTTATTGACTTTGCACACCTCAGGTGTGTTAAGTATGATCAAATGAATAAATAATAGAGTGATATCTTTCAGTTCATTTGTACCACTACAGATGCTTCATTTACTGTGTATACCTCAGATGTCTTATGATCAAATGAATGAATGAATAAATGTGGTAATGAACATAAAGCACTTCAGTAAAAATGTCTCATGTCTATACAGTAAGACCCACTGCAGGGCACATGAATGTGCAAATGTACAGAAACACACAATTTGTCCACCAGTCATAGCCACTTTATTTACTGTGTACATTTCATTTGTCTGCATGTGATGACATAAAAATAAACAAGGGCTGAAATCCACAAGCTGTCATGACTACACTGTGATCCACTGCACCCTCCTACACGTGCCCATCAAGTAATTCCATTTACTTTATAAACCTCAAATTTCTGACTATGATCAAATAAGTGTGTGAACACATAAACAAGTATACAAGTTAGTAAATAAACGGGCACAGAAATGCATTTCATCATGGTGTTGTTAAACATGTAGTGCAAGCAAATTCATCCACCCATACATGGACACACACACACACACACAAATGTGTCAACTTATTACAGCAACTTTACCTGCTGTAAAACTGCAGCTCAGATGAGATCAGAAGAATAAATAATGGCCACAGTAACGTTTTTCAGTTTGGTGCAGTCAAACACACACAGTGCAAAAGACTGTTTAACACCCATACTCAATACTGAATGTCTAAAGAAATACATACAGCAGGCTGGCAGCGTAATTGTACATTAGAATGCAAGTCATCAAGTGACCATGCCTAAATTAGAGCAGACTACAGTATTACTTAAAAAAAAAAAAAAAAAAAAAAAAAAAAAAAAAAAACTTTTTTCCTTCTGCTCATACCCGTTTAATTCTTTTCAGAACAACTCTCATTCTTTTTTTTTTCATTTAGGTGACCACAAGTCACCTGAATTAGTCTGAACAAATGGGAATAGCATCGTACTGCTCCATCTAGCAGCCCAACCAACCCCTACTGAAGTGTCATGTTAACCCCCCCGCAGAGCAGCTGGAAGGCCAGTAAGGCATAATCTTGTTCTTTACTGTGGCTTACGTTGAAATGTTTTTTTTTAATTAACAGAAGCGAGGATTCCATTCCCAGGATGAGGAGGTTCAGTTTTGTTTCCGGGAAAGCCAAAGCAAGTCCAAAACACCACTTAGTATTAATTTGATGTGAGATCATCTTAATTGCAAGAGGTAATAATGTATACCCACATACATACATACATCTGAATGCAATCCAACACAACAGGAATAATGTACCAAGACAAAACCTGATTATGTCAGAGGTGTGTATTTCAGGGAATAGATTCATCTGTGTCTGTACAGTGCAATGCATTACTTTGGACCTTTGCTTACAAAGGTTACTTTTTGATATCTAGGGGATGCTTACTGTAAAAAAATCTAGGAAGCTATGTTCTACTGTTCTTAACACTACATTCCCATAAAGCAAGATGCAACTATAGTAACATAGTTACCGAGTCACTTTTTTGTAAAGAACTACCCTTCACAGAAAGTCTTCACCTACATAAGGTCTTACTGGCTTTAATTACTGAATTTAATAATACTGTATATCTGTAGAATGTATCATTTCTGTACTGTCAGTTTAGACCTAACACTATTAATATATATATGTGTACTCAAGGGATTTTTCAGTTTTACTGTAACTAGGTCATGACTGAAAAAGGATCCTAGTTGTTCAGTTCTTTTACCTGTAAAATAAATAAGTAATACCTAAGCAAATATAGCATGATAAAACAGGTTACTTTCCTGAGGAGGATTCAGCATTAATAACAAGTACACTCTGTCCAAAAGATAACATATGTACAACAACCAGGATAATGAAGGTGTACATAGAGGAAATGAAAGACAGAAGAGTCAGAACACAAAACAGGAGAGTATATGGGGGAAAGTGTTACTGATAAATATAATACAGGAATACAAGGAAATATTCACAAAGTTCTGTGAACAGTCCAGTGTAATGCGGCTTGAATGAAGGCTGTATGCATAATCAAAGCAAGCAGACTAAAACATTTGGTGCATCAGCATAGAAACTGCTTTTACAGGCAGCATTACAGAACATTATAACCAGGAGGCAGCAGCACAGAAGAACAAGAGCAAAGTACAAATTTGGTGTTTGCACTGAAGCATGGTGCCTACTTTCTGCCAAAACAGTACAGTCCAGAAACTCTGAGTGAAAACATGCCCAAATCCATACATATGGAGCAATTCCTCTGCAGCTATGATGCAGCAATCGTATGACAGGTTAGTTAAACATAAGTGATGCAAAGTAGATGCAACAATCCACTGACCTATGTCCACACAGAATCAGAGGAACTTATCACTTAATAGTTGCTAGGTGGCAAATAATAAACAGTTCAATGTGATCCAAAAATGAGTGGTTAACAACTTCAGGATCCTCTCAACACATGGATTGTGACTGCATCATGTCATGGCAAAAGCAAAACACTAACATGAGAACTAGCAATCACTGGTGTGCACTACATGTTTCCATAGGTCATAGCTCCTTCCATTAAAGGAAGTACTGTGAATGACATGCAGTGTGTAGTCTGTCAGACTCAATACTATACAGCCATATCACCTGACATGCTACCAGTGACCTGATTCATCCATCTAGCATACACATAGCTGAAGGGCTGATTACGGAGGGTGAGGGGTCTGCACACAAACACCCATGTGAAAGTTCAGGGTTTCCAATGAGACAATACAAAGCCAAGAGTAGTAGTCCTAACCTCACAGTGGAGGTCAGCGACAAAGCATCTCACAGTGACAATTATGCATAAATCATTCTTATCTACCTCACTGAGAAAAGTACGTATGGAACTGCACGTGTGTGTGTGTGTGTGTGTGTGTGTGTGTGTGTGTGTGTGTGTGTGTGTGTGTGTGTGTGTGTGTACAGCCACTTACATATTCATGCTGGATGCTTGACAAGTAATGACCAAGTACATGGAAATACCCATCAATATCTCTACCTGTGGATGGTAATTTTCTTTACTCCGAAACTTTATTATACATGGTTCATGGACTAGGAGGTGAGTGGTAATAGCGAAACTAGTTTAGGCAATGGTCTAGACTGGAGTGTGGTAATGGGGGAACAAGAAGACATAGCTTAGGGGAGGACACGGTAATGCATGAACAGCGTTTTGAAGGCAACAACAGGGGGCAAGGGGAATATAACAACAGAAATGAGGAAGGAAGGTTAATGGACCGAATGCGAATACAGTTGAGGTACAATCTCGACCATTTTATAAGAGGTAGATAGCAATGAATTGATTGAAAGCATTTTAAATAGTTGTGACTGATTTTGATAAAGCAATGAGAACCCTCTGGTTTTAAACTTGTCAGGTTGGATGTTACAGAATAAACAAACAAGTGTTTTGAATTTGGGTTTAAAATTTATACCGATGGTTCTGCCACGCCTTCATGTTTTAAAACAAGAAGTCTTCCAGTTTGTTCCTAAGTTACATTTAAAGTTTTTCTATAGTAAAAATCTGAACAAAAATGTACAGGAGGTTTTTAACATTTCAGACAATTCGGACGACAGTTTCTTTTCATATATATCTGAAATAAAAAAAAAGACTCTGCTCCAAATGCTTACTGCTTTTTAGATACTTCCAGTATTACAAGTAAGATTATTTTTATACCTCCATACAATGAGTGCATAAAACAATTTTCAGTCGTGCTTAATCATTCTGTTGAGAGGGTACATGGAGATTTTATGAAAAATAAATTTCAAATACATTACAATTTAACCAGGGAAGAATGGAATGCTTTAAAGGAACTTGGTATGAGAAAGGATTTGTTTATAAATCCTTCTGACAAAGGAAATAAAACAGTTGTTATGCATCATACTCAATATGCATGTATGTGCTATGAACATTTAAAAGATGAAACAGCTTATGAAAGAAGTAATGCTGATTCATATAACGATGCATTACTGTGATTTAAAATACTGATGAAGAATGTAAGCCTAAGGAAGATGTGGACAGGAAGTTTAGTGTGAATGGTTGCAGTACTGCAACCTTTTATTGCCTACCCAAAGTACAAAAAGATTTACTGAATCCTCCTGGTCATCCAATTACATTGGCATGCAAATATTTTTTTACACAATATAGGCCTTCTACTACATCAGTATTTTCTCCCCTTCCTGTCTAAACTTTCCTCATATATTAAAGATACTTTTGACTTTTTGAATAAAAATGTCTATTTAAGTGGAAAAAAGATATGTACTGGGTCACTTTAGATGTCAGAAGTCTCTATACCAATATTAAACATGAATATGGTATACCAGCATTATATCATTTTTTTTTTTTTTGGTGACAGTCCTGTTTCAAATTGCATCACTGAGCTGATACATTTTTGCCTTTTAAATAATTAGTTTACATTTGATAATGTTACGCATCATCAACTCCACGGCATGGCTATGGAGGAACCTTTTGCCCCTATGCATACAAACTTAATGATGGCCTTATTTGAAGTAGACTATTTGTATAAGCATGAGTTTATCAAAAAAATGTTTTATGTTATTACAGATACACAGAGGATTTAATATTTACTTGTCAAGGTGGTCAAAATGAAGCTGAAAACTTTGTTTTTGATTTGCAGAAAATACAATTTAACTTTTGATGGTTTACAGTATGGTAATGAAGTTGTTTTTTCGGATTTACATTTGGAAGGCTTTGAAAATGGAGAGATAAGAACATCAGTTCATAGAAAGTTTCTGGATGGAGGCCAAATCCTGCATGGAGGCAGTTGCCATTCTCTCCATTTAATTTCCTCATTGCCTTATGGGTAACTATTACGTTTGTATAGACTTCGTAACAATGAAACTGACTTTCATAATGAAGTCAAAAGGACAGTTTGTATGTTTATAAATAGGGGATATGATTCTGACTCACTTAAAGCTTTAGAAAAAATTATGGGGAGTTCAAACGGAAGAAAAATATTAATGAGACAGAACTAGAGTAATGAATCGTGAAAGAGAAAAAATATATTTTGTCACAACTTAACATTTTAACTGAGAAAATAGGTGACTTACTAAATGTATTACTGGAAGTTTTTGATAAGAGATGGTGAACTATCTAAAATATTATGTGCAGTTCCTTTCATCTCTTATAGGCGTGGGCGAAACTTAAATATATTAGTTCATAGCAACTTTGTGTCCCCCTGATATTAGTATTATTAGACATCCATCTGGATTAGATACCTTTCCCAGTGACAACTGTAGTTTTGTAAATTTCTGTTGTATTCTTTTATAAAAATTAATAATGTAAAATTTTATCCAGCAGATATTTTTTCAAGTAATACTGAGGACATGATTTATGCCCTGAGGTGCCCCTGTAATTTATTTTATATTGGGGAAAGCAAAAGGATGTTTAGAATAAGATTTCAAGGGCACATCAGGGACATTAAAATGAACTGCTACAGAATTTTCCATCTTTTGTTTCTTAAAGAACAACATGGTAGTGATTTTTCACTACTACAAGGTACGGTTCCTGAAAAAGTTTACGTTAAAGTTGGGGAAAAATCCACATTGAAAGTTACTTTATAAAGAATCTGTTTTTATATTAAAATACAGCAGTCTAATGCCTTTGGCCTTCAACTGTGTGCCGAATTGAAAATATTTAATTTGATGTTTTACTGTATAATTAATTAATTGTTGCTTTGGTGATTTTATAAATTGTTTTTTGAAGTTGTTTGTTACTCATTGAAAGCTGTTAAACTGAGGTGCTAGACAGATTAATAATTTTTATATATTTTTTGAACAGTAGCCTGTTTTTAATTGTATTTCTTGTTTTATTCTGCTGTGGTTATAGGTTAAGGGGAGTGTTTGTGGAAAAAGAAGTGAACTTGAAATGTAACATGTGGCCCTACCAGTTAACTTTACAATCAATGTATTGTGATTTGCTTGTCATGCACCTCACCTGTCCTCTGATTAGTGTGCTTGCACACCTACTGCAGACAGCCTGCTGTAAAAATGAATGCATACAGTTTGCAAAAGGGTAAAAAGTACTGAATGCAAGAAAAAGACTGGCATTAGCAATTAAAACAGTGTATGGTGCTAACTCCTATGGTTTATATTGGGGTTAATTTACACAAAATGAAGAAATTCTCCATATATAGACTTGAGGAGTGGTAAACCAGAACAGGATAAAAAATTCACCTTCACAGTTAGCTTCACTTCATGGCTTCAGTTTGTGCCACAATGCAGTTCAAAAGAAAAAAAAGGTACTTTCAGGAAGTTAATAAGCTGCACAGGATAAAAGTCCAACAGTCTTTCTAGCTTGAAGTCCAACAGCCTTTCTAGCTTAGAAATAGTAGCAACTTTTTCAAGGATTAGAGAGTAAACAAGATCTCTTCCTTTTGCCAGAGTGTTCCTTTTAAGTTGTACAATTATACTTCTCCACCTCTAGTCCACTCTATGTGAATCTGGAATCTAACTCTGTCCTGCCAACACATATATGCATCATAATGCAGGTTGCTTCCAATTAGTTATCTAAGAGACCTGTCTCCTTTAGATCTTGTCCTTCTGAAGGGAATATTCTGTGACCTTCAGTGACCTATCTCCTGAGAACTACCACCCCTTTTGTTGTGTATAAAGCTGGTAATATTACTGGTTGCCATCCAGGTACAGTGTGTTAAAAGTAGGTTAGCTATATAATCCCAGACACCATGTAGATGGATTCACTACCAACATCCCTGCAAAAGGTAAGTCTGCTCGCTGCTACCTTCAGTGAATGTAGATAAGCAAGCAGCAGGAGCTGGCAGGTATAACTGTCAATACCAGACAGATGAATCATTCCTCCTGTCATGTCACACTCACATGTAGTTCACATTGTCTAGTACTACACAGATATCACTGAATACACTACTCAAGCATCACCCAATACTACAGAGACATCACAGGGAACACTACTCCACCATCACAGAGTACTACAGAGACATCACAGGGAACACAACTCCACCATCACCGAGTACTACAGAGACATCACTGAGTACACTGTTCCAGCATCTTCCATTACTACACAGGCATCGCTGAGCATCGCTGAGTACACCACTCCCACATCACCCAGTACTACACAGGCAGCACTGAGTACACTGTTCCAGCATCACCCAGTAGTACACAGGCATCACTGAGTACACCACTCCAGTATCACCTAGTACTACAAAAACATCACTGAGAACACTACATCATCATCCAGTACTATATAAACTGCATGACTGTATCAATGATGTAGCACTGTTCGTGTCTTTTGGCAGTCTGGGATGAAACATTAACAGGTCATCTCAGCATACTGAACTACTTCCTAGTTATGAAGAATGAACTAAAGAGAGAGTACCACAATATGCTACTGAAGCTGTAAGAGAATGCAAAATTCCTCTCATATATTTTGTATCAGCATGGCTATTAAAATGGGACAGTTTGTCTTTTTCCCTATATCTGTAGACATGCACATAATGGAATGGTACCCAAGCTGAGACTGTACACGAGAACTAATATTTGGATATTTCTGCAGATCTCTTTAGACAAGGAAAGGTGTGCTCTATGCTACCTGGTAAAATCCTGCAGTGTACCCAACATGCAATTTATACTTGTATATCAACCCCACCCCACCCCCATTTATACACTGACAGTGCAATCTTAAACTGGGAGGGGAAGTCAAAAAACAAAAACGCACTGTCTTCATTTGCAGTGGCGTTTTAATCCCAATGACTGGATCTATACAAAACACAGAATAATCTTGATATGTTAGTATTAAAGGTGATTACATGGCACATCCTGTTGAGTCTCTACCAGAGAATTGGTGTGTACATAAGAGCTATGAGGTACGCACAGTTGCCTGTCTCCTGGATAACATTAGAATATAAATCATTAAGTCTGTTTTCTCTTACTATATATAATCCCACTGCAGAAATCCCTTAAGGCACTTAATTTCTTTCAAACACAGAGCATATGACTGAGTGCCCTGGCCTGCTTAATATCAGCTTCACCTTTCCCTAAAGCAATACTATGCACGTCATGTTTCCTTAGCTTCTCTCCATCTTAAATTACTTTTGCTCTTCTGGCTTTGTACTGTTCCTAATATGTCTCTGCATTCCTGCACATAAGAAGCCTCAAACAAATACATCTTTCACCAAATATGATTTAACTACTTGTCTGGAAAAAAAAAAGCCTGCTGCTCTTTGTTCAGCCAGACATACTAGTATCTGTTAGTGCCTTTTCACACAGTTCTTTACCTTCGTTTTAGATAAAGCTACCATTAGATCTCATATGTATTAATACAATGTCAGTGTGCATCACATGTAGTACTATACAGTGAATCGAAGCTGCAATCATCTATGAGATTCCCTTCTCATTGGTCACCCACAACACTCCTGTTGCATACAACTATACAGTGAATCTATGTTGTAATCATCCATGAGATTCCCTTCTTATCCAACACCCACAACACTCTTGTTGCATACAACTATACAGTGAATCTATGTTGTAGTCATCCATGAGATTCCCTTCTCATCCAACACCCACGGCACTCTTGTTAAATACCTTTGTGCCACACAGAAAAGGCAGCAATTTACCTCTACTTACTATAATGGCATTGGACAGAGCAGGTTTGAGTATTCAACCTGGTTTTACACTGGGAGAAAGCTAGCACTTTCACCACTTCATGGCCAATGCATTTACCATAAAGTTATGTATCAATAATATAGTTCAGCAGCACATTTTACCCAGTTTCTTCTTTAGAAGTTATTTCTGTGTTTAACTTGTTAATTAAACTTTTGTATAAACAGCAATAAATACTCTCCACAGAATTAAGAGGAATCTGTTTTTGAACAGCATTTATCCAAACTGTTAGGGAGATACTAAGCCACACAAAAGTACACATCTAGATGTCTTAGAAGTTATGACAAGCATTCTGGAGGTGCATTGTCTGAATGAGGTATATTTTATCACTTTTAATTTATCATACTACAGAAGTTATGTTAATATGTACACAATAAGAAAGATGCTCCTCTACTACCAAGCAGGCAAACATTAGAAAAGCATCAACAGAATTAAAACATGAGCACATGGTCAGGTACTGGGTAACGGGTTTAATGGCAGAAGAGGGCAACTTACAAACTGTAATGAAAAAAGCAATGAGTAAATACAAAGGCTGAAAGTGGCATAACTAAAATGATATTGTATCGTACTGCATGGCATCCTGTAAGAGGTTTTTTTTTTTTTTTAAACAGTGGAACATTTCTACCTGAGCTTCCACTGAAACGGGGCCTGTTAAAGCCCAATTGGACTTTTCCTGCAAAAAAATGCTAATAAATAAACAGCTACATAAAAGTAAGGATTAGCAGAGTTGCAGTCCTTGAAAGCCTTTAGGTCACAGGAATATATAACTGAACAGAATGCAATGCAAGGGTATTATATTCTACAATAGAGATCCACGCAGCCTCTTCAATGAGATCAAAGCTTGTGAATACAGAAGAAAGATCTGGGGTCTTTGCTCCATTTATTCTCCTGGACAGATTTTCAGACAACTTTTGGCATATCTTCTTAGACTTAAAAAATCCAGCATAGACGGCTGACACTGGCTGTGGGAATATGAACAGAATTCATCTCTACATTTTTAGTACCACAGGCTTAAATGTATTGCTAAAAAACAAACAAATTAATACTTTACAATATGAAAAAGCAAACAGAATAAAGTTTGTGTTTTTACGACACTTAAGCCATTAGTAGTCTTAGCAATGGTGGAAAAGGGGTACCACTTCTTTAAATACCCCCACAATGGGAGTAAGGCATACAATCATTGCACAATTGTGATATACCTGTAATGGGCATCATAACCTTTTAAGCAATGAGGATGGTAGCGGAAGTAAAATGGTGAACACAGAACAGTCAACTAGACAACATAATGGGAAGCATGCGAAGAGTAAACGATATAGGTGACATATTACACAGAGGAAATGCAGGCAGCCAAAAGCACATGTTGAGAAAGTGAGTGGCTTCCAAGTGGTATTATACTAAGTTTCTGTTACATCTGTCCATTCACCTTCTGCTCAAGGTTGCTTAGTGCAGCCCATATCCATAATGTCTTTACTGTGCTGTCATTAACTCAGAAGTGAGAAAAAATGCATATTCAGACAAGCCAACATTGCTGGTACTTTATACAAAATGAGGCCTAAACTCCAATTACTGAGAAAGGTAGTCTGCTGCTGTTTAAATCATGATCCAGATTACAGAAGTCCATGTGTTTACAATGGCAGTCCTAAGACCATCTTATATTTAAGCATCCTACAACTTCGTATATGTGTATGTATGTATGCATGCATCTCTCCTCTCTCTACATATATATATATATATATATATATATATATATATACACACACACACACACACACACACATACATCTGTATGTATGGCCACATACATACACACAAGTATGCAAGTGTGAGTGTGGGTTTAAAATTGAAAATATTATTGAATCTTGCTTTTACCACAGCATTTAAATTCACTGATATCAAAACTTTTATTATACAATTAATTTTCAATATCTCCTCCTCTGGTCTGTGTTGGTTGAAAATCAATAATATTAAATAAGATTTTTTTTATATACTTGGCACATTCCTTAATATATTAACACAAGATATTAAATTCATTCTTTTTGAAATTGCATAGTTGTGTTCATATATGCTGGTGTAAAGTCACCATGTAGCTCCCACATACACAGAATGTCTTGCAGCTACTACATACAGCAATTCGTTTCGGCTTTTTCCCAGTTAGGGGTCAACACAGCGGAACTCCAGTCCGCTAATGATTGGCAGTAGATTTGTATGGTGCCGAGTTGCCAGCCCGACGCCCAACCTTCAGCGAAGGCACACCCATTCACGCATGTCTTTCGGAGGCCACTCAACCACAGGGAAGACATGCAGACTCCACACACAAGGCACTCCAGCTGAGAATTGAACAGGAGAACCTCTTGCTGTGAGGCAACAACGCTACCGCTGTACCAGCGCGGCTTCAGCTACTACATACAGCAATATACATTACAAATTCTGATGTACAATCAAAATAACTAGGGATCTACAATGGCTTTTATAAAGTAACATTAAAATAATGTGGTCTATCAGCCACAAATCAACACTGTGACCTGACATCTAAAGGTACCTCTCTTGCCATTAACTTACTTATTCCACATCGGGATGCCACCTTCTTAAAACAGCTGTTTAAAACCGTTTGCACTTTTTGATCATGAATACAGTTTTATCATACAGCTCAACAGCCAACTCATCATATGAAGACAGTACTTTCCAATTATTCCAGATAACAGATTTAATGCTATTAGCTTCCACAGAATATTTCGTTGTCATTGCAAAATCCCAGTTGTTTACTTCACTGGTTCTATCCTTATTAGCAGCATTCATTTTGGCTTTTTGCATACCTTTAAATATAAAACTTCCTTAGGATACTTCCTACTCATACAGCTTTCTTTAAATGTATTAAGCTCAGTGTTTACCATGCTCAATTGTGTGGTCAACCTCATTATTCCTTTTTGCTTGGTTACACACAATATCTTTTACAGGCAAAGAATACATACTATTATACTGTAAAATTGCATTGCTAGCCAAGTTCTTATAAGTAACTTTGGTAGCAACTGTGACCATATCTCTCAAAAAAATACAAAAAACTGAGTAGTGCTATTCAGTTCATTACCAAATAAATTTAGCAGCATCTCATCACATTGCCATGCAAAAATATTGTCAATAAATCTATACCAACACTTAACTTTCTGAAACCATCTGGATACTATAGAT
This sequence comes from Protopterus annectens, assembly GCF_019279795.1. Taxonomy (NCBI): domain Eukaryota; kingdom Metazoa; phylum Chordata; order Ceratodontiformes; family Protopteridae; genus Protopterus; species Protopterus annectens. The sequence goes on from NC_056735.1 coordinate 1,404,437,130, forward strand.
ACATGTTTTTGCCATAGTGAGTAAGCACCAAATTAGTAAAGCTTAATGCATGTCAGCATCCATGGTAAAAGTACACTTTAGGTGATAATTATCTTCACAAACAAAATAAGTATTATGCAGAACTACAGCCGTAAGTTCTATAATAGCTCTTAACTCACCAACAGATACAGCTTTATCAAAGAGAAGTCTATTCACCTCCAATTCTATCCTCTTTGCATGAGGAATAACTAAGACCATAAATATATCTTAATGACTTGCTTATGAAATATTTATTATAAATGTACATTTACTGTTGTGATAATATGAAATAAATTTCAATACTATTTTTATATTAGCTTCCTCCCTTTATATTGATACATATGTATTAATTAGTGTTTTTTCTTATAAGTTTTTACTATGACTAATGAATTAATGTTGTTCTCTTATTGGTGAGTTTGTGAATTGACATATCTTTTTCAGGATAGTATTTTGTAGGTTTATGAACCTTAGAAGGCAAAGCAACTGAAATACCAGTTCTATTCTTTTTCACGTACATCAATAAACTTTGAAGTTTTAATGAAGTTCCAGTTGCCAATGCATTTAATAGAATCATAAACATATCTCTGTAGTCGCATGTTGCCGCTTTCATCTACTCAATATAGTAAGCTGAATCCTGAATGTATAACTGAGCCCTTTGAATATAAGATTTCATTTTGCTTTTTAAAAATATATACAAAGGTACATAAAGTGTTTATTTCTGGGGCCTAACTTCTTCTCCTTCTTCTTTCAGCTTTTTCCAGGTTAGGGGTTGCCACAGCGGATCACCTGTCCGCTCATGATTGGCAGTGGAGTTTTACGGTGTCAAGTTGCCAGCCCGGCGCCCAACCTTCCACAGAAGGCACACACTCACACCTAGGGCCAATTTACAGTGTCCAATCAACCTACAGCATGTCTTTGGGATGTGGGAGGAAACCATAGCACCAGGAGGACACCCACACGACCACAGAGAGGACATGCAGACTCCACACAGAAGGCACCCCAGACGAGAATCAAACCGGAGAACCTCTTACTGTGAGGCGGCAACGCTAACCGCTGCACCACCGCAGCCACCCTTCTGGGGCCTAACAATCCCTCTATAAATAGTATAACCCAAGTGTTTTACCTCTGCCATGCCTAATGTTCTCTTGGGCACTGAATGTAAACTGGGCTTTTTCTCATAGAGTCTATTACAGCCTTCATATTAGCTAGTTTGGAGTCCCAAGCCTCTAAGTGCATTAGGCATCTTCTACGTAAGCAGCAGCATATTTGATATGAGATTTGAGGACTCTGTCCATCTCATAAAGGTCTCGGAGACATTGCATAACCCAAAAGGAAAGACAGTAAACTGGAATAGGTCTGATTAGTGTTGAAAAGGATGTTTTTTCTCCTTTGGCTTCAGCTATTAAAGGGATCTGCCAGTATCTCTTTATTAGGTTAAATGTTATCAAAACTCTTGTCTTCCCCAAACCTTTCTATTACTTCATCAACCCTAAACAGTTCTAAAGGGGATAAAGACTCTTTAGCCCTAACTTCATTTAGACCCATTTCAGTTTTAAGCACGATTATAAAGTGTTTATGCCTATACTATTCTAGAGAACGGCAAAATTGCTGCCAAAATTGAAAGATCTGGATCAATGTGATTTTGTGTCAGGGAGACAAATATTTGACAACATTAAACAATGAGGACCTAGAAGGAACCATAGTACAGGCAAACTCCACTGTTAATAGGCCTTGAGGCAGATGCAGAGATGGCGTTTGACAGAGTCAGCTGGGATAATATGAGTAGGAAACACTTGCGTGTCCTGATAGAATAATAGGCTTAGGATGATATATCAAGGGCTAGAGGCAAGAATTAAGTTGGGAGAGTTGGTCTCCCACAAGCTATGCTTGAACAAGGGAACAAGACAGGGTTTTCCTCATTCCCCTTTGTTATTTGCTTTACATTTAGTGTCATTAACAAAGAAAATAAGGGACTCACAAACTCAAGGATATAACAAGTATGTTAATCAAGAAAAGTTAACTTTATCCACAGATGATACCATTTTGCATTTGATAAATCCAGAAATGGACATCTCAGTGCTTTGGAATACTCTGAGATAGTTTCAAATGTTTTCAGAATATAACCTAAATGAAGATAAAACTAAGGCTATAGCAGTAAGCTATGTACCTACATATGAATTGGTTCAGCAGTACCTATACTTATGGGAACATGGTAAGACGGAGTACTTAGCTATACGAATTAAAAGGGATTCTGTTATGGCAGCTAAATATATGTAGGAAGAGACTAAAAAAGATCATACAAAATTGAGAAGTTGTAAGCTCTTGATCATGGATATAGCTAGAAAGATACAATCAGTGAACACATTTTTAGTCCCTTTAGTTTTACATATAAGTCAGGTATACATTTATTAAACAGATGAGAAATTGTAGGCTGTAAGTAACATTACCAACAGGGATGACTCCAAGTAAGAGTATAGAAAGCAGGCAAAAGAGGACTGGAATATTCAGGAGAAAATTAGCAAAGGAGCCAATGTTTTGGTAACACATAACTAGAGAATAAAGGTAACAGAGTGGGATGAAACCAAATAGAAGTTTGGACTGCAGGTTAGAGACCATCTTTCCTACCAGAAATAGATAAGTATAGACAAAGAGAAAGGGGCAGGGCATTTGCTAAATGAAAGAGTGACTCTAGTATAGTTTTAGTAGATTCTAGAACAGAAATTGCTATTAAAAAAGGGAAAATTAGTAGGTCATATGAATATTGCATGATAACTCTAAGAATCAGAGTAATTTAGAAGCAAACTATGAAGAGAGACTGGAAAGGCATTATACAAAGGAACAATGGGAAGACATCTATACAGCTCCCAGTATGCAAAGTCCAAAAGATTTAGGACTTTTGCTTGGAAGTGTTTGTATAAGTATTTTATGGTCCACATAGTCTTCAAAGAATTTTTCTACAAATAGACAGTAAATGCTGGAACTATAATGGCAAAGACAGAAGTAAGTGAGAACATCTGGTGAATTTAATGAGTTGGCAGATTTTAAAAATTGCCTAAATTGAAATGTTGGTGGAAGCAAATGGCTGCAAGTAAGCAAATGATTCTTTTGACCTGGGATACAGGATCTGAATTGCCAGACACAGTAAGGCCTTAATAAGCTTAATATCATTCACTACCAAGTGCTGAATACTGTAAAGGGTACAACTGGAGTTGGGGATCTTTTAGAAAGGGAAAGTGCAAATTACAAAGAAACAAATGGAATTTGTGCGAGCAATATATAGACAATATTGTTCAGGAAGAGGACTGAAATTTAAGGGATGGAAGAAACTGAGAAACTTATGTAATGGAGAAAATTAAATTTGGTAAAGGAAAATATTATATATGCTGCATGAAATAACAAATGTAATGTTATTATGGTTTGTTTTCTTTCCTATTACTGCATATGTTCAGTACCTATGACACATTTTAAAATGTCAGGTTTAACAAACAACAAAACACTAAGCAGACAGTTACTGTCAAATTTCAAAAGCTGTTCGGCTTCCTAAAATCTTTAGACTCTTATTCTATAAAGTTTTAAATTAACTATTACTCTTGATTAGCCATTTAACCAAAAATATATTTTCTTCAGAGGAGACAAAACTAATACCTGGTGCCTAGCTTTGAATTCCCTGGTCCTTCCATTTCTATTATACATCCTTTGCTGTGTAGAGTGTGCTCTTGCCATGTGTTTCCATATGGTGGCATCAGTACTTTTAGCCTATACTGTAAGCTTTATAGCATTCTAAGATGCTTCTAAATGTGTTTGTCTCAAGTTTCATTGGCAATAGCTAACAATCCCACAAGCCATACAAAGCTTATCTGAACAATCAACTGTTGGTTTGTGATTGATTGTGCAGCTGCATAGTAAGAAAAGCTTTACTTTGGTTTATATTTTATTTTTTACCACTGTTTTTCATTGTCTGTAGGAAAACAGGGATACCTTGTAGACTAGAGGATTTACCAGACTGTTTGTAATTTATTGATCTTTACTGTTAAAAAGGGGTATGACTGACAGCGATAGTGACCAAAAGCTACTGTGCACATTTGGATGTGAGGTAAAGGAATTACAGCTCGTGTGTGACCTTCACAACTGGTACAGTCAGAGCAGCAACTTTATTCTACTTAATTTAATATTTAGTTGTATACTGTTTGCATGATTTTTCTCACAGAAGTTTATTTAAAATCTGTCAGTTCTGCGGTAACTGATTTCGATTATGTTTTACTGTTAGGATTCTTTATTCATTTGCAGCTGAAAATGGATTCCTTAAACGAGTATGCCATTAATGATTTGCTAAAGCACAAGTACCTTGCACAGTGCACTAAATGTTATATATATTTAAAGCTAACACTTTATAACACTGGCGATCTGTGCCCCTCATGTCAAAAGTTGGATGGTCCGCTTACTATTAGTAGTAAATCTGGACTTACTGATGACGATTGCACCTGTTCAACTGGCACAGCTTGGAGAACTGTTGTTAAATATATAAATGACTGAACCGGTGAGATAAATAATGTTAGGCAAATAGAATACATTTAGGAAAGGCTGCGTATATTACCTGTAAAGACCACATGACCTCTGTTGAACAAGATAACACCCATGGCAATACTGGAATTTTGGATACAGGTATTAAGCAATCTGAGGATTCTGAGCGTATAGAAGAAGATCAAAGAAAATGAAACAAAGAAGTTCACAACAAATAAGGAAGAAAAATATTTATAGATGCAAACAGAATACAGACTAAAAAGGACACTGCTTTGTTATGTAACACACAGATTATAGGGAATGGTAACATTTTGCTACCAGAAAACTACCACTCTACAGAAAATGGCGTCATTTTTCAAAAATGATAAGGAAGAAAAAAGAGGAAAGGGGCAAGGAAGAAATAAAAACTGAATGTATAAGGACTAAAGAACATTACTGTAAGAAAAAAAGAGGAAAAAGGTTGACAACGTGGCTCAAGTTGTGGATATACAAATGCAGCTGGATGAGAACAGTATGCTTACAAATGTAATGTACTACAATGAAAACAGTGGATTAAAAAGACTAATGGTGATGATGATCGTTCCTTTCGAACTGATAGAGCATATATTACTGAATTAGAAGTTGAAAAGTCTTCAGATCATACATTTGCAAAGAAGATAATGAACATCCCACTAGTGTTATGCTTGCCAGGACCAAAAACAGAGAATGTGAGAAAAGCCTTTGAATGCCTTAATGCAAGGAGGTGTGGATCTGTTTTTATTCATCTTGGTACAAATGATCTCATCCACAAGGAATCTGTTAGTGGGGAACTTACAAGCCTATTACATGGCATAGCTTACACAGATAGTAGGACAAATTGTTCACAATCACACATAGAAGGAAGAGTTAGTTACTGTGAATGAAAATATTTTTGGTAAATACTTAACATGAAAAAAGTCCCATTTTAAAAAACTGAAACATGTAGGCATCCAAGCCTAATTTTGTGCACATGTGTGTTTAGACAGAGTGGTGTGCATTTGCCAAGATCAAGGAAGAGAATGTTTGCAGCAGATATTTTGCAATACATGTCAAGCACAACATAGGATTTTTACCAGGTCGAAAATGCAACAGTTCACAGATAGCAGCATTTGATGCACCTCTGATGGTTGTTAGTGCTTGGAACATTGATCATTTTTTTCTTGGAAAATTTGCTACATTCCCAGAAGATTGATGTTGTTATTGTTTGTGAAACATTGTTGGAGAACAATGACTGGAAACCAGTTCTGTCAAGGTATAAATGTTTTTACTGTAACAATCTAACAAAAAAAATCAGGTGGAGATGTTATGATAGAGATTAAAGCTTGTTATGACATCAGTGATGATTACATGTTCAGTGATTACACCAACACTGTAGATTGTGCAGCTGAGACAATAAAGGCAACCCTGGAACATATAATACTTGGAGTGTATAAACCACCAAAGCCAAGTGTTGATGACCTAGAGGAATTCATACATATCTTGTATGAAACACAGGAGGGAAAAACAATAGTAGCTAGGGACTTAAATTTACCAGAAACAAACTGGAATAATATTGATTCAACAAAATTATTTACAACATATGTTCAGGAACAACAATCGCTTCAAACTGTAAAAAAGCCTACCAGGGAACAGAACATACTAGATGTTGTTTTTGTATTCCTAAAGAAATTACTGTTACTGCTCATGTCAACTTTTACCACCTCTGGTGTGCAGTGATCATGGAGTTATAAAGGTTAATTTGTTGCCAGATAATTCTGCCAAACTG